>NC_064640.1:204229570-204564570 GCF_023864345.2 Schistocerca serialis cubense | reverse complement strand
AGCAGTCTGCTGACACACTGACTGTATGAAGAACACACACACACACACACACACACATATATATATATATATATATATATATATATATATATATATATATATATATATACTCCTGGAAATTGAAATAAGAACACCGTGAATTCATTGTCCCAGGAAGGGGAAACTTTATTGACACATTCCTGGAGTCAGATACATCACATGATCACACTGACAGAACCACAGGCACATAGACACAGGCAACAGAGCATGCGCAATGTCGGCACTAGTACAGTGTATATCCACCTTTCGCAGCAATGCAGGCTGCTATTCTCTCATGGAGACGATCGTAGAGATGCTGGATGTAGTCCTGTGGAACGGCTTGCCATGCCATTTCCACCTGGCGCCTCAGTTGGACCAGCGTTCGTGCTGGACGTGCAGACCGCGTGAGACGACGCTTCATCCAGTCGCAAACATGCTCAATGGGGGACAGATCCGGAGATCTTGCTGGCCAGGGTAGTTGACTTACACCTTCTAGAGCACGTTGGGTGGCACGGGATACATGCGGACGTGCATTGTCCTGTTGGAACAGCAAGTTCCCTTGCCGGTCTAGGAATGGTAGAACGATGGGTTCGATGACGGTTTGGATGTACCGTGCACTATTCAGTGTCCCCTCGACGATCACCAGTGGTGTACGGGCAGTGTAGGAGATCGCTCCCCACACCATGATGCCGGGTGTTGGCCCTGTGTGCCTCGGTCGTATGCAGTCCTGATTGTGGCGCTCACCTGCACGGCGCCAAACACGCATACGACCATCATTGGCACCAAGGCAGAAGCGACTCTCATCGCTGAAAACGACACGTCTCCATTCGTCCCTCCATTCTCTCCTGTCGCGACACCACTGGAGGCGGGCTGCACGATGTTGGGGCGTGAGCGGAAGACGGCCTAACGGTGTGCGGGACCGTAGCCCAGCTTCATGGAGACGGTTGCGAATGGTCCTCGCCGATACCCCAGGAGCAACAGTGTCCCTAATTTGCTGGGAAGTGGCGGTGCGGTCCCCTACGGCACTGCGTAGGATCCTACGGTCTTGGCGTGCATCCGTGCGTCGCTGCGGTCCGGTCCCAGGTCGACGGGCACGTGCACCTTCCGCCGACCACTGGCGACAACATCGATGTACTGTGGAGACCTCACGCCCCACGTGTTGAGCAATTCGGCGGTACGTCCGCCCGGCCTCCCGCATGCCCACTATACGCCATCGCTCAAAGTCCGTCAGCTGCACATACGGTTCACGTCCACGCTGTCGCGGCATGCTACCAGTGTTAAAGACTGCGATGGAGCTCCGTATGCCACGGCAAACTGGCTGACACTGACGGCGGTGGTGCACAAATGCTGTGCAGCTAGCCCCATTCGACGGCCAACACCGCGGTTCCTGGTGTGTCCGATGTGCCGTGCGTGTGATCATTGCTTGTACAGCCCTCTCGCAGTGTCCGGAGCAAGTATGGTGGGTCTGACACACCGGTGTCAATGTGTTCTTTTTTCCATTTCCAGGAGTGTATATATATATATATATATATATATATATATAACACACACACACACACATATATATATATATATATATACACTCCTGGAAATGGAAAAAAGAACACATTGACACCGGTGTGTCAGACCCACCATACTTGCTCCGAACACTGCGAGAGGGCTGTACAAGCAATGATCACACGCACGGCACATCGGACACACCAGGAACCGCGGTGTTGGCCGTCGAATGGCGCTAGCTGCACAGCATTTGTGCACCGCCGCCGTCAGTGTCAGCCAGTTTGCCGTGGCATACGGAGCTCCATCGCAGTCTTTAACACTGGTAGCATGCCGCGACAGCGTGGACGTGAACCGTATGTGCAGCTGACGGACTTTGAGCGATGGCGTATAGTGGGCATGCGGGAGGCCGGGCGGACGTACCGCCGAATTGCTCAACACGTGGGGCGTGAGGTCTCCACAGTACATCGATGTTGTCGCCAGTGGTCGGCGGAAGGTGCACGTGCCCGTCGACCTGGGACCGGACCGCAGCGACGCACGGATGCACGCCAAGACCGTAGGATCCTACGCAGTGCCGTAGGGGACCGCACTGCCACTTCCCAGCAAATTAGGGACACTGTTGCTCCTGGGGTATCGGCGAGGACCATTCGCAACCGTCTCCACGAAGCTGGGCTACAGTCCCGCACACCGTTAGGCCGTCGTCCGCTCACGCCCCAACATCGTGCAGCCCGCCTCCAGTGGTGTCGCGACAGGCGTGAATGGAGGGACGAATGGAGACGTGTCGTCTTCAGCGATGAGAGTCGCTTCTGCCTTGGTGCCAATGATGGTCGTGTGCGTGTTTGGCGCCGTGCAGGTGAGCGCCACAATCAGGCCTGCATACGACCGAGGCACACAGGGCCAACACCCGGTATCATGGTGTGGGGAGCGATCTCCTACACTGGCCGTACACCACTGGTGATCGTCGAGGGGACACTGAATAGTGCACGGTACATCCAAACCGTCATCGAACACATCATTCTACCATTCCTAGACCGGCAAGGGAACTTGCTGTTCCAACAGGACAATGCACGTCCGCATGTATCCCGTGCCACCCAATGTGCTGTAGAAGGTGTAAGTCTACTACCCTGGCCAGCAAGATCTCTGGATCTGTCCCCCATTGAGCATGTTTGGGACTGGATGAAGCGTCGTCTCACGCGGTCTGCACGTCCAGCACGAACGCTGGTCCAACTGAGGCGCCAGGTGGAAATGGCATGGCAAGCCGTTCCACAGGACTACATCCAGCATCTCTACGATCGTCTCCATGGGAGAATAGCAGCCTGCATTGCTGCGAAAGGTGGATATACACTGTACTAGTGCCGACATTGTGCATGCTCTGTTGCCTGTGTCTATGGGCCTGTGGTTCTGTCAGTGTGATCATGTGATGCATCTGACCCCAGGAATGTGTCAATAAAGTTTCCCCTTCCTGGGACAATGAATTCACGGTGTTCTTATTTCAATTTCCATGAGTGTGTATATATATATATATATATATATATATATATATATATATATATATGTGTGTGTGTGTGTATGTGTGTGTGTGTGTGCGTGTATTATACACAGAAATAATTAAATACCTTCTACAATATCACCATAAAATCGAATAACAGTGTTGAAATTGTTATCAATGGACTAGTTCAGTGAAATTATCACGATGTTTGTGCGATAAACATTAACAAATTTTCTGACAGTATATATGTGTGAAATAGTTAATAACAACAATAACAAAAGTTGTAACTTGCTACAATTCAGTATGACACGCTGTCTGCTGTCGTTTCAAGTCTGCTATATAATGAGTTCATTTGTTGCAGTGCAGGACGGATTAAGTAAATATCAGAAACAAATTCTTTAATTATCTTTGTCCGTATGCAAAGACAATGAATTCTCCAACTTTACACTAAGTATTAACAACAACACCAACGATTTACCACAATATCCCAAGTTATTTAATGTATGTAATATGAATATATGGGAATGTGACGTTTTAAGAAAGTAAATTGACTAGAATGGTGCCACAGAGACATGGAAAATAAATAAATGAACATGAACAGGATCCTGCAGCTCCGATTTATAGTTTAAAATACTTATCTGAAAACATGATCTGAGCTACACATAAAATTACTCTGTGTAATAATGGAATATAAATGAACTTCAAAGATATATCTTATTTTTCAAAATGGAGCTTGTTAAAACTATTATAAATGATTTCGAACGGTGGTCTAGAACTTACGAGCTTACTTGGCTTCAGCAGCAGACACCTGACAGAGTTGGGGAAAGAACAAATAGAGGTGGTATAGTGTACTTCTGATGGTCGTAGCTATTTGGGTAAGGTTGCTGGTAACAATTGAGCAGCCAGAGTTCTGCATATGTTCACGTGTGTTCACTGTTACAAATTTTTCGATGTGTACCAATTTGGCACTTAGTCGTTTCTCAGTATATCAGTTTATGATTTAGCGAACTGTAATAGTTAACAGTATCTGACGTTTGCTGTGACCAACTGCACTTTGCATAGGGTCCCGGTTGACTTCGTAGAGCATTAGGAATTTATGCAGTCTAGTCGAATTAGGGAAATGCACAATGCATCTGGTTAACGTTAGTCATTGCCTCCAAACGCCCTACTTCACCTGCAGGGGCAATTATTTCTGATTTCATTTATAGCAATGTGCATAACATTATCCAGTGTAAGGCACCATTAAAAGTAAACATTTGTCATCTGTGAATAAATCGATAGCGAAACCTGATAAGATGGTTTGCTTATTTTAATATCCTGAGTTATCATAACCAATTCTTCTTTTTTCATTTAATTATTTGTATTTCTTAATGCGTTTACTACATCGTTCACTAACGGTTTCCTTAAGCGTCGTAGCTAATTGTTAGATGTTTTCATAGGGCACAATGCAACACTACACGACCAAACACCTATATCAGGAAACGAGTCATTAAATGGATTCATGGTTGTGAATTTTTCCTCCAGTGGATAGGCTGCAACGATTTACTAATAGTTTTTACATAGATTACTTAACAGTTACCAATCCTTGGTACATTCAGACTGGTTGCTTGATTATCTGGGGTTAAGCAACTGTAACCAGCAATGTTGTTATCTGTAAATACACCTTTGGTGGTAAAGATTATACTTTAGTGCTATCTACTTCCATGCCTGTCTTGTTGCATCATTGTCTTTGACTACTTTTCATCTCTGACTTGTTATAGCACTGTCTTCGTCAGAGTTCAAGCTAATGGATCAATTGTGGCTAGGCTTACCTAATACATTTTTACACAGGAGATCCATGTGTCGAGTCTTCTTGGTACCAAAGCTATCGATCACGTTATATTTATATTTCTGATCACTTGTAACTTGTTTAGACAGGTTTTTTCTGTCAGTTGTGCAGAAAGAACTTAACCTATGGTTTGTCATTGAATTTCGAAGACTATTTTCAATTCTTTTAAGGGCTCACATACTTTTTCCAAAAGAAGCTGTGGTGACAGGAAATGTGAGAATGAATTTGATAAACTTTACTAAATGTTATAAATATTTTGAAGATCCCTGTCGATTATAAACTTCAGAAGGTCTGCAGGTAGTAAATATTAATTTTTGTCTGTAAATTGTCCAGTCGTTCTTTACTGAAGAATGGGCAAGTCTTGGGAAGGCTGCTCAGTTTCATTGTATTCATTTTATCTATAATTTCCAAACTGATTCATATCAATCGACTCTATAAAGCGAATATCCTGAAGATCAATAAAACGCATTTCCATTTGCACGATCATGTTATGTAAGATCTCATATGATAACGTCTTAAAGAACTGAAAGTCACACTCACTAACACTTATTTCTCTTTGAAATTTTTTGTTATAACTTTCAATACATGAGGCCACAGTTTTTTCTGAATTCATATCCCTTAACGGGTCTTGGTGATTTCAGATTTGCATATACTAATATCACATGCAGTTTTGTCTTGAAGAAATCATAGAGCTGGCCAACATACACAAATATCTGTTTGTAAAAGCAAAGCAGGGAAAGGGATTGAGTTTCATTGAGAACGCCAAGCAAGCCAGAAGCAAGAAAATTTACGTCATCTGATTTGTTCCCATCAACTGCTTTAATGTATAAGTGCGGTTTGAATCGCTTGTCTCGGAAGTCCAGCTTTAAAACTGTTTGTCATCTAATTCGTGAAATAAAGACACAAGTGTTCCCTCTGCACAAGTCATAATACAATCAGTTAATCACCTGCACTCACTAATTATACTACTAAAACAAGTTTTGTTAAACCAGACCTGAACAGAGCACAAAATAACACATAGCTTCAAGGCTGATGCGAGCCTCGTTGCCGCGCCACAACAACACACTTAACTTCCTTTCGCCCTGCTGGCTGCTGCGTGAAATAACTGCTACTTGTAGAAGCCTCCAGCGAGCTACTTAACTAGATAATATGCATAATGCAGTGAACTCAACTCACGAATGGATCGAGTGAAACTGTAGAAACATACAAAGGAAACTTACACTGTTTTCAACTCATTGTTATATACTAATTCTAACTGTAGGTTTTCTTAAAATTTTTGGCTATGCTAAGCCTCTAAAACGTTCGAAGAGCTTCGTCACTGGTCTTTGGTCGTAATATCATGGATTGGACACTACACACTGCACGCTGCAGAAGTACTCCTTGTGTATTACAAAAACATGCCGTTTAAGTGTTAAAAACTCGTCAAATACTTTGTTTCTTCCTTCCTAAAATCGTGTTTATTCTGTTCGTTTGTCTTTTGCTGTGTTGTGTGTTTTTCTAACCTACCTTATCTTTAGATTTTAGAATTATTTATTACACTGATGTGTAAAACTTAAAGATGAAAGTGACTTTCACATGATATGTCACTGCCGAGCAACATGGGTCGATGAAACTTCCACTGCACATAGAATAAACTACTATAATATAGTACATAAAATGAGTGAAACAAATACGCTTCAATATGAACGCACATGGCTGTTTTGTACAATATATTCGCTGAAGTTTCCGCCATTTATGATGGTGCCCTCAATAGTAAAGAAGGTGGGACGTGGTTGTTAATAAGGTGTGTGGTCACCACAGACGGAAATACAGGCTCTTCAACGTGTTCTCACGCTATTCACAAGGTTAGTAAGAAGTTCTTGTGGTAGGACGTTCCATTCTCCCATCAGCGCGGTTGACATGGTCGCTGGAGCATATGGACATAGTGCAATACGTCTCTCCAAAGCGACGCACACGCGCTCGGTGGTATGTAAGACAGGGGAATGGGCAGACCAGTCCATTCGATGAATATCCTCTCATTCCACGAGCTCCTCCCTGTGCACAGTTCGATGCGGTCGTGCATTGTTATCCATAAAAATGAACTCAGAACCGACTGCACCCCTCAAAAGACGAACATGGGGAACTGATGCAATGTAACAATAACTCTTACCGGGGAGTGTAGCGGCTTCAAAGACCTGGAGATCAGTAGGCCCATGCAGAATTATATCTCCTCGCACTATAACACCAGGAGCACCAAAACGTTCGCGTTCCACAACGTTCCCGCGTGCATTACGTGTTCCCAGCTCTTACCAGATGAGGGAACATGCATAATCACTTCTCAGACTGAATCTGCTTCCATCCGAGAAGAGAAAGCGACTCCACTCCTCACACGTCAGGTTCAAATGCTCTTGCCTCAATCTCACAAGGTGCTGCTAGTGCGCGGATACGAACAGACACAACGTATTGGTCGTCGGCAGCAGGGACCACCCCTATGCAGTGGCCGTGTCAGTGCGGAATATGAGACTGCGTGCCTTGTTGTCCTGTTAAATGTGGTTGAAATTTATTGCAACAGTTGTTTCTGGTGGGTCTCTTCTTAGCAGTTGCACAATGCAGCGGTCGTCTGCTGCTATAGTTGACCATTGTCGAGCCCTCCTCTCCCTCGGGACGGCAGTGCCAGTGGTTCGGTACGTTACCCATGCACGTGAAACAATGTTCCGAGCAATACCAGTCTCCTGAGCTACTCTCGTCACACTTCGTCGTTCTTACAGTTTCCCGAAAATAAGGCTCTGCAGGCAATCAGAATGTGGTGTGCCTGCAGGTAAAGGCGAAGAACGATCAAACACAAGATAACGTTGGTTATTTAATCTGTTCCCCAGCTCAGAAACATGCTGCATCCGTAACAAGGCATAATCTAAAGCTGCTCGTAGCATATCCGGTGTATTCAGAGCGGTATTTCGTCGTATGCTATACTTCAGATCAGGAAGAGTTCAGATACCTCCAAGACACAAGATATTTCAACTATTTCCACAACCAGAAGTCATACGGATATAGGTCGGTGATCTGAATGGTCACACATCTCGAAATTGTCTAGAGATGACGCAGTGGTTACCGAAGATTTCTCGAAGCAAATCTTCCTCATGGCAGGCGACATGTGGTGTTACCCCATCTTGTAGGCTGGAAGCACATGTGGCATAAGGTGGCCCTTATTATGTGCAGGTATCACTGTACACCTAACAGGGCCACGAGATATCATCTCCTCGAAGAAAAATGGACCTAGAAAGAAGGAGGTTGTGAAACCACACCATACAGTCACATAAGCTGAGTGCAGTGGATGTTCCTGTATAATATTTGGCGGAGTAGAACACATAAGCCTTCACAACAGCGTGCAGAGTAAAATGAGCCTCGTCCGTCCAAAGAATAGTTCCCGACCGTATGTCATTCACTTCCATGTGTGCCAAAAAACGAAGGACTAAGTCAGAGAGTTGTAGCCTATCTTAGAGCTTCATTTGGAGCACATTCTGAACTCATAGAGACATCACAGCAAAATGCGCTGCCAAATCTTTTGAACTGTTGACAAGGGCAGAGAGAATTTCCGTGACAGCTCAATCACTGGCTGCAGAATTTGAGGCATATACTTCACGATTGGCTATAGCCACAATAACTTCATCAGCAATTGGAATGGGCGGCCTTCCTCTCCCTGCCGCACTACATAATTCACCTGATTCTTCAAATTTCTTGTGCATATTATTTAGCCCATTTACTGACATGGGGCCTCACAGCTGTTTCTGTCGGTGACATTTCCGCAGTGACATGTTACTGTTGTTACCGTTCTGATAAAACAACTTTACCAGCAGTGCACGGTCTTTCTTCTCACTAGCGATTGGGTTACGTACAGAAAACTTCAATCTTCTTATCCCTTAACACCAACAGTCACTTCGCAAAAGAAATCAAAACGCATTGCCAAGTAACAAACAACATAATGATGAGAAAACAGGAAACGTTCCACGTTCTGACCGCTTAATGCGCCATATTTTGATGGTGGTGGAAGGTGGAACTATTACTTTTTCGGCATACACCGCTAACGCACCGATTAATGAATATACCCAGGATGTGTCAGCGCCCTGCAATGCATACAGCCCTCGCAGCAGCACTCGGATCACCGTCAGTTTAAGTTTAACCACCCAGTATCACAGGGATGGCGCCACTTGCAAAAAAACTTTCAAGTGTTTCTTCGTTGGGTACCTGGGTCTCAGTTTATTTCAAAAAGTTTCCAGTTTCGTCTTGTTTCAAAGAAACGCCTTAGGTTTTTTCCTCCTAGGAATAGTGTTTGGTTTCACCGAAGTACAGTTTTTAGTTTTTTCTGAAGAAGAGCTACATTTTTTCGAAAAATTTACTTTTATGAGGAGAAGTTTAATTTATTAGATAAAGAATTTTAATAATTCGAAGAAGGCTTTTCAGTACCTAGCAGAGGAGTCATTAGTTTCTTGCGGACGAGTCTCTCTTCGTTTTGGAGAATAGTTCCTTTCCATTCTGAAGAGTAGTTTATCTGTTTCTTCGAACAATAGTACTTTTGTCTCCAAAATGACTTTTCTTTTTTCTTTTCAAGAATAGTTGTTATGTGTAAATTTAAGAATGCGGAATCTCTACTGGCCCCATCGCATGGAAAAAGCTGTTTGCTAGAGAACCTTGGCTGAGGCTGGTCAATTTGACGAGTGTAATGCATGACGAAAAAAAGTAGTGTTCTAGTTGCCAGCGTTATTGATTGCTTATACACAAGTCCCACCTCTCATACTTTAAATTAATAAATGGTGAAAAGGTCTGAAACAGAGTCCACTCAGTCCTCTGAGCCCAAATGAGATGATGCTAGAGATAAATAAGGGGCCTAGCTCATACGCACACAAATGATGTGACGTCAAATTATAAAACTTGCACCAGACTTGGAGCCATTCAACATTTATTTGTTTATCTTAAAAAAATGGCTCTGAGCACTATGGGACTCAACTGCTGAGGTCATTAGTCCCCTAGAACGTAGAACTAGTTAAACCTAACTAACCTAAGGACATCACAAACATCCATGCCCGGGGCAGGATTCGAACCTGCGACCGTAGCGGTCTTGCGGTTCCAGACTGCAGCGCCTTTAACCGCACGGCCACTGTTTATCTTACTTCTATAGTTCACAAGAAGGAACGTCCAATGACACTACTTTTAAAGACAAGTTTATGTCTTTCTTAACTTCAGTCAGCTTTTACTTAGAAAATAGCTGAAAACGTCATCACAAATATTTTTTATCACTTACTTTATGATATACAATATCTGATAAACGACAAAAAGTCCTACAAAACTTTAAAGTCTATGTTGGTTGAGGCTTTCTTAACGATTTGATTCTTTTGAAGACTCTCAGACTTAACATCAGCTTTTATTTTTAATCTCATACAATGAGGGAGAATTAATCTGGTCTGATCTGAATAAACGGACGAAAGCCATGAAAATACGATCATTCTTGGATTTTAAAAATTAATGTTTGAAATTCGATACAAGAAATCTCTGAAGAAACACTACATTAATTTTGTAGCAATAACTACTGCTGTACGATGAGAAATTTAATTCTAAGAATATGAAAATAGTATGTATAAATCTGCATTATTTGTATCGTTTTTTATTATGAATATTCTTGCTGTACACCGTTCTTAGATGCAAATAGCCTACAGACAATCATTTTACTCTTTAGTACATAAGAACAATTTCCCTAGGACTGAATAATCTCACATCGTTATACCATATGGCACACACAGTAAATAAGCGACCAGCCATAAAACAAAACAGAGCATATGAAAAGGCCTAGATCGAACATAATCTTAATATTCGATCAAATTACATGCATCTCTCGTTTTTCGCATTGCAAGGTTATAATGAAAAACACTGAAAACAGCTGAAATACTTATCAATGAGAGTCGGCATATTGACTCTTATTGCACAAAATGAATTTAATCAAGAATATTTTACACATATTACATTTATTAGATTAGTTACTCATTGAACAGACTAGTCAGTCCGTGACTGCACATTTGTTTATGAGAACTACAGTCCGCTTACTTTTTCCATCGTCACTATTGAACACTCGTAGTCTCACTTAAGTTGATATGAAGTCCATTTCATTATTAGTTATTGTCCTGGAAGTCAGTTTTGGAAGGAAGTATTGTGGTTGAACGCCGAATTCTTGTTGAAATGCTTGCTGGCTTCCCGTCTTTCAAAAAGAAACTCATCTTTATGTTGTAGTATGATTAAGTCACGGTTAATTATTGATAATGGTCGTTCTGTGAAAGTGGTTCGGTAGGCAGTCTTGACCAATATTGTGAACAAATTTACTGTAGCTTCTCTTACTTCATCTACGAATAAAAATTCAATAATAGGCGAGGCACCACACATATCATTGGTGACGAGTGTTACAGAGTGGGTTTACTGTGGTAACAGGATAAGCGTACACGTTGGAATGTGTTCTTTACCTTATAAAGTGGCTCAAAATCGAAATCCAATAATACAAAGGTAACTGAAGTGTGTTAGGATTGGAACTGTTGCTCTTCACATTCCAGATTTTACATACTATTACAACAACAAGATCAAGTGAATGTGACTTTTCCAGAACCTGATGAGCCATAGAGCCATATGAGGTTTTGTGAGTTTGTACTGGCACGTGAAACTATCTTTGAGACAGAGTGCCTGATCGTGAACTTCTGTTGTCAAGAATGAAGCGTATCTGGACAGTAGTACAAGGATTATCAGTGAATAAACTGCCAAATATTCATATATGTGACATCAACTTCGCTTCACGCCTGTTGTAAACCATTTTACAAAGTGAGGTGGCACAGAGGTTGTAATTGGCAGTAGTCAGTGTCATTCATGTAGCCCCGTGTTTTCCTAAAACACTGCAGGCGAACGCTGAAGCGACAGGTATAACACAAAAGCAGGTGGCCAATATCTTCCATTCTCATCGCCTCTTTTCTGCAATTTGCTTGAAAACGAGCCAGCACTTCATTACCAGTTGCTGTAGTATTGTAGCTAAGGAAAGAAAGGGAAATAAAAGCTCTTGTGCTATTGTTTTGCCTTGTTACTGGTGGCCTCTGTAGTAAGGAAATGAACAATGAGCAGTAGTGGCAGAAGTATGCTGCTCATTGTAACACACACCCAGAGGAAATTCGTTCAGATAACAGTACATTTTGAGGTTCGTCTTTCAAGAAAAAATTTTCGTTTCGTCAACAGTAACATGGCTGATATCTTCTCCCATCCTTTTTAAAATCGACTAGGGCACTACCATTAAAGCTTTCGTAAGGTATCTCTCAACGGAGAGAATACAAATTGGAATTAATCGCAATTTCTAACGGCGATGTGCGTGACATCTGCCAACTGTTGTGTAGTTCTGCATAGGCTTCGGCACTGAACTTTGTAATGTTGATGAGCTGCATCAGAATACAGTGATGGATTTTGGAATACGAAAAATCGACCTCAGATACCGCAGCTTTGATAGCTACTATGGGGATTCTCGCTGTCGTAGAAAACAAGATTTTAATAGGACTTTTTCACTCTCTCCTTCTTTCCAATTATTTCCATATCAACTCTTTACTGAGATGTGAGGTACGTACAGTGATACATGCCAGCTAAGTTTTTCCGACAATCTTCATGAAGACAAAAGGAACGCATTATTTCATTATTTACGTGCCTCTGAAAATGACGCCACGTATCAGCATTTAATAGGATAGTTCCCAGTTCACTTTAAGGCAACAAATGTACAGGTGGCCCTAAACAATACCTTCATACCTATAAGGTTGATAAACATTAGTATTTCTCTGAAAGTAAATCAGTCATGTGCGATGAAAAGAAAATTCTTAGCTTCTTTGGCCTGAAGGAATTCAGATGTTTGATACATTTTCAATCAGTGGATCACTGTTACTCGTGAGGAACTGTGGAACGCTTACAAACACTATACTTTAATTCTGGAACTGAGGTAGGAGATTATAAGAAGTTCCGTAACTGAAAGTACAGAATATCTTCCTGTGGTCACAATAGCAGGATGGTGTAGCATAGCGTACTGAACATAGTCCTGATTTAGGTCAATAATGTGGTGTGACTTTGTGTTTGATTCCAATTCACTATATTGGCCTTCGGAATGCGCTTTCTCAATAGGACAGTACGCATAATAGAGTCTTTGTGAACTAGATATTGTGTTTTGTGAGTAGTTTTAAAGTATATTGGATGCATCATTTCCACTCTGTCAAAGTTTCCTTGATGATTACTCGAGGTCCAGAATAATATAGTGAATCATTGGAATAAACTTCTTGTGTATACGTTTTCTGTATTTCAGATACATTACAGAGACTCTCACTTTAGCAGGACACTAAGTGATGAATAGGCATGCACATTCCCTACGATGAACGAAGTGGGAATAGCAGTCATCTTTCTGGTGAACAGTCTACACATGACGACTAGTGCTGGGCTGCTCTACCTTCGTGACAGGACTGATAGCACTTTCCGTTTTGTGTAACTGCAGGTGATAGGTCAACAGCAGAGCCTCAGCTGCAAACTGTGGGCTTTGCAGTCAGATGTGCTGTAGAATGGCTCACATAGTTTGTTGTGCTAATCCGAGTTCTGGTCGCACTCCACAATTTGGTTCATGTACACTACGATAGGAACCACAGTGCTGGTGGAACTGAGGTTGTGGTTGGCGCAGTAATGTGTGCAGTCCTGCTGAAGGTACTGGTAACTCGCTACAATAAGAGACACAGGGAACAGAATGGTCATTACAGTAGTGTGACTCCCAGGTAATAGTGAGTGCTTCAGATGCCGTAGTGAGGTGCTGCATATGTGGTGGTGTGAAACAGTTGCTTCTGGCACCCTTACGCATGCCAGAATAGAAGCGACAGTGGTGTGGCCCTCAAATGAAGGCGAAGTCTGTAGGTGGCGGAGTGGAGCACTGCAGATCCAACAGTGTGCACTGGCCGGCCCAGATGAGCAGCTGTTGGTCCTGGCGAATTTCGGCGAACCGGTGCATGTGGACAAGGCTGGCCACTGTCGTTCAGATGGCGGCCAGCCCTGGAGGTGGCGTGGCGGGTCTCGGTCGATGGTGTGGGGCGCGCAGCCCAGCACACTTCTCCAGCTGCTGGTGCTGGCTGCGCACAGCAAACCGGTTCACGTGGACCGGGATGGGCACCACGATCTTGGGTGCAGGACCCGCTCCGGTGGTGCGTGATCCGGCACCAGACGTCAGGCCCGCCTTCACGCGCTTCCACTTGGCCCGCCTGTTTTGGAACCAGATCTTCACCTGCACACACAACCACCACGAGGCATCAGATAATCTGTAATGGTTTCAGTCAGCACACATAGACAGTGGGAGATATAAGAAATGATTTTTCAATGTGTACAAAAACATCGCCAAAAGAAAATACAGATAATTTTAAGGTAAAAATTCCTGTGCCTTTTCTCTATTCTTTTTTTTTTGCATCATATCGTTTCCTGTGAGTTACTGTGGATGCTAGAGCTACTTTTCGGTAGCTAAGGGGAAGGGAGCTGCTTTCAGCCTGGGGTGACGCTATGCTGATTCCCCAATTCTCTCCTAAATGGGTAGCGTTTTAAGTATACTAGATAGCTTCAGGGCAAGTAATTTGCCCATTATCAAGTAATGTTTTGTAGCACCTGGTTGGAATACACTTTTTAAGATACTGGCAAAAAAAAGCATCTTTTAGAGAAGATCTAGTATCATGAGTAGGAAAAGGCCAATGTTAAAAGCAGTTTTACGCGGTATTAGTGTGACGTCTCCTGTGGAGGCCAAATTTTTTGTCTAGTATGCTTACTTTGAAGCTGTGGTTTTAAAGTCTTTCCTCTTCATTATTTTTCAAGACACCACGATATAAAACAATTGAATCGTTGGGTAAGAAAGAGTTATCTTCCGCTTTTACAAAAACGAAGACATCACTTACAGTGACACCCGCCTCGATATTACTCGACCGTCAATTACCGTTTTAGTCGGCATATCTGTGCTTTGATACGGTCTGCAGTGAACTTATTTCAAAATTAACATATTGTCCTACTGACACTTCTAACCCCACAGAATTTTAATCATATGAGATAGAAATACACTCTAGCAACATTTTGCTTGATTAAGCTTAATTTTGTTTACTACATAAGGGTCTCAGGCATTACATTCTACGAAAGCGTAATGACAAAAACACAAAGAACTCGTTGTTGGTCCAAAAATTGTATGAGACATTGCCAAACTAAGCCCAAGTGAAAAAAGTACTGTAAGTTCAATCATTAAACAGTTCTGGGAAACTGATTCAAAAAGACTCACTAGCATTAATATAAAACTTAGAGATAACAAAGTCCTTGATGTTAATGCAGGTAAAAGCAATACTGCAGTAGTTATGTATGAAGAAGGTTATATCAACAAAACCTTACAATTATTTCTTCAAAACAACATTAAAGAAATGGAGACTCATCCCACACCCAAATATCAAGCTCAGCATAGGAAATTAAGTACAAATGCCTACTAACTTTTATCAGATGCCGATGTTCAACGTTGCTTAATCACTAACCCTGTACCTGATAAGCTAAGATGTTAGCCAAAGATTCATAAATGTCAGTGCCCAATAAGTCCAATTATTAATTCAAGGAACATCCCAGCTTATTACTCCTCTAAGAAGCTTAAATATTTCCTTAGTAACTTTTACACATTTGAAGAAAACTTCTCTATTGGAAAGCCCCAACAATTTATTAATGATAGAAGCGATGCACACATACCAGACAGTATCAGATTTGCATTCCTGGACATTGTAAACGTGTAGAAAAATATAACTGCCAGAGAAAGTATTTAAATAATTAAATGCTATTGCATAAAAAACAAACAGCTTTGCAAGGCAGAGATACACTAAGCCATAGAGATGATAAAATTAATTGTAGCACATAACTACTTTTATTCAACAACAAAACCTACATGCAGGCAAATGGCATAGTAATGGAAAGAAGTCTTGCAGGCCTTTTAGCCATTATTTTTAGTAACCTTCTGGAAAATAAATTTTTCAGGGCCTATACGCATTTAACTGGCAAACTGATTTATTACAAAAGGTATGTTGATGATACTATCATCTTGGTCGATCATGCAGTAGACGAAATAGAATCATTTCCAAATGCCATGAGTAACATGTACCACAATATCAAATTCACTTTTGAGCATCAGACAGGAAAAGTGTATCAATTTTCTTAATCTTAGAATAAAAAAAAGTTGAATCAAAAGCTTGCATTTGAAATTCCTGGAAAACTAATCACCACAGATGAAATTCTTCATCGCATCAAATTCACCACAAAATGACATCCTTCAGATTCATGTTGAACAATATAAATATAATTCCCTTCAGTTCATCTGTGAAGGTGAAATAATCGATATTATTAAAACTGTAGCCAAAAATAATGTCTATAAGCCACAAATAATTGGTTGTCTGTACAATAAAATTAATGATGGTAAATCATCTCTAGTAAATTCACAACCAGCAGCAGGAAAGGAACCATTTGCATGCATTCCCTTCCTAGGCACAATATTATACCAAATTTCCAATATTTTTCCAAAAGACAGGAGTACAAATAAGTTCCCACACTAAAAAACATGTGCAACAAAACATTATCCACAGCACCAAAACCACGACCTTAGGCGTGACAGTCTCCCAAGCTTTTATCTTGGACAGATGGGCAGGAGTTTCTGTATAACATATCATGAACACATGAATGTTTTCAGACTAAAAAATTTAAATAAATCTGTAATAGCCATTCACATGAATCACTCTGTCTCTTCATTAATGATAACATAGAGATATTACATGGCACTAACAAAGGCAAGAAAATGGACCCTCAGGGCAACTAGTAATATGTATACACACACTCTTAGCTCACCTCACCACGTTCTACATGAGCAGCTGGAACTAGCCAATAAACTTTTTCCGAGTTTCCTTTTACTGTTCACAATAATCAATCAGAATTTGCACCCCTAACAGTCACACCACTGCAGTTTAAGATATCAGTATGTAATTGTATACACAACAAAAAAAGTTTTGCACCACCCAGGTTCCCAGAAATTTTGAAGATAGGCGTTTTCTGTGGACATTGTATCACAGACACAGTCGCTTTGTCTGTTCAGAGATGTCACTAAACCCGCCCAAAGATGTAAACAACCATGTATGAGCAGCGCCTATTAGACGGAAAGGGTCCGACAGTCGATCAGTTCCAGTCATTCCAACAGGCGGGAGGTAAATGGCTCGTGTTGTCTGTAGTTCAGCCATGCCTAGATGGTCAATACAGCGGTTCTATCGCGTCCGCATCGTTACTTTGTGCCAGGAAGCGCTATCAACAAGGAAAGTTCAAATGTTCAAATGTGTGTGAAACCTAATGGGACTTAACTGCTAAGGTCATCAGTCCCTAGGCTTACACACTACTTAACCTAAATTATCCTAAGGACAAACACACACACCCACGCCCGAGGGAGGACTCGAACCTCCGCCGGGACCAGCCGCACAGTCCATGACTGCAGCGCCCCAGACCGCTCGGCTAATCCCCGCGCGGCAACAAGGGAAGTGTCCAGGCGTCTCGGAGTGAACCAAAGCGATGTTGTTCGGGCATGGAGGAGACACAGAGAGACAGGAACTGTCGATGACATGCCTCGCTCAGGCCGACCAAGGGCTACTACTGCAGTGGATGACCGCTACCTACGGATTATGGCTCGGAGGAACCCTGACAGCAACGCCACCATGTTGAATAAAGCTTTTCGTGCAGCCACAGGACGTCGTGTTACGACTCAAACTGTGTACAATAAGCTGCATGATGCGCAACTTCACTCCCAACGTTCATGGCGACGTCCATCTTTGCAACCACGACACCATGCAGCGCGGTGCAGATGGGCCCAACAACATGCCGAATGGACCGCTCAGGATTGGCATCACGTTCTCTTCACCGAGTAGTGTCGCATAAGCCTTCAACCAGACAATCGTCGGAGACATGTTTGGTTGCAATCCGGTCAGGTTGATCGCCTTAGACAAACTGTCCAGTGAGTGCAGCAAGTGGAGGTTCGTTGCTGTTTTGGGGTGACATTATGGGGGGGGGGGGGCGACGTACACCGCTGGTGGTCATTGAAGGCGCTGTAACGGCTGTACGATACGTGAATGCCATCCTCCGACCGATAATGGACCCATATCGGCAGTATATTGTCGAGGCATTCGTCTTCATGGACGACAATTAACGCCCCCATCGTGCACATCTTGTGAATGACTTCCTTCAGGATAATGACATCGCTCGACTAGAGCGGCCGGCATGTTCTCCAGACATGAACTCTATTGAATATGCCTGGGATGGATTGAAAAGGGCTATTTATGGACGACGTGACCGACCAGCGAGTCTGAGGGAGATACGCCGAATCGCCGTTGAGGAGTGGGACAATCTGGACCTTGATGAACTTGTGGATAGTATACCACGACGAATACAGGTCTGCATCACTGTAAGAGAATATGCTACTGGCTATTAGAGGTACCGGTGTGTACAGCAATCTGGGCCACCACCTCTGAAAATCTCGCTATATGGTGGTACAACATGCAAAGTGTGGTTTTCATGAGCAATAAAAATGGCGGAAATGATGTTTATGTTGATCTCTATTCCAATTTTCTGTACAGGTTCCGGAACTCTCGGAACCGAGGTGATTCAAAACTTTTATTGATGTGTGTATAAATATAAACTACGATGATGAACAAATGTGTTGTTCTCATTCCGCCATCCCAGATTGTAATTTTGTATTTTTTGCAACTCACTTATAAACTGTGATAATCGAATAACTGTATATACAGATGTGTGGAAATATATACCTACTTCATAATACGCAATCAGTATTTAGTCAGTAATTTCCCCTGAGAAAAAACCCTACTAAAACAATTTGTCCTATAATAATAAGTTTACTCTTAGAATACATACATTTTCTTATCATTAACATGTTTCATGTTGTACATGAGATTTGCTCAGTTTACATCCTTGTTCAATATTTAACGAATTAAATCTTTGTATCCTTGCTTAATGATAAACTTTGTAATGTAAACAAAAGAATCAAATGTATAGCACATGTGTGGTGCCCAACATGCATTTTAATAATATTATAAAGTGAGCCACAGTAATTTGTTTACAATATGTATGGTGTGTGGAATTCAACTACATATACAACGAACTAGAAAACCATATGGTGCACAACTAAACAATTCGACATCTACTGGAATTTATGTAAGTGAACACAACAATGTTGCATCATATATAAATAAATAAAATCACTTTAACGTATTTTTATTAATGAAACAACTTATAAAGTGGCGCTAACTACTCACATATTCTTGTACAGTTTTGGGTAGATGACATCCTGTTGGTCAGAAAATCTGTGTAACGAGAAATATTAGCCACCTCAAAATGGGCATGCGTGGTAGGCTGAAACTGCTTATGTTACTAAAATAAAACATTTAAAAAGTATTCGTGGCTGGTTGTCGGTCGCGGAGTTCACAGGTTCCAACATGGACTAAATAGTATTCTGTCTTGCTTTCGTTTTTGTTTCTCGATTATAAAAACATGTTTGGACGCACGAAAAAAAGCCGCTTGCGTGTTCTGGTGACCGATGAACTATTTTCTTTTCCAAGACGCGTCACAAGAAGTACACTCAACGTCGCGTAAGTGATTAGACATCCTCCGATGTCGTTCTTCTGTGTGGTGCATTAAGTTTCCTGAATACTGGTTTTACGTTTTATACAGTAATCTGTAACAAACTATACCATTTAGATTTTCTCTCGGTGATGACTAGCCTCACCGTGTATCGTAGGATATGTGCTGAAGGGGTGGTGATTTCGACGCCTTTTCTGGTTAACACTGACTACAACTGACTGCCCAGCTTCTCTCCAAGCTTCTCCAGGAGCTATGATAAATAACACGATGGATGCTACCAGCTACTCGTTAGTGGCTGTTATGACTCAATATGAAACACAGACTGAAGACTTCCGCAGCGCGAGAAATAAGCGGCAAAGGCTTAAATTACGGAACTCAGATACCTTTATTGCAGAAGTTTATGAAGTTGTCACCTGCTAAAAATGTTTCAACTGTAACTGATTACCTTTTAAATGTAGCTTTTGCTTCCGATTCCTACCAACAAAATGTAATAAACATTTCTCCCATGGTGACTGTAACTACTCAGAGGTCTACTAACTTCTACAACCGTTCAGATGGTGGTCTATACGGTACGTAGTTTATATGGAAAGTTTGGGATAACACATAAACTGTCTGCTCCCAATGTCTCTAGGAAAAATCGTAAGCCATTTCTTACCGAAACTAAAGAAATTAATATATCATAAGTAATATATTTTCCGTTGGAAAAACGAAAAGGGAAGGTTGAATTAAAAAGTCCAGGATAGACCAGTTTCCTAGTATTTAGCAAAGTATTAAAATTTAAAAATATAGCAACTCGCTACCCTTCTTTCGTTGTCCACAAGTAAGGAGAAATACGAAAAGGTGATACAGAACTTGAAGAAGCGGAGATTTTGGAGTGCATGCAATCTGTATTACCCGTTCTAGGTCTTAGAAGATTTAGTGTGCACTATGGTAAGGATTGGTGAAGAACAAGTTCACAAACTGCAAACCTACTTGTTAAAGTTAGACACTAAAATTTTACCGGACGCTGTAGCTATTCGTGGAACTAGATGCCCTGTACATCCTTGTGCGCCAGATGAGAGGCAATGTTTTAATAGCCTCCAATATAGGCACATCAGCGAACAATGTCCGACCCAAATGAGTTGCATCAATTGTAACAGACCTCATTGAGGCGAAACAAGCGCTATATCACTGTAAGAGGTACTGACAAGGGAACCTCCCCATCGCACCCCCCTCAGATTTAGTTATGAGTTGGCACGGTGGATAGGCCTTGAAAAACTGAACACAGATCAATCGAGAAAACAGGAAGAAGTTGTTTGGAACTATGAAAAAAATAAGCAAAATATACAAACTGAGTAGTCCATGCGCAAGATAGGCAACATCAACGATAGTGTTAGCTCAGGAGCGCCGTGGTCCCGTGGTTAGCGTGAGCAGCTGTGGAAAGAGAGGTCTCTGGTTCAAGTCTTCCCTCGAGTGAAGAGTTTATTTTCGAAAAGTTATGATCTGTCCGTTCGTTCACTGACGTCTCTGTTCCAAAATTCCAGGACATGTTCAGATTTGCTTGGACATATGCAGGACTTGACGGTCTACACACGGAAAAATTTGAAAACGTTAAAAACGTACGTTTTTGACAGAGCACGGGGAAAACTGTGCGACTGTGAAACTGTTGCATTCATTTGTTGCAGTTTATATGACAAGCTCTTATGTTTTCATCACTTTTTTGGGAATGATTATCACATCCACAAGAAAACCTAAATCGGGCAAGGTAGAAGAATCTTTTTACCCATTCGCCAAGTGTACAAGTTAGGTGGGCCGACAACACATTCCTATCATGTGACGCACATGCCGTCACCAGTGTTGTATAGAATATATCAGACGTGTTTTCCTGTGGAGGAATCGGTTGACCTATGACCTTGCGATCAAATGTTTTCGGTTCCCATTGGAGAGACACGTCCTTTCGTCTACTAATCGCACGGTTTTGCGGTGCAAAACACAGACACTATACTTATTACAGTGAACAGAGACGTCAATGAACGAACGGACAGATCATAACTTTGCGAAAATAAAGAAAGTAATCTTTTCACTCTAGGGAAGACTTGAACTAAGGACCTCTCGTTTCGCAGCTGCTCACGCTAACCACAGGACCACGACGCTCCTGAGCTCAGACTCTCCTTGATGTTGCCTATCTTGCACGTGGACTACTCAGTTTGTATATTTTGCTTATTTTTTTCATAGTTTCACACAACTTCTTCCTGTTTTCTCGATTTATCTGTGTTCAGTTTTTCAAGGCCTATCCGCTGTGCCAACTTATAACTAAATCTGAGGGGGTTGCGATGGGGAGGTTCCCTTGTGAGACGAGCGAGTGCGCTGGGCTTACCTCACTTCACCATTACCAGCACCACGTCATCAAAGGCGACTGTACTTGACAAACAATGGACTGCACCACAATCTAAGAGTGAAATTGCAAATTAAAACACCACTTCCAAACTTCGACTGTGCATGCTTCAATATATTACTGTTAACATTGTAAGGTTTCAGAAATGACCAAATGAATATGTTAAACAAAATATACGAACGTAAGAAAAACGCAAGTGGCGCTAAATAATAAAACTAGAAACCTAAAAATTGGTCAGTATGTTCCAATTAAAACTTACAAGTTTCAACTTGATCAGAGCAATGTTTTGGTCAAAATAAGTGTTTTTACGAAAAATTGAAGGCGCTAAATATCAGGCTCAGAAAGATGAAAATTCAAAATGGCTCTGAGCACTATGGGACTCAACTGCTGAGGTCATTAGTCCCCTAGAACTTAGAAATAGTTAAACCTAACTAACCTAAGGACATCACAAACATCCATGCCCGAGGCAGGATTCGAACCTGCGACCATAGCGGTCTTGCGGTTCCAGACTGCAGCGCCTTTAACCGCACGGCCACTTCGGCCGGCGATGAAAATTCGCTTGTAACTTCAGCTACAAGTAAAAACCCTATATATGTGACACCAGTAAGCAACCTCTATTAGTTTTCAAGTTATTTACTGAAAATCCCAATTTGAAACAAAAACGTCCCTATTCATGACAGATTACGTATCATTTGTGTTTGTAATAGAAAGTTCTAATTACAGCACTCGATTACAATAATAGTATAATACCACTGTACCGATGTACAAGAATGTATTGCAAATAACTATGAATACAAGGAATGTTAAAGAAGCAGTTCAGGGGTCATATCTGTCGGGTCCGTTCTACAAACTCCAGTAGACATTTAAATGCAATCGAGCTAAAAGTTTTTCAGTAATTGAAGCAAACTTAACTCTATTTGTATAAAAGTTAAGAAGGTTGTAAATTGCTAAATGACAGAGATATTAACTGTTTGTGTGCCGCCCGTAATGATCATAAAATCTCTTGGCAATTGGCGTGATTGTTTTCCACTTTTACGGCGAGGAATTATCTTTTGGTGGTCGGAAGTCAGGACCATAGACTATTTTACTTAGAACTTCCCGTAGAGTTCACTTCTGAATTGTTAATAGAGCTGTTTGCGAAAGAGATATTATTATTATTATTATTATTATTATTAGGGGTATTAATATATTTTGTGCATGTGAAATTTCGCTCACTATTTCAATCAGTTAAAACTCAAAACTTTTATTTATAGTCATAGTTCCTGATCCCACTGTGTAAATAGCAAGTAGAAACATTTTCTTTCACTGAGCACAAAGATTTAGGTGGACTTGCAGAATGCAAATTATGATCAGTATGTTCTCCATCGATTTCTGACTGACCGCAAAAATAGTTTTCAGGCTCTTGTAAACGGCAAAGATAGATGTAAAGCTCACACAGACAAGTTACATGTCTTTCACAACGGCATAACAGAAGTAACGGCAATTTGGATATTTACCAGCCGCCCCACCTTGTCGAATCCTAAGCCTCAGCTATAGCTATTTGTTCTCACTGTAGGGGACATCACCTATACGCTGATCGAAGCTGCCACTAATATCATAGACGACTAAGTGCTGCGTTTAGTAACAGTGACTTCAGGATTGCGCTGACCGTTACTTGTCCGCCAACCTACAAGTTCGTCACCTGGGGACAGCTCCACTTCTTGCTTGCACTGATCATTACTACTCAAACATACTACAGCACTCCATGTTTCCAAAACACACCACTTTTCCTGCCGATGCCGGAAACAAAGATATGATGCGAACAGTTCAAAAATAGGGACAAACTCAATATATGTATGTGCTTCTGCACTCAAATATTACTTATAAATCATACCTGCGGCCAGCGGAAGTAAGCAAACACCGTACCATACATTACATGGAATTTGGCCACCCTTATTACGACTTGAACTCTGCTGGGAACACTTTCAATATCTGTGGTGGAATGGCGGCCCATTCCTCCTCAAAATCCGAAACGAGAGAAGGTATTGAGCGAAGTCGACTTTCTGACTCATCCTGAAGATGTCCCGTTGGCTTCGAGTCGGAACTCTGTGCACACCATTTCGTTTCAGGAATGTTGTTGTCTACAAACTATTGCCTCACAGATGCCGATTTAGGAGAGGGTTTGTAGTTTTTCTGATACAATCATCGTCTCAGAACTGTTCCTCTACTTTACGCAGTACCCAATGGTGTAAAATGTATTCATATCCTTCCACATCTGGCGGACTCTTAAGCGCAAAAAGGAACCTCACCCTAGTCACGAGAAACAAATACATAGCGTAAAATCACCTCCTCCGTACTTCCCACTATGGCAGGTAACATTCTCCAGGCTTTCGTGAAACCCAAATCCCTTCATGTGGTTGCCACAGGATATAAGGTGACTTATCGCTCCAAATCACTCGTTTCGAATCTTTCACTGTACAGTGGTGCTGGTTTTTACACCACGTCAGCAGTCGCATAGATTCACTACAGAAGAGTGTGGCTTATGAGCCGCTCGACCTTTGCACCCGATTGTTTTTAACTCACTACGCAGAGTCACTGTGCCTCCTGTCCTGTTGGTAACACGTAGAAACGCAGAAATGATCTTTTCTGCTGATTACGTGCGATATTTACAGCCACCCTCTGCAGTAATGGTACTTGAATTACGTAACCATTACGGCAGCTCACCTCAATCTCTCGATACCAGCAATATTCTACTGTGTTTCTGTAAAGTAGTTAACATATTTCTGTGACAACATTCAGATTTGATTTCATTAATGTAGAGGTTCTTTGATACATCGATATGTTTATATTGCAATGACATTATTCTTATGTGTATTCTTTCTTTTGTCACTATTATCTTTGACGTATTTGTAACTCTGATTTTTGGGCGTGTAAGCGGTTATTAGAAAGTCAAGTCTTGGTCGTCATGTTGAAAAGACGCAAATTGTAGTCAGTTTATAAAATGTGAACTTTAACGGTGAGGAAGATATTTTCAAGTATGTTTTATATTGTGAAGTGATGTTTTGTGTGTTACGTGATATTGCAACAAAAGTAATAAAAAAGAAGTGTAACTTAAATTCGGAGTGCTGATTACTTTTTTACATCACCATTGTGCTAACTTGCAAGAGTTTAATCTTCAAGAATGGTTTATGAAAAACATCTATAAAACTTCGCAGAATAACACATAGGCCTTTCTGCACCCGAGCTTGGAATCATCACCACCTAGATTTTCGACGATTGAGCCATGAGTTCACAAAGAGATCAGCGTGGGAAACACGAAAAAATGAGTGCCTAGTTTATCCATTATTTCATGAAATGACTTTATTAACGGTGCTCTAATGACACCTGCCACATAATATAACTTTGTTGTTGCCCGAAAAATGCAATATTTAGCAGCGTGAGTAACACTACACATCATAATTAATTTTTGGCCTTTGTTGTGGTAGGGTTGTTAGACTGCCCATCTGTAAGAAGAGGGCTGCCTCGTCTTGGTTTAACTGTTTTTGTCCCTTCGTGTTTCCACTTCACAATCATATCACCAGCTGCCGACCTGCGCAGTTTTAGAAATGTTGAAACGTTCTTGATGGGTTCATTACTCAGATGACATCCGATTACTAGACCATGTTCCAAGCACTGAGCTCTCCTGATCGACTGCTTCTCTACTGACAACATAGTGCTCCCCGCCTCCTTTCATACTTGTGGATCCGCCTTTAGTGACACGTGGAGGTAAATTCCGCTTTCCATAGGGGTGTCATGATACTTTTTATCAGATATTGTACATGAGTGGTCTCAGTTCCGAAACTTGCTATACCCCACACAACGTGCACCCACAACATACATGTTGTATGGGGTGATTCCGAGACGATGTTACAAACTTTCAGGATCGATGGAGAAACATATATGCATGAATTTGAGGTAAGGAAGCCTTGTCCGGAAACAACTGACAGGATTATGTGTACCGGAACTATTGATGCTTTGAGTGTAGAGTAGCCAACTTTTAGACGTGGTAGTCTGGACGAAAATGAGAAAAAAGTGCAGTAAATAGGGGCTATAAACTGCGTACCAGTATCTACACCTAGATCTACATCTACATCTACATAGATACTCCGCAAGCCACCGTAAGATGCGAGGCGAAGGGTACTCTGTACCACTGCTTGTCATTTTCCCTCCTCTTCCACTCGCAAATGGAGCCAGGGAAAAACGATTGTCTGTACGCCTCCGTATGAGTCCTAATATCTCGTATCTTATCTTCGTGGTCCTTACACGCGATCAATGTTCGCGACAGTAGAATCGTTCGGCAGTCAGCTTCAAATGCCGGGTCTCCAAATTTTTTTAATAGTGTTTCGTGAAAAGAACGCCGCCTTCCCTCTTGGAATTCCCATTTGAGTTCTGGAAGCATCTCCATAACACTTAAGTTTCGTTCGAACGTACAGGTAACAAATATAGCAGCCCTCCTCTGAATTGCTTCGATGTCTTCCTTCAATCCTTGCCGGCCGTGGTGGTCTAGCGGTTCAGGCGCTCAGTCCGGAACCGCGTGACTGCTACGGTCGCAGGTTCGAATCCTGCCTCGGGCATGGATGTCTGTGATGTCCTTAGGTTAGTTAGGTTTAACTAGTTCTAAGTTCTAGGGGACTAATGACCTCAGCAGTTGAGTCCCATAGTGCTCCGAGCCATTTGAACCATTTTTGAACCTTCAATCCGACCTGGTACGGATCCCAAACACTCGAGTAGTATTCAAGAATAGGGTGCACCAGCGTCCTATATGCTGTTTCCTTTACAGGTGAACCACTTCTTCCTAAAATTCTCCCAATAAACCGAAGTCGACCATTCGTCTTCCCAACACAGTTTTCACAAGCTCCTTCCACCGCATATCGCTTTGCAACATTGTTTCCAGATATTTAAACGACTTGACTGTGTCAAGCTGGACATTATTAATACTGTATCCGAACATTACCGTTTTTTTCTTCCTAATTATCCGCATCAACTTACATTTTTCCGCATTTAATGCTATCTACCATTCATCACACCAACTGGTAATTTTGTCTAAGTGCTCCTACAGTCACTCAACTTCGACACCTTACCGCACACCACGGCATCGTCAGCAAACAACCGCAGACTTCCACCCATCCTGTCAGCCAAATCATTTATGTATATAGAGAACAACAACGGTCCTATCACGCATCCACTGAGCACTCCTCACGTTACCCTTGTCTCGAATAAACACTGGCCGTCGAGAACAGCATACTGGTTTCTATTATTTAAGAAGCCATCGAGCCATCTGTGAACTTAAAAAATGGCTCTGATCACTATGGGACTTAACATCTATGGTCATCAGTCCCCTAGAACTTAGAACTACTTAAACCTAACTAACCTGAGGACAGCACACAACACCCAGTCATCACGAGGCAGAGAAATGTGAACTTATTCCATATGAAGTTTGGGATACTGGTTTGTAATTTTGCTGGTCCGTTCTTTTAGCTTTCTTATATACTGCAGTCACCTGCACTTTTCTCCAGTCGCTTGGGTCTGTGCGATGGGCGAGAGATTCACGATAAATGCAGGTGAGGTAAGGGGCCAATACCGTAGAGAACTCTTTGTAAAATCAAACAGAGATTCCATACGCACCTGGTGATTCATTTGCTTTCAAATCCTTCAGTTGTTTCTCTACGCCAGGGATGGTTATTACTATATCGTCCATACGGGAGTCTGTCCGAGGGTCAAATGATGGTCTGTTTGTACAGGGTGCGGCGTGGGAACTTTCTTATTTGAAATGCGCGGCACACAGCGGGTGTTACTCATCGTTGTGTGGGTTTCAGTGCAATCAAAAGTGCGAGACTTAACTTTTTTTAAGGTTAGTTTAGTAGCGATCATGCAATGAGCAAAAGAGGAGGGCGCGTTCGCCGTTGCGGCCTACTTTTCGAATGGATGTTCGGTCATCAGAATTCAGCGTACATTCAGGAAACAGCTCAACATCGCGCCTGCAGGTCGTGTTCCTTATGGCAAATCAATTGTTATGTGGGGAGACACCTTTATGGATACTGGAAGTGTGCACAAAAAGAAACCAGAACCTTCAAGAACCACCAGAAAGCCTGAAAACATCGAGAGGGTAAGGATGTCGATTTTGAATTCCCCCAAGCGATTTGCACGCAAACACAGTGCGGATAAATATGGAGGCACGCGGGGTGCCCCCCTCGCCCCCCTCCCCCCCCCCCCCCCAGCGGGCCGCACGCATTTCCACCCGCGTTTACCCCGCCAGTCAGCCCGCACGCTATTCGTTCGTTTCTTTCGTCAGTCGACTCGACTGAATCGAGCTATCGAGTAGTTGTTGCTTTCCTACGTAGCACGCCTGCCCGCGTCATAATATTTTATACGTTTCTGTCTGGTACATAGATAGCTAACACATACCTTCGAGAACAGTCGCAAATATTCTACTGTTTTTTTCTACAGAGAACCTTCGATACGCAGAGTTATAAATACGAACTATTTGCCGAATACGAAGCTAGTTTACATTCAGAAGCAGAAATATTAAGACTGAGGAATGAATAAGTAAGCCGGCCGGAGTGGATACAAAGCTAGTTTACATTCAGAAGCAGAAATATTAAGACTAAGGAATGAATAAGTAAGCCGACCGGAGTGGCCGTGTGGTTCTAGGCGCTACAGTATGGAGCCGAGCGACCGCTCCGGTCGCAGGTTCGAATCCTGCCTCGGGCATGGATGTGTGTGATGTCCTTAGGTTAGTTAGGTTTAATTAGTTCTAAGTTCTAGGCGACTGATGACCTCAGAAGTGAAGTCGCGTAGTGCTCAGAGCCATTTGAACCATTTTTTTGAATAAGTAAAAAGTCCTAGTTGTAGCAAGTGCAAGTGCAAATATTAGTCAAGAGCTCTATTGAACACTCTCCCTGACATTGATTGTCCTATTGACGATGTAAGTAATTTGCCAGGAAGAATAGGCGCATAGAATTCACCATTAAGGAAGAGAACCACAATTGTAACTTTCTTATATCAGAAGATGGCATTACCTTGTATATGTGTATAATCAGTTTAAATAAAACTTTCTTAAACTTTGCATGTGACTTGATTATTTTTTAGTACGGTTAAAGTAAAGGTAGCTCAAGATATCTTTAGCGCCCCCTCGTTGAGTTTTTTCTGTATCTCGCACTGCGCAAACATGCAGCTGCCCTTGCAATTTCTGAACGCACAGTGAGACGAATTTTTCATCAAGAGTTGAAATTACATCCATATAAACTGTCAGTGGTACATACACTTCATACACGTGATTTTGTTTCACGAAAAAATGCGTGTGAAACCTTGATCGATGAGTTGCCTCATGACACCTTAGTGTACTTCAGCGACGAGGCACATTCTCATTTGCCTGGCTGCGTGAATAACCAAAATATGTTGTACTGGAGTGGCACGAAGCCCCGAGAACTTCATGAGCAGCCCCTGCATACAGAACGCGTGACTGTTTGGTGTTCACTATCTAAAGTTGGTATTATTGTCCCATAGTTTATCGAAGAGAACGATAAAGTAGTGACGGCCACCTCTGAGCGTTATGTTCAGATGATTGAACAGAGTTTTCTTCCAGAACCTGAAGAAATGGATGTGGATAATGTCTGGTTCCAATAAGATGACGCCACAGCTCACACACCACGAACATCGATGACCATGTTGCGCGGACAGAGACTTGTTGTAAAAAGTGGACCGAAAATTCCGATTTCGACTCTCCAAACGCATTGAGCAGAACGGAGATCACCTTCAAGATATAATTTTCAAAACTTAATGGAACAAAACCTTAGATATTACTCTTTGTAAAGAAAAAAGAATTAACTTGATGTCTCTAATACTTTCTGATTTTTTTTTTTTTTAGTAATAAATCTCCCTCGTCGCACCCTGTACGATTCTCCTGTGTGGACGATTTCTTGAACGTGAAATTTAAAACTTCAGCTTTCGTTTTGCTACTTTCAACTGCCACTTACTGCACCTCATTTCCTCTGCCCTCAAGTTCAGGTCAGTAAATCTTTCAACCTACCTAAAGTCGCTACAATTTTTACGGCGGAGCCATTGGCAATTTTGGAAGTGTGCAGGATTGTATCTACAACACTCTTCTTAAAAACATTAAGTGTATCCGACTTTTAAGTGTCATTAAGATATTCAACACCGGCTGTGGAATAAAACAATCAATTGTTTTATACAGGATATTGTACTGGAATATGTTGACAGTAAAAGGAGGGAGCAGACAATCCAACTGTTGTGGGGGCATACCTAATCCACTATGAGCATGAAGAAAAAAATGTAGTTTTCAATAGCGCTTATGTTTTCATTGATATGCACCATTTAGGAACAAATTTAAGAAATAGAATGAACTGATAACATAAAAAGGTCTAATTTACTTTTAATACGATTCGTTAAACATTTATCTTAAAAAAATTGTGACTCCTCGAGCTTTTGTGAATATTAGTTTATATAAATTCTCCCTGCAATTAAGTACACAAATTCATTACGCATTTTGGACAGCTAAATACGAAAAAACTGTGGAGTCCACACAAAAAATAAGAAAAACACCTTCCACAAGTGCAACCAGAAAATTATAAATATCTGTGTACTTACTCTGCTCTAACAGTTACAGTTGCATCAGCTGTAATTTGACAATGTAGAATCTCTCCTTGACATTATACTATTGTCTACATTCCCATGCTGTGATCAAGTGCAAAGTGCATGATTAATTTTTTTGGATCACAGGTGAGAATCACAGAGAAGTGGAAAAACTTGAACTGTCGCATGTCACCTACCCTACAAAATCTTGCAGTATTCACAGTTTTCCGGAAATAGTGTTAAGCGGAGAATACACTACAGCTCCTTACGTATCTCCATTACCCCAGAAGGCACCGAGAACACAACATTGGACAAATTACAATGCGTACATATGCTTTTAAGTAGTCATTCTCCTCGCGCTCCAACAGAACAGGAAAAAACCCTTATATGTGGAATAATGGTAATCACTCTCTGCCACGCACTTCATGTGGATGCAGGTAACAGCAGAATGTCAAGATGGGAATCTTTGTTGCCGTATTGCAGCTGATTCAATTGTTAAAGTCATATTCAAGGTCAATGGCGACACGTTTCACGTCCCCCTCCCCTAGGAAGGGGTGGGGAGGGGGAGGTTTACCAGTCAGAATCTATCTCCCTGCCACCCCTCGCTTTGATCTCGTCCAATATCCAATAGGAATCTTTCGAAGCCTGTGCTCTGCAGTGAGAAGACCAGTCTCTAAAACACGCAATTTATGCTCACAATTTAAAAATGACTTTATTATCGTACTATTAAGGTGAGGCCCTACAATGCTAACTGAGCAGTGTGTTATTATTTTGAAAACACACCGAGGCAATGTGTAAGTACACTAACGTATGAAATCTGTAAATACGTCAACAAATGGCGTACGACATGCGTAAATATAAGTACATCTCCCAAAATGCATAACAAATGGCGTATTTTAACTCACCTCCACCTGAAGTACATGGGAAAGTGTGTTATTTTTTCGCAAACACTCCGAGTCAGTGTGTAACATGGCGTTTGACATGTGTAAATACACCAAAAATGGCGTATGACATGAGCAAATACACCTCGTAAAAAAGCACTGGTAACAACCGTCTACAAGAAGGCAGCAGAAGTGGTCCATAAAACTAACGTTCAAAATCTTTCATACTGATTTGTTGTAGAAACTTAGAACATATTCTAAGCACAGACATAATGAGGTATATTGAACGGAATAACCTCCTCCTTACCAACCAGCAGGGATTCCGAAAACATCAATCACATGAAACCCAACTCGCACTTTTCTAACAAGACATAAGAAAGTTTTGGATCAATGCAGTCAGGCTGATGCAGTGTTTCTTGGTTCCCGAAAAGCATTTGACTCAGTACCACACCTACACTTATTGTCAAAAGTTCGGTCGTATGTGGTATCAAGTGAAGTCTGCGACAGGATTGAGGATTTTTTGGTAGGGAGTACACAACATGTTATCTTAGATAGAGTGTCATCGTCAAATGTAGAAGTCAATTCAGACTTCTTGTGGATGATGCAGTTATCTACAATGAAGCATTGTCTGGAATAAGTTACAGAACTATTCAGTGAGATCTTCATCAGATTTCAGTGTGGCGCAACTTGGTTTAAATGTTCAGAAATGTAACATTGTGCAGCTCACAAACCGAAAAAACTTGTATGCTATGACTATAATATAAATGAGTGACAGTTGTAATCGCCCAACTCATACAAATACCTAGGTGTAACTGGCTGGCTCTGAGCACTATGGGACTTAACATCTATGGTCATCAGTCCCCTAGAACTTAGAACTACTTAAACCTAACTAACCTAAGGATAGCACGCAACACCCAGTCATCACGAGGCAGAGAAAATCCCTGACCCCGCCGGGAATCGAACCCGTGAACCCGGGCGCGGGAAGCGAGAACGCTACCGCACGACCACGAGCTGCGGACCTAGGTGTAACTCTTCGTAAGGATATGAAAAGGGATAATCACATAGGCTCAGTTGTGGTTAAAGCAGGTCGTAGATTTCAGTTTATTGATAGAATGCTGGGGAAGTGCAATCAGTATCTAAGGAAGAGTGCTTACAAATTATTCCTGCGACACATTCTAGAACATTGCTGAAATATGTCACATCCATATCAAATACAGCTAACAGGGATATTGAATATATGCAGAGAAGGCCAGCGTAGTTGATCACAGGTTTGTTTGACCCATGGGAGAGTGTTACAGTGATGCTCAAGAAATTGAAATGGCAGATTCTTGAAGATAGACGTAAACAATCCCAAGGAAGTCTACCAACAAAGTTTCAAGAATTGCCTGTAAATGACGACTCTAGGAATATACTACAACCCCCTACACATCGCTCACATAGGGAACATGAGGACAAGGTTATAATAGCTACAGCACGTACAGAGGCATTCAAACAATCATTCTTCTTGCACTTCATACGTGAGTGGGATGGGAAGAAACTAAAATAACTGGTACAGTGGGACATATCCTCCACCATGCACTTCACGCTGGGTTGCAGAGTGTGAATGTAGATGTAGATGTTGATAAACTGCATAACGAATGACATATACTCAAACACCTCCAGTATAATTACATGCATGTTTGTATACTCTCCATGAAGTTGCTAGTCTCCCATCAGGCACCACACCAAGTGGCGGACAGGGGAATGATATGGTCGGTGCTGGTGATATATAATACCGGGGTGACAAAAACTAGCGGCTGCTGCCTTGTAGATTGATATTGTTTATCAAAGGCTAAAGGAAGAAAACCTTGAGAATAAATTACCTGGTACCCATGAATGTGGGTTATGCAGTGTTCCAGCTCCTCACCCAAGTGAAAAAATTAAAATGCTAAAACACCTAATAATATGCCTCTAAAAAGCTGGAATCTTGAATGAGGAACTGGGCAAAACAAAAGTAAAATGACATTTCGCTGATGGAACGTGCGTGATATCTCCTCAAAACTGAATATATTACCTACAGAACTTGACATGTTCAAAATGGATGTTTTCGTACACTCCGAGACCAAGAGATATGGGAAAGGCGAAGAACTTGGTAATTATGTACATATTTTGAGTGGGGTTTCCAAAGTGGTAAGAGCCAAAACAAGGGTCTCCGTTATGATAAAGAAAGCATGGAAAAAGATAATCACAAATTAGGAATTTATTAATGAAAATATCATTATGTTGGAAATGACTCTATTTGCCAGGGAACTTGTAATTATTGGAGTAAATGCACCCACGGATGATACAAGAGAGTAAGAGAAGGATTATTTCTGGACAATCTTTATGAGACTATTGAAAAAATCGGGATGAGGAAGGAACTGGTTATCATATGGGATATGACGGAAGAGTAGAATTACAGAATCATGCATTATAGTGGAAAAACATGGAGGGAAAGAATATAATGACAGTGGAGAACGACTGACTGAAATTTGTGAATAGTTTGATCTGAAAATTACCAACAATTTTTTTAAACACAAGGATATTCATAAACATACTTGGCAACAGAATACCAGGGAACTCCATTCCATAATAGTTTATACTAACATTAGACAGGCAAGTAGTTTCAAGGCAGCAGACAGTAGACCTTATAGAGGAGCTCAGTGTGGATCAAATCATTATCTAGTAAAAATGAAGAGTTCTTGGGCCTGGAAGAACGCAAAGAATGATACCAACAACACTAAAACGAATTACGCCCAGAAAGCCCAAAATCGACACTTTAGTGTTGACAGCCTACAAGATGAAACTGTATGACAAGGCAGTATCCGTCTGTAGTTCTTAAAATATGGTGGTGAACAAACTGTGAAACTAGTAAGAATGTTATTCAATAAACTATGACATGGAGATTCAGTAACCAAGGAAATGAAGCTAGGACATATTAATACCACACTCAAGAAAAGGGATCGCAAAAGCTGCTCGAACTATCAAGGAATTTGTTTTATAAACACATTAATGAGAATATTTGGGAAAATAATTAGAAATAACTTGGAAATAAAGTTTGAAACCCAGGAAGGAAAATGTGGCTGGGGAGCTGGTAAGTCACGCGTAGACCATATTTTCACATTACGACATATCTTACAGAAACATAGGAAATAATCAAAAAATATATAACTAATATTCATAAATATGAAAAAAGCGTATGATATTGTCCCAAGGAAACTACTTTGGAGAACATTACATATGGTGAACATAAAGTGTCCTTTCATTGAAATAATACAAGCAGTATATAAAGATAACGTATGTCAAGCAAAAACTGGTAATACACTTTCACAGAAATTTGTAACAAGCAAAGGGCTGTTACAATGCTGCTGCTAGTGATTAATATTTATAGCACAAGATGAAGATGCAAATTAAATATGTAATCAGTTTTCAACGGAATACAGAAACTGGGGATTGAAGATTAATTATCAGAAAACAGACTACCTCACTAATGATCCAGATGATATATACATGGAGGGGAAGAGAATAAAGACGGTCGATAGCTTCAGTTATTTAGGACCCATTTTAGAGATGGAGGGAAAATCAGAGGTAGAAATTAATAAAAGAATTAGCAATGGAAGGAAAGTCCTTGGGACGCTCAACTCAATCTTATGGAGCAGAAATGTAATAAACTAAACCAAAAGAGTCATACATAAATAGATACTAGAGAGCATAGTTACATATGGATTGGAGACATGGACTACTAATCTGAAACACATAAAAAAACCTGTAAGTAGGAGACATGGACTTCTGGAGAAGATGAGCAAGAGTTTCTGGAAAAGAGAAAATAAGAAACGACGAAATAATAAAGAAAACATGGTACAAGCAGGTAAGAAGAATTGAGGAAGCCATACTACCAAAAATGATACTGGAGTGGGAACCGAAGGGAAAGAAGGGAAGAGGATGTTATATGACTACTTGGCTCCAAAATATACACTTAACAATGAGAAGACTTGTTGCAGAGGAAGAAGATATACAAAGTTAAAACAGCTTTAGGGACATGCTGGGGAGACAAATTAAGATCTTACGTAACAGATGTAATAATTTCAGAGTATTTGTTAAGTTGGAGAAAAATATTTGTGTAAAGGGAAATCTCAATTTTAAAAAGAATCTGTACACTCCACAGCATGCATCGAGTGACAGCCTTCGCATGTGTACGATACATGACATGTGAAAGTCAACAAGACACACATATGACACGAAACAGGGCGTAAGACGTCAGATTGTGGCGAAATAAGTGCTGTATAATTTGAGAGATACAGAGGCGAGAGACTGTGCCGGGACATCCCCAGTTCACTGCCACTAGCGCCACGTCATCATAACGCCTGTGCGTAACGTACAAGTATTGCGCCATAATCTAGGAATGAAATTAAAAATTAAAGTTGCTCTTCCAAACTTTGTATACACATGCTTCAGTATATTAATGTTTAAATTGTCAAATCTCAGAGTGATCAGATGAATATCTTTCCCTAAATACGTCGTTACAAGAAAAAAATAAATGGCGCTAAATATTAAAGCAAGAAAGCCAAAAATTGGTCAGAATATGCAAATGTATGTCAAACTCAATTGTTACAAGTTTCAACTTGATCGGAACAAAATTTTAGTCAGAATCCACATTTTTACGAAAAATAAGTTGGGCTAAATATAAAGCTAGAAACCCAAAAATTTGTATGAAGCCTCAATTAGATATAAAAATCACAGAAGAAGTATGTGACCATATTGAGCTTCCTCTAATAGTTTTCGAGTAATTTACTGAAAACTAATTTTGGAACAAAAACGTCCTTATTTGTAGTATATTACATATCGTTTATATTAATGGTAGAAAATTTTGATTACAGCACCTAATGAAACCCATTAAATAATAGAGCTACAGCAGGTTTCAAGACCTTGATGTAAATAACAACCAAAATAAGGTCTATTAAAGTTATAGTTCAGAGATTATGTTCTCCTGTCAGTTCCATTCTAAAAATTTCTAGACGCCGAAGTTTGAATGCACTCGAACTAAAACTTTTTCTGTGATTAAAGCCTACTTAACTCATTTCACATAAAAATTGTGAAGGTTTCTAAATTAATACACAACAGTGCTATAAAATATTACGTGTCCGAGAAAGGGGCCATTTAGATGCTGTTACTTGGGCATAGGCCCCTAGGCCGTCCGCTGCGCCCGTATACAAATAAATACGGCCGGAGAGGCAGAAACGGGACCTCGCTTCGCACCCAGCTACGATCAAACGCCGGCTTAACGCACTGCATCGTGTGGCGTTACAGCCAGACTGCAGCTAAACTCGTGTTTTCGGTACAAACAGGAAATGAACTCGCGAGGACTGTACACCGTCCTGCAACGCTTAGATTTCGCGGAAGTAACTGTCTGTGTGCCGCCCGTAATGATACCAAATCCGCTTGGCCAATGGTGAAATTATTTTCCACTTTTGTGCCGAGCAATTAACTTAGATTACTAGAAGTCAGGGCCGAATACCATTTATTGGGAACTTACCGTAGAGGTCGCCTCTGAACTGCTCGTAGTTCTGTTTATGATAGAGACATCGTATTTATTATTAGCATTGTCATCAGAAATATTACCATGTTGAGAGTGTGAAAGTTTATCAAATATATCTGTCAATTAGAACTCAAAATCTTCATTCATAATCATAGTTCCTGATCCCTCTGAGTAAATATAAAATAGAAGTGTTTCTTTCAGTGGGCAAGACTGGAAACTATGGTCAGTATGTTCTCCACCGCTTTCTGGCTGGCCACAGAAATAGTTTTCAGGTTCACGTAAAAGAAGCGAACAAATTACCTAATTCCAACCTTTCCTATTTCTTATTATTAACCCACCGCCCGACAAGATATATCTGATGAGTGTGTCTCAGCTTCATGGTAAGAAAGAAATATTCTACATCACTAATAAAAAAGGCGATAGAAACCATAATTTCATGCACAAGATTTTTTTTACCAGATCTAAATACTCATTAACAGCTATTGATAAATCGATCACTTAGACGTGAGAGAATTTTCAAAGACTAACGATATCATCGCAAACGATGCTGCTTATAGTCAGTTACAGGTTAGATAAGACTACCTGTGAATGCGTCAGTGTGAGAGTGCTGTCGGAGCGTGAGTTTTAACCAGTCATGGTATTCAACATCGAAGATACAGCAAATTCGAAGTAATTCTACACCTAGATTAATGGAATCGTATCTCAATGCAAATTTCTCCTTTATTCCACAGAAACACTGTCTCCTACACATCATTATTGTGTGATCAGCCTATCAGATTAGGAGAGTTCCCATGAGCAGTTAAACGAATTAATAGAAGAGAGTGGACGTATCTACAAGAGCACAATTCTAAGAATTTAATGTATTGTAGCCATGCTGCTCTACATGGTCTAGATTATCGGCAAAGATGGCAAACATATGCCATTCGATTCTATGAGAAAATGTAGAAAAAACTGTTGGAGACGGGAAGAAGTAATTCTTCACCCATCACAAGACAGCATCGCTCAGCTCCACGATTCATGCTGCACATTGATACAAGAAGATGAAATGTGTAAACTAATTGGAGGCGTAGAACTATGATCTTAAGTACCTTTGCATACCCTGCTATATGTAGGAGCTTATAAATAAATAAGAGTAGCTATAATAGCCCCGTGCACGTTAGTGTAATGGTATAGACCCCACCATGACTAAGTGGATGAAGCACCCCTATCAATGGAGCTTTGTGGTAGCCAGCTGGTTCTGCAATGATACTGGAAACCTAGAGAAGACAAGGAATGGTTTGTAACTCCCCAATAACATACGTTCTTTGACTGTTGGGCCTTCTGACTGAGGGAAAACTAATCTAGTTCTGTCACTATTAGCACACCCTGAGGGTATTCACTTCCCCAAGCATGTGGCAGGGTCACCGTGTAAGGGGGAAAAGCAGGGGAAGGACGGGGAAACTAGGCAAAGTTAATGAAATCCAAGTTCATGTAAGTTATATACTTGAGAAAACAGATACATCACTAACAGATAATACAAAAAATTCATCAATAGAAAGTAATACATAAACTGGTGAACCAAATATGACCACAGCCCAGCACGACGTTGGATGCCACCTGGTGGCTTTGCGGGCACGTGACACACTAACAGAAGTTTGTAAGCGGAGTAGACATGGATAGGAGATCACCCTAGCGAAGATATGGGCTGCAAATGGGGAAATCCATTGAGATAAGCGACTCTGACAAAGGACAAATTATTATTACGCGGAGCCTGTGAACCAGTATCTTGAAAACAGCGAATCTGGTCGAATGTTCACGTGCTACTGTCGTGAGCATCTACGGAAAGAAGTAGAAGCACACGGAAACTATCACTAGGCGCTAAATGATTGGACGTCCACGACTCTTCACAGAACGTGGGGTTTGGAGGCTTATGTACTCTGTAAATTAGGATAGATGGTGATCTGTGGCATGTCTACTGAATGAGCACGATGCTGGTGCACAGACAACCGTTTCAGGGCACACTGCTCATCGAACATTGTCGAACATGGAGCTTCGCAGCAGACCATCTCTACATGTTCACATGTTGACCCAACGATATCATTAATTACGATTGCAATGGGCATGGAACCATCGGGATTCGACCATCGATCAGTGGAAACGTGTCTGCTCTACAGGTGAATCACATATCTCCTTCGCTAGGTCGATGGTCGTCTCCACAAATGCCTTCATTGAGGTGACCGGTGGCTCGACGCGAGCAGCGTGCCTCCAACGCAGGCTGCTGGGAGCAGTATTATGCTACGGGAGACATACTCCTGTGCTTGTATGGGACCTGTGGTAGTAATCGAAGACACGCTGACAGCTGCGAACCACCTGCATCCCCTCATGCTTGATATCTTCCATAACAGGGATGTCCCCTTTCAGCAGTATGATTGTCCATGTCACGGTGCCAGAACCATGCTACAGCAGTTTGAGGAGCATTATAGTGAACTCACGTTGCTGTCTGAGTGACAAAAATCGCCTGATGTAAATCCTATGGAGCCCATCTGGCACCATCACTGTGTAAACAAATCAGTGGCCCATTATGTACGCGAATAACATGAATTGTGCGTAGACATATAATGCCATATACCTTAAAAAACTCAACAACAAACTCTCGGATCCCTGATATGCAGAATCAGTGACGTATTTCCCTCCAAAGACGGATAAATAAGCTATTAAGCAGGAGGTCATAATGTTTTGGTTCACCAGTATACATCTGCCATTAAGGCGATGGTTTGCAGAACTGAATTAAAAATGCGAAAACACTTTAAGGTCTCTAGCCGTCATGTGATATGCAAATTAATGAATTTGTTAATAGTTTGGTTTCTGAAAATTTAACCACTGAAAGATGTTAAACTAGCACTATATTATAGACTTTAACCATCGAGCAGGTGCGCCGTTTTTCATAACAAGCTGGTGAGCTGCATACTTTGTACACATGTAAGGAATAGCTGCCTTTATGTTGCCAAGGTTAATATGCGTGAGCCAAATTACAGTTTAATCTTAGTTTGTTTAAATAATGATAAAATAAACTTACATTGTATGAGATTAATCACTGTTTACTTAACCAATAATAAAATATACTTTCATTATATCACTCTGTTGAAGCATACAAGTGTTACCCCACAGTGAAGGCCTACTCAACGCATTAAACAGCACAGGTGCATCATACCCCAACCAACTGTTCATTCGATTACTAATTATGTCTTAAAAACTGCATCATTATGAGATCGTGCTGCTACCTTGTAATCTGTGTTATTTTCTTGTACAGAGCGTAAAATTTTTCTTACTTTGCTCACTGTTAACTTTATATTACTGCTGTTCACTTGGACGTACGACAACAACAGTTTTCATTGTGTTAGAAGAAGCAACAATGAAGGAATTGGTATGGGTTTTCAACCGTATAACAGCAATGGAAGAGTACAAGACAATGTTATTTGTGACATCTTGGGTTGTCGGGTGTTCTGCCGGATATCAGCGTCGTACTTGCACGATATTTCGGTCACGTAGCTCGAGACCTTCATCAGGTGCGACCTGAGACTGCTCCTCGAGTGGGCCTGGTCCAGTATTTATGCCTATGGCCTTCCCCCTCCACCAACGGCTGCAGGCGCTTCCTCTGTGGTCCGCGCCCATTCCCTGTGACCTGCTGGAGCGTTGCTGCTCCGTTTTCCGTCCGCTGCGGTTCTAGGTGTTCCCTCTGCGGTCCGCGCCCACCAAACCCGCTCCTGGGGGTTTCATCTACGGTCTGGGGCACCAGGCGTTCCCCCTGCGGTCCGCGCCCGCTCACCACGACCTGTTGGAGCGTTGCCGCTCCGTTTTTCGTCTGCTGCGGCTCTGGATGTTCCCTCTGCGGTCCGCGCCCACCAGTCCCACTTCTGGGTGTTCCATCTTCGGTCTGGTGCCCCTGGCAGTCCGTCAGGGGCTCGTTTACCATCTCCATGTCTCTGGTTCTTCTGTTTGTGTAGTGTTGCAGCTGGCCCGTTGCTCCTTTAACAATTCCAGTGCCGGATCCCAGGCTCTGCTTAGCTGGTACCCTGTGTCACGATTCATAAGATCGTCAGCCAACGGAGCGGCAACGCTCCAACAGGTCGTGGTGAGCGGGCGCGGACCGCAGGGGGAACGCCTGGTACCCCAGACCGTAGATGAAACCCCCAGGAGCGGGTTTGGTGGGCGCGGACCGCAGAGGGAACACCTAGAACCGCAGCGGACGGAAAACGGAGCAGCAACGCTCCAGCAGGTCACAGGGAATGGGCGCGGACCACAGAGGAAGCGCCTGCAGCCGTTGGTGGAGGGGGAAGGCCATAGGCATAAATACTGGACCAGGTCCACTCGAGGAGCAGTCTCAGGTCGCACCTGATGAAGGTCGAGCTACGTGACCGAAATATCGTGCAAGTACGACGCTGGTATCCGGCAGAACACCCGACAACCCAAGATGTCATTAGATCGCCGGGAAAGCCTGAAGAGTTACATCAAAAGTCTCTACGGGGATGAGATGTATCAGAATATCAAGAAGCTGGACAAGCTACGGCAGAAGAAAGGGAAGATGCTGAGTTCTCTCAGTTTTTTGCTGAGGTGTCGAGATGGAGAAGTGGTACCAGTATTTGCCAGAATTAGACATCACATCAACTCCAGAGCGGCGAACAAGATAAAACGCAGAGCTGGCATGGCACTGGTGAGAGAGAGGATTGGAGATACGCGCCACAGGTTAGATGTTGTGGCCAGGGAGCTGTTACACATTCATCTGTACATGGCAGCCTCCTTAACAAGAGAAGATTGGGATTGGGTAGACTGTGCCTCCTGGTCTTTAGCTGAGTGTGCTAGAAGGAATGCCTCATCTTGCCAATCTGCAAAGTTTGACCGCATGAGCAAGAAAGCACAGCAGATGGAAGAGACACGCACGGTGACGAATCTGAGTGGCATACAGTTTGATGATACAACCTTAAAGGTACTCAGCAGGGGTCTCAACTTTGCTACGACCCCTAGAAACGTACCCATTTCAGGTTTCGTCAGTGCAGTAGAGCAAGTTGCAGCCACACTTCCACCTAATGTGGCAGAGGAAGTCCGCCGAGAGACCTGCAGGGCCCTCACCAAGGCCAGGCCGCCGAAATCGAACATCACAACCGAGGAGAGGCTTGCACTCAAGAAACTACGGGAAGACAACAGCATTGTGGTACTGCCAGCAGACAAAGGGAACTCCACTGCCATCTCGCAGCGAGTGGATTATGATGAGAAAGTACGCCAACTTCTGGAGGACCCTGCATACAGAATTCTGGAGTGTGACCCCACGGACAAGGTGGCCAAGAAGACTAGTGCTCTCTTGAAGGAAACAGGGATGCCCGATAAGATCATCAGACAACTACGGGAAAAAGCGCCAGTGCCACCTAGACTGTATGGTCTGCCTAAAATACACAAGGAGGGTGTGCCCCTACGTCCTATTGTCAGTAATATTGGGGCACCTACGTACACAACAGCCAAGTACTTGAAAGGTCTCCTGGCTCCATATGTGGGGAAATGTATTCACCACATCCGCAACTCAGAAGATTTCCTGCAACGCCTCAAGCAACTGCACATCACAGATTCGGACATCATGGTTAGTTTTGATGTGGTATCGCTGTTCACCAGGGTCCCACTGAAGGACTCACTAGAGCTGATTGCAGAGAAATTTGATGGTGCTCTGTTGGACCTGTTCAGTCATACACTGACATCCACGTATTTCCTGTACATAAACCAATATTACGAGCAAACTGAAGGTGTAGCTATGGGCAGCCCACTGTCCCCTGTGGTTGCCAACATATTTATGGAGAGTTTTGAGGAGAGGGCATTGGAGACAGCCACATTTAAACCCACATGCTTCTTTAGGTATGTGGATGACACCTTCGTGATCTGGCCACATGGGATGGACAGGCTCAATGAGTTTCTTGAACATCTTAACTCATGCCACCCTAATATCAAGTTCACCATGGAACTGGAGAAGAATGGCCAGCTGTCATTTCTGGATGTACTAGTCCAGAGGAAAGCAGATGGATCAATTGGCCACAGTGTGTACCGAAAACCTACACACACTGATTTATATCTGCAGGCCAGCAGTTGTCACCACCCTGCACAGAAGAATGGGGTTCTGAAGACTTTGGTCCACAGAGCACGTGCCCTATCAGACCAAGAGAATCTACCCATAGAGATAGAACGTCTCAAAACAGTTTTCTCCGAGAATGGATACATGGACAGACAAATTGAGAGGGCACTCCGACCAGCCACTATACCACAGGTTCCTGAAGAAGACCAAGATGAAGCAAGGAAGGTGGCATATCTGCCCTATGCTGGCTCTATTTCTGCCAGAATCAGTAGGATCCTGCGTAAACACAATATCAAGTGTGTTTTCTGTCCATCCAACAAGATTGGAGGACTGCTGGGGAGTGTCAAAGACGACCTGGGGTTACGAAAACCAGGGATTTACAATATACCTTGTCAATGTGGCATGTCCTACATTGGCCAGACGACAAGAACTGTGGAGATCAGGTGCAAAGAACATCAGAGGCACACTAGATTACGACAGGTGACTAAGTCAGCCATTGCTGGCTGAACACTGTCTAGAACTAGATTATGCCATGAAGTATGAGGATACCAAGATTCTAGCACAAACAGCCAGATTTTGGGACAGTGTTATAAGAGAATCGATTGAGATTAAAATGGCTGACGATCTTATGAATCGTGACACAGGGTACCAGCTAAGCAGAGCCTGGGATCCGGCTCTGGAATTGTTAAAGGAGCAACGGGGCCAGCTGCAACACTACACAGACAGAAGAACCAGAGACATGGAGATGGTAAACGAGCCCCTGACGGACTGCCAGGAGCACCAGACCGAAGATGGAACACCCAGAAGTGGGACTGGTGGGCGCGGACCGCAGAGGGAACATCCAGAGCCGCAGCAGACGAAAAACGGAGCGGCAACGCTCCAACAGGTCGTGGTGAGCGGGTGCGGACCGCAGGGGGAACGCCTGGTACCCCAGACCGTAGATGAAACCCCCAGGAGCGGGTTTGGTGGGCGCGGACCGCAGAGGGAACACCTAGAACCGCAGCGGACGGAAAACGGAGCAGCAACGCTCCAGCAGGTCACAGGGAATGGGCGCGGACCACAGAGGAAGCGCCTGCAGCCGTTGGTGGAGGGGGAAGGCCATAGGCATAAATACTGGACCAGGTCCATTCGAGGAGCAGTCTCAGGTCGCACCTGATGAAGGTCTCGAGCTACGTGACCGAAATATCGTGCAAGTACGACGCTGATATCCGGCAGAACACCCGACAACCCAAGATGTCATTAGATCGCCGGGAAAGCCTGAAGAGTTACAATGTTATTTGTGTTTGGAGCACTTTATACATGGGTGCGCCTAGTCAAGGGTTAAATTAATTTCCAAAATTAATAGCAATGCCAGAAAATAAGAAAGATATGGAATCCAAGTATGAAGTAGAAATCTTCCTAGGGCGTATGGAAGCAGAATATCAGCCGTGTATTGCAGCCCCAATGGAGACAAGTCTATGACAGGTGCTCTCCCAGGAACCAGCCTCTTTGTTGGCAGACAAGACGTGGAGTAAACAAGCTAGCCATGAGCAAGACAGCATAGCTAAGTATACTATGTCATGCCACTGATAAAGCACAAAAGTTATTGAGACACAAAAGGCTACTTGGGGGAAATCACGATCGCTAAAATTAAAACAGTTGCAATGATTACATTGTCTATCAGAAATGTTTATACCAGTTACTGAATATCTGAAAAGGCTCTTACAAATTACAGGTGGGGCCAGAAGAGCAGAAGAATATGGAGAAGAAGAAGAAGAAGAAGAGGAAGGAAACACTATTAAAGATTATGTTAATGAACAGAATGATAGAGAGTTAGACGCTTTGTATGGAGTCAGAAATGATCAGCCATTGTGCTAGGTACTAACTTGATGCATTTAATCAAGGATGCAATACAGGTTGCGAATTCGAAATTTGCGAGAACACCAGCACTTAAGTTAATATGGTTCAAAATTTGAAGTTCTGAAAAGTATCTACAGAAAGGGAAGCAAGCATATGTTGAAATATTATATATGATTAACACACAAGGAAGGGAAACTACCCAAAGGGATGAAGAAAAGACTATAAAGGTAAGATACGCAGTAATATTATCAAACATGGTATCAGCGGTGAGTACATATATAGCATGTGTGACAGTATTGATACTAAACATAAAAGACTCCACACTCTGCAGTATATACACTACAATGACCAAAATGAAATCATAGAACGTTTATGTCTGTTCGCAACTGAATTAAGGTTTGAAACATATTTTAATGCTTATAGCTGTGCATTCAAAATTTGATTGGGCCCTGCCTGTGAAGTGGAGGACAGGAGAGGAAGTTGCACAAGTGTTTGAACAACTGCTGCAGATAGGGATGAATGGATGTCCTGACAATCTTGAAACGGACCATGGAAGTGAATTTTGCAATAGACATTTCATTGAAACCTACTGATGAACGTAATAATAAACTTCCAAATACAATTTAAAATCGTATTGAGATGGTGGATACATGTAAGCAAGAATTCAATTTAGGTCATTTGGAGTGCATCGAAATACGAAACTGCATTTGAAAAGTCTTATGTACTGAACTGGTCAACAGAGATATTCAAATACTGAAATCCCATGTACGAACCCGATAACTTACATCTTAAAGAACAGCCAAGTTGAAGAAATTGCTGGAAGTTTTTACATGGAGGAATTACAGAAAACTTTGTATGGCATGTGTTTCTTGTAGAGTGTGTTGTAGGATGTTGAGAGAAGAAGGGTTTTGTGAAATGTCTCAGCTTCCAATCAAAGCACAATAGGGGGGTGAATGTTCATGATTTTTTATATAAACAGGATACATAAACCTCAAGCTATGAAGTAGTATGAAGTGGGTCCTGGGGAGCACATCAGAGATAGTGGTATTATTGCCGATAAGCTACTAGTTGGATTGCATATCCGTAGATACAACTACTGTGAACATGGAACGAAGATCAGAATACATCTAGCTCGTATTGATAAAATTAATACACTAAACAACACCTCCTAGGTGTATGATATGGCTTACGTTAAAATAAAGATCGTAGTGTTAGAGACAGAATATTAGCCAATAAAAGTAGGCAAATGTGTGACAAGGGACATAGGTATAGGACAACATATTGTAACATTCATAGTTGATAAAGCAGTCTGAGCTGCACTTAAATTGGATGCTGGAACACATTTCAAGCAAATTATGAAAGCACTTCATCATACACTAAGGAAAAAAGCTGCAGGGTGTTCAAAAACAAAACAAAAAAAAACTGCATCCAGTCAATGGTGGCAGCAGCTAAAAGTGCCTTGAAGCAGACAGGAAGAAAGAGAAGAAGAATAATAATAAGAAGAAGATTATGATGATGATGAAAATGAAGATGAAGGTGGAGATGAAGAAAAAGTCGCAATAGAAAGCCAAGGGTTCTACCAATACCTAAGACATTAGGTGGGATTATTCTGTTTCTGATTCCAGCACTCACAGGGCTATGAGCAGATGCTTTTTTGGCTGGAGGAGCTGCCATCATAGCTCTAACAGTGAACAAAATGCAGAGGAGGCGGTGGAGATCAGTATTTAACGTCCAAGTGACAATGAGGTCATTAGAGATGGAGCACAAGCTCAAATTAGGGAAGGATGGAGAAGGAAATATCCCGGCATTTGCCTTAAGCAATTTAGGGAAATCATGGAAAACCTAAATCAGGACAACTGGACACGGGTTCGAACTGTCGTCCTCCTGAATGTGCGTCCAGTGTGCGAACCATTGTGCTACCCTGCTCACTTAAAAAATGTGGAGGGGCAACTGCAGGAAGCTAAAAGGTATAAGAGAGCAATGGCAGACACAGCTATCAGTAAAGGTCTATAATTAAAACCATACAAGAAAGAACATCACCAGTTGAAAACAAAAAAAGCTTCCTGACTGTACTACCAGACAGACAGCTTACCAATACAGATCTGATTAAATATGTCAGAAAATTCAAAATCCTAATGGTTAATGGAGTGTTTATGTGGAACACATTGCCAGAGACGATGTGGAAATCTAGAGAATGTGGAGTTGCCAATTTAGAAGTTAAATGAGAATATGGCACTCACTGCATTGTGAACGCTAAAAATAACTTGAATACTATCTACTACTATAACTCAGACAGTGATTTAAGATTGTATGAAGAATTGTGCCGACACTTTATCAACTAGAGCCAGGTGTTCTACGATTTTCGACGCTACTAATACGTCGATTCATAGCTCCGTGGTCATATCTGTCTAAAGTTTCTTCTGACAAATGCATAAAAACAAGTAGTATGCATATTCCTACGTCATTTGAGGTTTAAATACACTATGTGATCAAAAGTACCCGGACACCTGGCTGAAAATGACTTACAAGTTCGTGGCGCCCTCTATCGGTAATGCTGGAATTCAATATGGTGTTGGCCCACCCTTAGCCTTGATGACAGCTTCAACTCTCAGAAGCATACGTTCAATAGGGTGCTGGAATGTTTCCTGGGGAATGGCAGCCCATTCTTCACGGAGTGTTGCCCTCGGGAGAGGTATCGATGTCGGTCGTTGAGGCCTGGTACGAAGTTGGCGTTCCGAAACATCCCAAAGGTGTTCTATAAGCTTCAGGTCAGCACTCTGTGCAGGCCAGTCCATTACAGGAATTTTATTGTCGGTAACCACTCCGCCACAGGCCATGCATTATGAAGAGGTCCTCGAGCGTGTTGAAAGATGTAATCGCCATCCCCGAATTTCTCTTCAACAAGAACGTGCTTAAAACATCAATGTTGGCCTGCGCTGTGATAGTGCCACGCAAAACAAACAAGAAGGAGTGCAAGCCCCCTCCGTGAAAAAAACGACCACACCATAACACCACCGCCTCCGAATTTTACTGTTGGCACTACACACGCTGGCAGATCACGTTCACCGGACATTCACCATACCTACACCCTACCATCGGACAGTCACATTGTGTACCGTGATTCGTCACTCCACACAACGTTTTTCCACTGTTCAATCGTCCAATGTTTACGGTCCTTACACCAAGCGAGGCGTCGTTTGGCATTTGCCGGCGTGATGTGTGGCTTATGATCACCCGCTCGACCACGAAATCGAAGCTTTCTTACTTCCCACCTAACTGTCATAGTACTTGCAGTGGATACTGATACAGTTTGGAATTCCTGTGTGATGTTCTGGATAGATGTCTGTCTATTACACATTACGATCCTCTTCAACGGTACGCCGTCTCTGTCAGTCAGCAGACAAGCTCGGCCTGTACACTTTTGCGTTGTACACGTCCTTTCAAGTTTCTACTTCACTATCACATCGGATAGGGATCTTTAGGATTGTGGAAATCTCGCGTACAGACGTATGACACAAGTGACACCCAATCCCCTGACCACGTTCGAAGTCTGTGAGTTCTGCGGAGCACCTCATTCTACATCTACATCCATACTTCGCAAGCCACCTGACGGTGTGTGGCGGAGGGTACCTTGAGTACCTCTATCGGTTCTCCCTTCTATTCCAGTCTCGTATTGTTCGTGGAAAGAAGGATTGTCGGTATGCTTCTGTGTGGGCTCTAATCTCTCTGATTTTGTCCTCATGGTCTCTTCGCAAGGTATACGTAGGAGGGAGCAATATACTGCTTGACTCTTCGGTGAAGGTATGTTCTCGAAACTTCAACAAAAGCCCGTACCGAGCTACTGAGCGTCTCTCCTACAGAGTCTTCCACTGGAGTTTATCTATCATCTCCGTAACGCTTTCGCGATTACTAAATGATCCTGTAACGAAGCGCGCTGCTCTCCGTTGAATCTTCTCTATCTCTTCTATCAACCCTATCTGGTACGGTTCCCACACTGCTGAGCAGTATTCAACCAGTGGGCGAACAAGCGTACTGTAACCTACTTCCTTTATTTTCGGATTGCATTTCCTTAGGATTCTTCCAATGAATCTCAGTCTAGCATCTGCTTTACCGACGATTAACTTTATATGATCATTTCATTTTAAATCACTCCTAATGCGTACTCCCAGATAATTTATGGAATTAACTGCTTCCAGTTGCTGACCCGCTCTTTAGTAGCTAAATGATAACGGGTCTATCTTTCTACGTATTCGCAGCACATTACACTTGTCTACATTGAGATTCAATTGCCATTCCCTGCACCATGCGTCAATTCGCTGCAGATCCTCCTGCATTTCAGTACATTTTTCCATTGTTACAACCTCTCGATATACCACAGCATCATCCGCAAAAAGCCTCAGTGAACTTCCGATGTCATCCACAAGGTCATCTATGTATATTGTGACTAGCAACGGTCCTATGACACTCCCTTGCGGCACACCTGACATCACTCTTACTTCGGAAGACTTCTCTCCATTGAGAATGACATGCTGGGTTCTGTTATTTAGGAACTCTTCAATCCAATCACACAATTGGTCTGATAGTCCATATGCTCTTACTTTGTTCATTAAACGACTGTGGGGAACTGTATCGAACGCCTTGCGGAAGTCAAGAAACACGGCATCTACCTGTGAACCCGTGTCTATGGCCCTCTGAGTCTCGTGGACGAATAGCGCGAGCTGGGTTTCACACGACCGTCTTTTTCGAAACCCATGCTGATTCCTACAGAGTAGATTTCTAGTCTCCTGAAAAGTCAGTATACTCGAACATAATACGTGTTCCAAAATTCTACAACTGATCGACGTTAGAGATACAGGTCTATAGTTCTGCATATCTGTTCGACGTCACTTCTTGAAAACGGGCATGACCTGTTGTGCCCTTTTCCAATCCTTTGGAACGCTACGCTCTTCTAGAGACCTACGGTACACCGCTGCAAGAAGGGGGGCAAGTTCCTTCGCGTACTCTGTGTAAAATTCTGCTCCCTCACGATGTCTAATGACTACTGAGGTCGCTGAAATGGAGTACCTGCCAGTAGGTGGCAGCACAATGCACTTAATATGAAAAACGTATGTTTTTGGGGGTGTCCGAATACTTTTGGTCACATAGTGTACGTTGTACGCTCATACTCATCGTTATAACAGAGATCTACTTCTTTTCAATAGATCTAATCAGGAGTGGGAAGGGAGGTAGTTACATTGACTGGTCTGGAAGCATATGACAGCATATCTAATAGCACAGAGAAGAACAATGAACTGCATTTAGGCGGTGGTGACATTGTGGAAATACCTTCTGGTTAATAAAATATTGCAGTTTGAATGTGTATATAATACGATTTTTACAAGGCTTTGAGTTAAGTGTAAACGTTAATACGCTTAGAGCATAGATAAAAACAACAAAACACACAATGAATTTTAGGCATGAACATTCAATAGGATTGCTACTAGGTTTCTTAAGGAGATTAGTGTTGAAGAATAATACTGATAAAATTTATGACTCTAATCAGTAACTGGATATTCTATCTATTACCATGATCCATGTTGAGTGTAATAATGCAACAAATTCATACTTCAATGGTAGATTAATTCATGAAATCTACAGATATTTTCCTAGTCTGTGTTCGGGTTACAAAACTACGGAGGGGCCTGGCAATTCAGTATACCTCCCAATGCAAGTTTAGACGTTATACCATCTTGTTTTGAATATCATAGATCATAACGACAATCTAGTTGACTTTATTGGTGGGAAAATCACAACATATCTTCATCTGCAGCAGCAGCATGGGTATAAAGTATAAATACAATGTACACAGTCATGAGAACACCACTTTGCAGTGGAAGAAGAACCCGTAAACGTGTGAGAATTACAAGTTTCTTAAATCGATAGGATTGAAACCATGCAATGACGTCGTTTGATATATCAACTCCAGTGAAACATGAAAATCAGATAACTTGTCAGGAATATTTCACCAACACACCTTTTGCTTCAACAATGTTTAACAATAATGATGAGATAAGAATCCTTGATAACATGAAGATGAGTTAACATGTTCAAACCACAGTTTCCTGTATTTTGGAGGAAAATGGAGACGGAGGAGACAAGAGTAATGTCCTATTGCGAACGAGGTCGCTAGAGATGGAGTAGAATCTCGAATTATGCATGGGTGGCGAAGGAAACAGGCCATGCCCTTTCCAAAGGAATCATCCCGCCATTTGTCTCGCGTGATCTAAGGTAACTATAGAAAACCTAAAATTGGATGGCCAGATGGGGATTTGAACTGTCGTCCTCCCAAATGCAAGTCCAGTGTGCTAACCACTCTGCCACTTTGCTCATTTGGAAGGAAGATATGTGACCATGAAAAAGAATGGAAGCACTCTGCCATCAGCAGCATCAGTTAGTTAGTTAGTTACGTGTTCCATTGATCAATAGCATGGAAAACCGTTATGATGTGGAGCGTGTCAAACACACAAGAAATGCGCACAAGAAACAAGTTTTTTTTTTACATTATAGTGTTATACCTAAATATTTCTATTATCTATCCCATTCCCTTCAATGGCTCAGAATTCATAATTATATCTCCAGGTTTATTAACTCATATTCAAGAATTCATCTATGGTATATAAGGAGTTGTCAAGGAGGTATGATTTCCATTTGTTTCTGAAACTATTACTGCTGTCTGTCAGACATATTATTTCATCTGGTAATTTATCAAAAAGTTTTATAGCAATACATTTTACCCCTTTCTGCGCCAAAGGTAGGTTAAGTAAAGGATAGTGTAGGTATCTCTTTTTGTGGTATTGTAATCATGAATGTCACTGTTGATTTTAAACTGATCCATGTTGTTGAGAAAAATGTCATTACTGAGTAAATGTACTGTGAAGCAGTTGTAAGAATTCCTAACTTTTGAAACAGATGCCTACAAGATGTGCAACTATGAACTATGACTTTCTTTTGAGCAGTGAATACCTTTTGCCTAAGTGTTGAGTTGCCCCAGTATATTATTCTGTATGGCATCAGAGAGTGGAAGTATGCAAAGTATGTTAGCTTACGAATTTCTAAATCCTCAAAATCGGCAGTTATTCTGGTTGCAAAAGTTGCTGAACCTAGTCGCTTTAGGAGATCTAAAATATGAGTTTTCCAGTTAAGATTCTCATCTATATGTACACCCAAAAACTTAGCATGCTCTACCCTAGCTACTGACTTCTTCTGATGTGTTTTGTTTATTGAAGGAATTATACTTTTTGCAGCAGAAAATTTGATGTTTTTTCAAAGTTCAGAGCAAGCCCATTCGCAGAAAACCAATTAATATCTTTTCCAAAGACTTTATCTGTATCATTTTCTATTGGACTTTCTTTACTGGATTAATAATTATGCTCGTATCATCAGCAAACAGTGTCAGTTTATCATCTTGTTTCACATAAGAAGGGAGGTCATTCACATATATCAAGAACAGGAGGGGACCCATGACCGAACCTTGTGGAACACCTAATGTAATTTCACTCCAGTTAGATGAAGTGACAAACTCCTTTGAATCACTTGAAGCATGTAAAGAGACTTTTTGGTTCCTGTTCTGAAGATACGACTTAAACCACTCATATGCTGTTCCATTTATACCATAGAATTGTAATTTCTCTAACATAATGTAATGGTGCACACAATCAAATGCTTTGGATAAGTCACAGAATATTCCTACTGGTGATATTTTACTATTTAAAGACTCTATGTGGACAGTGAAATTGTATATTGCTGTCTCAGTGGAACAACATTTCTGAAATCCGAACTGTGATTTACTAAGTATCTCATTACTGTTGAGGTGGCTAACCACTAAGTACATTACTTTCTCAAAGATTTTTGAAAATGCTGTAAGCAAGGATACTGGCCAGTAATATTGACATCTGTGGTTTCCCCCTTTTTGTAGAGAGGCCTGACAATGGCATATTTTAAGCTGAGTTGAAAAATACCGTGAGTCAGTGATGCATTACATATGTGACTCAAAACAGCAGCTGTAATTGCTCCACATTGTTTTAATAACTTGTTAGAGATGTCATCTACTCCAGCAGAATATTTATTTTTCAAAGATTTAATAATTTTCCTTATTTCACAAGAGGTTGTTAGGTGAAACTTAATATGACTAAAAATTTTCAAAACTGACTCTTCCATACTTGGCTTTTTCTTTTGAACTATTCTCACAAATTTTTTTCTCCTACACTTAAGAAGTGATTGTTAAATACATTGGCTACCTGTGTACTGTTGGTTAAGATGGTCTCATTCTCTTTAACAGTAATACTACCTACCCCAGTGGTTACTTTTCCTGTCTCCCTTCTAACAACATTCCATATTGATTTGATTTTATTACTGGAGTTGTTAATTTCTTCTCTAACATACATACTTTTTGATTTCCTTACAACTTTTCTTAGTATGTTGCAATAATTTTTGTAGTGTAAAACTATATCTGGATCTTTACTAGTTCTTGCTGTCTCATACAGTTTTCTTTTTCTTTCTGAAGACACTTTAATACCTGTAGTATTCCAAGGTTTCTTTGAAAAATTTGTGGTGCTACATTTAGTAATTTTCTTAGGAAAACAATATTCAAATAGGGATATAAATTTATCAAGTAATAGGCTGCCTTTATCATTAGCATTTGGCTCATTATATAGATCTTCCCAGTTTACTTTTCCTAAACTTTCTCTGAAGTGGTCTGTAGATACCGGGTTGAGCAGCCTCACACTTTTACTTAATGGTTTCTGAAGTGTACACCCTGTTAGGTTTTGTAAGTTAATCAGTTGTGCATGATGGTCAGATAATCCATTTACCACAGGGAAAGCATGTGTTTGATCTACATCATCTTGCTGTACAAATACATTATCTATTAGAGTACTACTGTCCTGAGCTATACGTGTCGAGAAATTGATTACTGATTCTAAGTTATATGTTGTTAACAACACTTCTAGTTCACTTTTACTATCAGAATTGCTTAGAAAGTTAACACTGAAATCACCACAGATTAATAACTTCTCCTTTTTGTCTGATAGACAGCATAATAGGGAGTCTAGCTTTTTTATGAATAGCTCCCAGTCTCCTAATGGGAACCTGTACACTGTTGCTAATATCAATACTACATTATCTAGCTGAAGTTCACATGCACAAACCTCAGAGTGCTGATCAACACAAAATTGGCTTACTTCAACAGTTGTGTATTTATACCCTTGTTTTATGAAAATGGCAAGTCCTCCGTTATCCATACTAGATCTACAAGAGTAAGATGCTAAATTATACCTATTTATACCGACATTTTCCATCCCCACAGTTACATGATGCTCAGACAGACAAAGTGTATCTATCTCATTCTTATTTTAGAGGTCATCTAAACTAATTATCAGCTCATGTACTTTATTTTTTATTCCCCTGATATTTTGGTGAAGTAAGTTGATACCACCCTTAGCTTTATCCCTATTTGCTGTGCATGAAGTTTCTTTTCTTCTATTTTCCTTGGTTGTTGTCTGTCTGGTTTTAACCTAAAAAACCCGTCTGCCTGGTCCCAATAACCACATGGATCACCCCTTCTGTAACTGTGGCCCCCTTACAGTATCTGCTAATAGAGAAGCTAACTTATATTTCCCCTTCGTATTAAGATGCAGGCCATGTGTAGTGTAACCCCACCTACCAATAGCATCAACTGGAACAACACACACGTGAGACTTTGCCGCTGTCTGGAGCATCCCGTTCAGCTCGATGTTAACACGCCTTACAGCAGTGTTTACCCAGGGCTGATCATGGCGCTGAAAGACATCCACAAACCCCACATTCCTGTGCCCAGTTTCTGCCCCTATTTTATCCAGGTCACTCCTAATACAATATCTTGGATTCCTAACCAAGCTGTTTCCTGCTCCTCCAACTATAATTACCTGATCTTCCTTCTCAGAGTCCTTGCATAGCTGACCTAAGTTTTCTGTCACCCGGCTAAGGCTTGCACTTGGTTTCACAAAACTTGTGACCTGGTACTCTGTCCCTAATTTCTCCTGAAGCTGTTGGCCTACACTCCTCCCATGACTGCTACCTATAAGCAGAATTCTTCTTTTCCTATTCTGGTTTGATCCCGACCTGTCTTTTTTCTTTAAGCTAGTATTCTCCTTCAACCTACATTCAACTACATCTGAATGAGACCCTTCCTCCTCTACTTCAGATAGCAAGCCAAACTGATTTGCTAACTGAATTTCAAAAGTTTTATCAACTGTTTCCCTTTTTCGCCCTTTGCTTGCTACCTTTTCCCAGCGCCCAGAGTCCTTTCCCTCCCTTAGTTTAGATAATTCCAAATTCGCGATTTCTAATTGAGCCTTAAGGGCACAAATCTTTGCCTCCTGTTCCGCGATTTTTCTGTCCTTTCTACATAACCTACACTGCCATGGAAGAGCCTCATTATCTACCCTCGTTTCCTCTCCGCTGCACTCGCCCCAATGAAACCACAACCTACAGTCTATACAGAAAACCCCCTCTTTCAAATTTCTACGGCAACCACCACACTTGTCACACGTGGTTTCATAGTAGAACGTAACACAAAATCAGAAAATAACTTCAACAACACAATAGTTTCGTAACCTGTACTAATACGTAACTAAACACTAATGTAAACAAGCTTATAAACTTGCTTCAGAAACTTTTAATTAACCACACAAATTCTGGATGAGAGACACGAATTAATTTAACTTTGAAGCTCTAAGTCTAGTCGAAAACAAATATCTACGCTCGTACGAAATTTACGCCTAAGTATGTAAACAAACTCGCGACTGCCGGCCTTACGAAATACTTCCTTTTCGATGTAATTATGTTTAGAAAAGCGAAACCTCCAATAGACAGATTAGATAAGAAGTTAACGCACTAGTCTACGTAATATTAACTAAAGTAGCTCTTATTTCAATATTGAACGCTTCAGTTAGAGCTTCGTACACGCGCGTCCGCTTGGCTTCAGGGCTGCCAACCAACTCTCATAATGGCTTACACATAATGCATTTGTCTTTCTGTCTGAAGAAATAAGATATGAACTTGGTATGGTATCAATCTCACCCACACAAGCAATGTTGGAATCACATAAATCCTCAAAACCTTTGTCACCTCATAAAATATTGACGTGGATGTTTTACAACATACAGGATTGTTCATAGATCGATAGATGGTAGCTTTATCGCTTGCATACTATTTAAAATGTTAATGGGCTTGTTTGAGGATAATAATTGCGTCATTATGAACACCAAAAATGAGCTGATTCTAGTTCAATGTGCTAATGATAATAGCTCACAGGTTGAAGGAGCAGCAGGAGAAGAGTAAAATTGTACTATATAAATTGGTACGAGAACTATCCCATTCATCGGTATCAGAGGAAGAGCACCTGAAGTGACTGCATGTATTGAATGCAGGTGTCCAGCTACCTTTAACTTTCCGTTCATGGGAAATTTAGAAGTATCTAATGTTTCCATGGACATCAAAACGTTCACAGACCATTAAGGCACCTTGTCAACTATAAACGCTTAGATTTATTATTCTAACACTACAAACAGAGAGGAGGTTCAAATGGCTCTGAGCACTATGGGACTCAACTGCTGTGGTCATAAGTCCCCTAGAACTTAGAACTACTTAAACCTAACTAACCTAAGGACATCACACACATCCATGCCCGAGGCTGGATTCGAACCTGCGACCGTAGCGGTCGTGCGGTTCCAGACTGTAGCGCCTTTAACCGCTCGGCCACTCCGGCCGGCAAACAGAGAGGAGGGAGAATCCAAAAAAGGATTCAAGTGTATCTGACAACTGCAAACTAAACAGTGCTAAAGTGTACCTAAATTCAGAGTATTTTGTATAGAATAACTTACAGTTTGACAAAACAATAAAAAATCAGTCTAATGTATAGTATGCACGCAAGGTTTCACTCTTCTTACTATGAGGGTGATGAATTTGGAGGTATGCCAAGTCTTAAGAGCTTTATAGAATTTCCATTAATAGCTGTGATTGACTGTGACAAGTGAAACAAGGTAGTGGAATCTAGAAATGTAGGTACTGAATTTGAAACATTGCAGAACTGCCCTCCAGAAACCACAGCATATGTGTTACTATTAAATGAATGCCTCGTACACTACTGACTTCTCACAGGAATCACGCAATAGATAATAGAAACATAGAGGTTTCGCACCACATGCAGCATATCTCACAATGATTTCTCAGAATGCGAACATGATTGTGGGCGTACAGGGATTTTAAGATGAGTGTGGATGTGTTAATTATGTTGCATTCGCTGCTTTCTCCAACGCTGTGCAAATATTAACGAAGTATTCCACAATTGTTGCTTTGCCCAAACTATGAAGTACAGGAACTGTTCACAGACCCAGCGAACCGTTCCGCGGCTTACTATTGTCATGGAAAATGGTGAGATGATAAGAAATCTTTGTATGAAAATATATCGTGAAAACGCTCTGAATATATGATGACACAGACAGCATAGTTTACGTCAAAAGGAGTGAAAAAGTGTTCTCGCTGCGTGATATCTTCAAGAGTGCGTCAATACAGAATCTTGAGGAGTGCAGGTGCCCAGCAATTTAGGGACTCAAGGAAATGTTTGATGAAAACGGCAGCAGTAGTTAGTTACATGTGTGCTTCAGCAAATGTACGAATACCTTTAAGTTGTACTATCAATAAATTATGTGGTCTTTTTTAAAACTGTGTATGTCATTTATTCACCTCATATTTTTCCCCGGCCCCACTTACAGATTAACGATATGTATTTAACATTTGATGCCAACACTGCTCATGAATAATTGTGGGACTGATTTTGGGAACGTCGTCTACACGATATCTGAAGTATCTGTGGTGGATGGTTGCTTGCAGCCAGGCATCCATGCGAATCTTTCTGCATATTGAGAAATTACGTCCATGTAATATGAATACTGATGTACATTGCTCATTAGGAAAATGAACGTCCTCCTTCTTAATCTCCATCATGTCTGACCGCTCAGGGTTATAAATAAATATATATATTTCTTTAAAAAACTGCATGTATCTGTTCATTCAAAACTTACAAAGTAAGTATTCTGGTCACACACAGTGGCATGCATCCACCGCTCCAGCGAGTGCTCAGGCGACATGCTACAAGGCGCGTCTCAAACTCAAATTATCATCAAACAGCGTGTACAGAAACGCAGCATCTGCGAAAAATTGCAACACGTGTAGACCAAGGCCAGTGCAGTGTCGTGGCAAATTGTGGTGCAGAAGAAATGATGACCATGTGAACAGCAAGTAATATATATCAATTCGAGACATACACGCTCGTGCGTTCATCAGCTCCTATCACACGTCAGTCGGAGAAATGACTGTTGCATTAGTACGAGTAATAAGCGGCAATTCTACTTTGGTAGTGGTAATGACTCCAGTAAGCATTAACGATTTGGTTCAAAGCATATTAACACCACACGTCGACAATCACACCATGGCTTCCCTCACACCAAATTTGTGGGAAGGTGGTTGTCCTGTACATACTGCAATATGCGAGTGCGCTTCACAGTTCTCAACCCAAAGTTCCTGGGGTTTTGCTATGATTGCAAGCAACTGGACACATAAGTTGAATTACTTGTTCTTGTTGTTAAAAAACGGAGGAACACATACAAAAGTCAAAAATCAATGATTCTGACAATAAACTTAAAGCTATATGGAATGTATTGAAACGAGAGACTTTTAATCTGGCGTCGATTGACTGTGAAAAATACACGTTTATCGCAGAGGGCAGAAGCAAAGACTCGTGTGAAGTTATTCTAGGAGCGCTCTCAACATACAATATTGAGCAACTAGTTAGAAAACCAACTCGATATGGGAACGCATTAGATATCTTGGCAATAAACAGACCTGATCTTTTTGAGGAAGTTGATCTAGAAGAAGGTATTAACAACCATAATGTCGTTGTGGCTTCTATGTCAGTGGAAGTTGCAAAGAAACAGCGTAGAGTTTTCTTGTTTGGGAAGGCAAATAAAAGTGTCGTTAATGAGTATCTTCATAGTCAGCTCCAAATATTCACCATGGGACACAAAGATATTGAGTATCTTTGGTCAGAATGTAAAGGTATTGTCCACCACTTTCTAGAGAAATATGTGCCTAGCAAAAATATAGGGGAGGGAAAGGACCCACCTTGGTACAACAAATACAGGGTGATTCAAAAAGAATACCACAACTTTAAAAATGTGTATTTAATGAAAGAAACATAATATAACCTTCTGTTATACATCATTACAAAGAGTATTTAAAAAGGTTTTTTTTCACTCAAAAACAGGTTCAGAGATGTTCAATATGGCCCCCTCCAGACACACAAGCAATAACAACCCGATACTCCAACTCGTTCCACACTCTCTGTAGCATATCAGGCGTAACAGTTTGGATAGCTGCTGTTATTTCTCGTTTCAAATCATCAATGGTGGCTGGGAGAGGTGGCCGAAACACCATATTCTTAACATACCCCCATAAGAAAAAAATCGCAGGGGGTAAGATCAGGGCTTCTTGGAGGCCAGTGATGAAGTGCTCTGTCACGGGCTGCCTGGCGGCCGATCCATCGCCTCGGGTAGTTGACGTTCACGTAGTTATGGACAGATAAGTGCCAATGTGGTGGCGCTCCATCCTGCTGAAATATGAATTGTTGTGCTTCTTGTTTGAGCTGAGGGAACAGTCAATTCTCTAACATCTCCAGATACTGTAGTCCAGTTACAGTAGCACCTTTGAAGAAAAAGGGACCAAAAACTTTATTGGCTGAAATGGCACAGAAAACGTTCACCTTAGGCGAGTCACGTTCATACTGAGTTGTTTCCCGCGGATTCTCAGTGCCCCATATACAGACATTGTGACGGTTGACTTTCCCGTTAGTGTGGAAAGTTGCTTCATCACTAAACACAATCTTTGAAACGAAAGATTCATCTGTTTCCATTTGAGCAAGGATAAAATCACAGAAATCGATTCTTTTAATCTTATCAGCTGCAGACAGTGCTTGAACCAATTTCAGACGATAAGGTTTCATAACTAACCTTTTTCGTAGGACTCTCCATACAGTTGATTGTGGAATTTGCAGCTCTCTGCTAGCTCTGCGAGTCGATTTTCCTGGGCTGCGAACAAATGCTTGCTGGATGCGTGCTACATTTTCATCACTCGTTCTCGGCCGTCCAGAACTTTTCCCTTTGCACAAACACCCATTCTCTGTAAACTGTTTATACCAACGTTTAATACACCACCTATCAGGAGGTTTAACACCATACTTCGTTCGAAATGGACGCTGAACAACTGTCGTCGATTCATTTCTGCCGTACTCAATAACACAAAAAGCTTTCTGCCGAGCGGTCGCCATCTTAGCATCAACTGACGCTGACGCCTAGTCAACAGCGCTTCAAGCGAACAAATGTACAACTAAATGAAACTTTATAGCTCCCTTAATTCGCCGACAGATAGTGCTTAGCTCTGCCTTTTGTCGTTGCAGGGTTTTAAATTCCTAAAGTTGTGGTATTCTTTTTGAATCACCCTGTATATTAGGAAGTTGCTGCGAAAGCAGAGAATTTAGCACAGTCGTTTTAAACGTAGTCATTGCCCCGCTGACAAACAGAAGCTATGCGATATGGAAGCAGCTTTCAAACGGTCACTGAGAGATTCTTTTAACGAATTTGAAAGCAATATTTTATCTGCAGATTCTAAAAATAACCCCAAGAAATTTTCGTGGTACGTACAATCTATGAACGCTACAAATAATTCAATACCTTCTGTTGCTGACAGTACGGATAATGTAACGGATGATGATAAACAGAAGGTCGAAATTCTAAACCTCGCTTTCAAAAACGGCAGAGGACTGCAGCACCATTCCCCCTTTCAATTATCGAACAAACGGAAGGATGGCTGACATAGTGTTTAGTGTATCTGGGATTGTAAAACAGTTAAGATCCTTAGACGTAAGGAAGGCATCTGGTCCAGAGGGTATCCTCGTAAGATATTATGTTGACTATGCTACAAATATAGCACCATTCTTATCCATCATCTATCGGAGATCACTGGAAGAGCGGAAAGTTCCACGGGACTGGAAGAAGGCCCAGTCATAGCAATCTATAAAAGGAGTAGAAAATATGATGCACATAAATACCGGCCGATTTCACTGGCGTCGATGTGTAGTAGAATCATGGAAGATATTTTGTGTTTAGACATAATGACCCTTCTAGACTTTGAGAAGCTCATATGCAGAAACCAGCACGGTTTTAGGGAACAGCGGTCATGCGAGACACAGCTGGCCCTCTTTGTGCATGATGTACAATAGGCTCTAGCCTGCCGGAGTGGCCGAGCGGTTAAAGGCGTTACAGTCTGGAACCGCACGACCGCTACGGTCGCAGGTTCGAATCCTGCCTCGGGCATGGATGTGTGTGATGTCCTTAGATTAGTTAGGTTTAAGTAGTTCTAAGTTCTAGGAGACTTATGACCACAGCAGTTGAGTCCCATAGTGCTCAGAGCCATTTGAACCATTTGAACAGGCTCTAGATACCGGCTCCCAGGTTGGTGCCATATTCATCGACTTTCGAAAGGCGTTCGACTCAGTTCCGCACTATCGCTTGCTCCAAAAAGTGCGCGCTTACGGTCTATCCGATGACATATGCGGTTGGATAGAAAGTTTTCTAACAGTCATAGAGCAGTAAGTCGTCCTGAATGGGGAGACTTGAACAGAAACAAGCGTAACATCAGGTGTGCCCCCCGGCAGCGTAATCATACGAAAGTTGGGAACAGATCAATGTGGATTTACAGAAAATAAATGCGTAATGTAATGACTGGCAGTTATCTCTCAATATTAGTTAGTGTAACCAACCGCGTATAACAAAGCGAAAATCCCTATTAATGTACGAGTACAAAATAGATGCCCAGTATTTAGAAGCGGTAACATTCGTCAAGTATTTGGGAGTGACTATTCCAAATGATCTCAAATGGAATGATCAGATTACGCAAGTAACGGGTATGGCGAACTATAGGTTGCGCTTTATTGGTAGAATCCTGAAGTGATGCAGTCCTTCAACAAAGGAAATTGCTTAGAATACTTTAGTTCGCCCAGTCTTAGAGTATTGTTCGTCTGTGTGGGACCCTTACCAGTTGAGTCTGATTCAAGAGATTGAGAAGTCCAAAGAAAATCGGCAAGATTCATGACTGATACCTTTAGTCATCGCGAGAACGTTACAAATCTCATAGAAAGTTTGATGTGGGACACACTTACAGATAGACGAGGCGCTAAACGGAAGGGGCTGCTCAGGAAATTCCAAAATCCGATCTTCGCCGAAGATGTAGATCATACATTATTACCACCAACTCTCATATTGCGCAATGATCACCATTCAAAGGTAAGGGAAATTAGAGCTCGTACTGAGGCGTTCTGACAATCGTTTTTCCCTCGCGCGATCCGCGAGTGGAACAGAGGGGGGGAAATATGACTTTCGAATTTTTTTATATCAGTATATGTTAACGCGATCCAGACGTTCAAAGTTGTCGTACTTACACAGAAAAGCACAAAAACAGGTTTTTAGCCGTTTTTCCAGAGTGCAATTGCAAGGTCAGTGAGAGACAGTGGCAATAAGAGAGGATGAGAGATGGGTAGTGAGGGAAGCAGTGGAAACAAACGAGAGAGAAGACAGTGGAAATAAATAATACATGTCAAGGGAGACCATACATAGGCCTGAGGGGTCTGGATGCTCCCTGACTAGCGAACATCGGTACAGGGCTGGGCGGATTTTTGACGGAGAATTTAAACTCTTAGGTGTAGAGCAATACGTAACTAGGCTCCTAACACCAGCCCCCCCCCCCCCCCCCCTGCTGGTGGAGACAGTTGCAGTTTGAAAGAAGGACAAAACGTGAGAGTGGAAGTGAGAGAAGAGACAGTGGCGGTGGGACATGCTGTTAGTCACAGGGAGGAATGGAAGACGGTCAGCCATTACCTGATTACAGCCTGTGTCTGCTTACATTTTACCCACAAATACAGTATGAAAAAATCTGCTAAAAACATGCCAGAAATGGCACTCGATACCCTTATGTTACCACTTTGAGCTGCTGTTGTTCCCAGGAATAGTGTGTAGACGGCCACATTTGTACCGTCGTAATTCTCCCTTGCTGGGACTCTATTACTTTTTCCAAGGACTGCACAAGTTCTGGACTGAGTGTGTTATTCAAATACTTTAAATTTTGAGTGGGTAATACCCTCAGAGATGATTTTGGTCCGTGCACCATATTCCCTAACAATGCCATAACGGTTGAGCCTTTGAACATACAGATGTGGAGTAATCAGGCGCAGCACTGAGTTATAATTACAACAGCAGCTAGTAACCTGAATGTGGGGGCCAGAGTGGGGTAGAAAAAGCTGACATTATAGTTATTAAGGACCACTCCACTCGTCCACTCCAGAGAGATGATGTCAGGGGAGTAAGGAAAGGAGTATAAGTAAGGGAGACCGGAGCTTAAGGGCGAGCAGCTGTGTCGCCATTCTGTCTGCGTCTGGAAGCAAAGAGTTTGACGATTGTTAAAGCTGCAGGCCATCCACGACGGCCATCTGGTGATGAATTTCACTGGCCAACCAGGTCACTGAATCAACTGCCAGGTTCTACTTCTCTGACACACCACAGCCTCGGTGAGGCAGGTCCAGAATTTGATGTGTGGGAAACAGTAGGATGCCCAGCCTCCACTCTCACCGCCAGAAGGACTGCAAGCTGCCATCTGCAAGGGAGGAGTTGGGACGCGTTTTCATGGCCTCCCAGGGTCGAGGCTGTCACCGACTGAGCAGTTCTGCTCGGACTACTGGAGCTGCTGAGCCCTACTACAACGACAGTTACTGGCTGTTACCCTTCGGCGCACTACATGGCGACCACAAGAGACATTTTAGGTGATAGCCAGACGTCCTTTGGAGAGCAGGTGTGAGACTTCCAGCTCAGCCAACACACGCTGCTGGCCTGGGACAGGAGCTGTTCCGTCACGAGGACGGAGCGGCAGAGTGCTGTTGCAGCTATTTCCCCGCACTGGCGTGTATGCTGACATACGTACACACGCCACTCCACCGTCATCTGGATCAGCAGAGGCACTGTGTATTCTCGGCGGAATAAAGATTAATGCCAAACTTGTATGTGTGTTTTTGTGTGTCCTGGCGTGATTCACTTTGACCTCCCAAACCATATGTCTCAGTCATCCTGGCGCGTTACGACCCGTGAGGTAGAGGGGTCATAACAGATCTAAAGTCACTATTCGTGAGCATCTTTTGTAAATGCATGTCTCCCCTAAAGTTAATTCAAGACCAGCTACACTACGCATATCCATTATTCAAACCATCCTCCCTAATATTTGATTGTCAATTGGTGTATGAGATAGATCGTAATCCATTGTCTTTTTCTTCTCTACATGCTCCCTCACAATGCACAAATTGTCCCACTCGCACCTTGAATACTGCACTTTAGCACCAACGTTTTCAACATTTTCTGCCCGTATAACTACTCCAAAGTCACTGCCAGGGGTTAAGCCTACATTCACACGTTTAGAAGCACCAGCTGTCACATTATTTTGCTGGCAAATAATAGTACTCTTTAGGACCCGAGATGAGGCTCAACAACTTGAGGAAGCTTCAGTGGTTGTACAGAATTGTCGAACGACAGCAGGTCCTATAAACTTGTAAGGTCATCCGTGAGCTGTTGCTGTAACAGCAGCACGGACAATGGGATCTTGATCATCTGAGTGTTGGTGTAACACTTCTGCTACAATTGGATGAGGGGCTCACTGCACTGCTGGGATAGATAATGAAACGTAAGTACAAACTAATATTTTGTAAATGATTAACAACAATATTATTAATAATACACTACCGGCCACTGAAATTGCTCAGATGATAAACGGGTATTCATTGGACAAATATATAATACTAGAACTGACATCTGATTACATTTTCATGCAATTTGGGTGCATAAATTCTGAGAAATCAGTACCCAGAACAACCACCTCTGGCCGTAATAACGGCCTTGATACGCCTGGGCATTGAGTCAAACAGAGCTTGGATGGCGTGTACAGGTACAGCTGCCCATGCAGCTTCAACACCATACCACAGTTCATCAAGAGTAGTGACTGGCGTATTGTGACGAACCAGTTGCTCGGCCACCATTGACCAGACGTTTTCAGTTGGTGAGAGATCTGGACACTGTGCTGGCCAGGGCAGCAGTCGAACGTTTCCTGTATCCAGAAAGGCCCGTACAGGACCTGCAACATGCGGTCGTGCATTATCCTGTGAAATGTAGGGTTCCGCAGGGATCGAATGAAGGGTAGAGCCACAGGTCGTAACATATCTGAAATGTAACGTCCACTGCTCAAAGTGCCGTCAATGCGAACAAGAGGTGACCGAGACGTGTAACCAATGGCACCCCATACCATCATGCTGGGTGATACGCCAGTATGGCGATGACGAATACACGCTTCCAATGTGCGTTCACCGCGATGTCGCCAAACGCGGATGCGACCATCATGATGCTGTAAACAGAACATGGATTCATCCGAAAAAATGACGTTTTGCCATTCGTGCACCCAGGTTCGTCGTTGAGTACACCATCGCAGGCGTTCCTGTCTGTGATGCAGCGTCAAGGGTAACCGCAGCCATGGTCTCCGAGCTGATAGTCCATTCTGCTGCAAACGTCGTCGAACTGTTCGTGCAGATGGCTATTGTCTTGCAAACGTCCCCATCTGTTGACTCAGGGATCTAGACGTGGCTGCACTATCCGCTACAGCCATGCGGATAAGATGCCTGTCATTTCGACTGCTAGTGATACGAGGCCGTTGGGATCCAGCACGGCGTTCCGTATTACCCTCCTGAACCCACCGATTCCATATTCCGCTAACAGTCATTGGATCTCGACCAACGCGAGCAGCAATGTCGCGATACGATAAACCGCAATCGCGATAGGCTACAATCCGACCTTTATCAAAGTCGGAAACGTGATGGTACGCATTTCTCCTCCTTACACGAGGCATCACAACAACGTTTCACCAGGCAACGCCGGTCAACCGCTGTTTGTGTATGAGAAATCGGTTGGAAACTTTCCTCATGTCATCATGTTGTAGGTGTCACCACCGGCGCTAACCTTGTGTGAATGCTCTGGAAAGCTAATCATTTGCATATCACAGCATCTTCTTCCTGTCGGTTAAATTTCGCGTCTGTAGCACGTCATCTTCGTGGTGCAGCAATTTTAATGGCCAGTACTGTATTATTAATTGATGGAAAAATACTTTCAACCTTCTTTCGCTTTTCGGCCAATTTCTTCTTGTAGTACTTCTTTACGATCCTTTCAGAACTATGTACAGACATCAGATGGTCCCTATTGGACGAGAGAAATGTGGGGTGAGGGGAGTGTAGTGGAGGGAGAGCAGGGGGGCAGGGAGTGGGTTTGGAAGAGAGAGGTAACCACACACGCGTCGCCAGCCACCTTGCATATGATGTTCATAATTGCATCAGCTGTAACATGACACCAGAAGTCACTCGAAGGGTATCTCGTTCTTTCCTTAATTCCCTGTTGATAAATTACTGAAAACTCACACGAAAGACTGAAATGCAAATGGAATTATTTAGCGGTTTGTGCAGCTATAGCCAGTAACTGGCTCTGTGTGTGCGTGCGTGCGTGTGTGTGTGTGTGTGTGTGTGTGTGTGTGTGTGTGTGTGTTTGTGTGCGCGCGCGCACGAGCAAGTAGCAAGTGCATACGGAGGGAGAGACAGAGGGAGGGAAGGAGGGATCTAAGCGGAATGGGGGTGAGGATGTTTATGATGGATTAGGGAGCTAAAGTGGGGGAGGACCTAAGGACAAATGGGAGTGACATTAACTTGACTGACTTCCGGAAACTGTGGTCTTGCTCGTGCAACGTAGCGTGTAGATCACTCGACACACATTCGATTAGCATTCTGGAGTGCGGGGGTCCTAGCCTCCATTCAGCCATCCAGATTTAAGCTTTCCCTGGTTTCCGGAATCAGATTAAACTGATGCCAGGGTGAGTCCTCTGAAAAGGACACAGCCGATTTCCTTTCCCATTCACGTCTTAAACGAGCCTGTTCTCCGTCTCTATTTATCTTTTTGTCAACAGCACTTTAAACTAGGGATGGCAAAGGCAATACGTATATCAATAATTTCTGGATGCTTTTTCATAAAGAAGAATACGTTGGCGGTGGGGCGCTACATGCTGCAATGTGCCACATCCTACGTGATGTGAGGAGTTTACTGAAGTGCCTCGCCTTTCTCTTTTGTATGCAGTTTGTGAAGTCATTTACAATCACAGTCAACGTCAACATTGCATTGACAGTTATTTTCATTTTAAAACTAGGTACAGTCTATTATAAATCCAGCTGCATAGTGCTGTGTATATTTTATTAGTATTTTATCTTGTTTGCACTAACAGTTTAAATAGCGAAACATTCAGTAATCACTACTCTTAGCAAAGTTTATAAAAGATGAATTAAAGTGACCCGACAAAAACCTGACTTGCTACACCCTACGTGAATGGGTTACATTTCCAGGCGATTCTGCTAATGAATCTCAGTCTGGCATCTACCTTTCGTGCGGTTAGTTTCATGGGATCGCTCCACTTTAAACCGTTTTGTACTCCTACTGCAAGATATTTAATAGACGTGTCTGCTTCCATTGATTATTCGGCAATCATATACCTTCCAATCATGGGGATTTCGGTCCAGTTATGTGCAAGACGTTACATTTGTTTGTGATGAGAACCAGTTGCCAATTCCTGTATCAAGCATCTACCCTCTGCAAATTTTCCTACATTTCGCTACAATTAACTAACAAGGGGAGGCCGCCAATTGTGAAATTCAGATTCAATTCATACTGCGCATAATAAAAGCTCATGGCCAGAGGTGTAATGTGGCAAAGCACCAAGATGCACTTCTCAGCCGTTGTCGAGAAAATCGACAGTTAAAAGAAACCGTTGCGGTGAAATACTCTCTACGATTAATTATTTCGTACAGCGTCGTGGCGCAGCGGTAAGCGCTCGGGTTTGTAATCCGAAGGTCGCCGGTTCGAATCTAGCGCCATGCAACATTTTTTTTTATTATTAGTTTTTTGTAATTCAAATATATATATATATATATATATATATATATATATAGACAGAACAAATGTCAATAACTACAGGGGAATCTCACTTTTACAAAAAATTCTCTCAACATGCCTGCTGAAAAGAACACAAGAGCAGCTGGAACGCCAAATTGGTGATTATCAAGCAGGCTTTCGCCCCGGTCGCTCATGCATAGAACAAATATTTAATTTAAAGACAATATTAAAACACAAAGCAATTAGAAATGCCCCCATAATTTGTACATTCGTAGATTTTAAGAAAGCCTATGACTCAATTGACCGGCAATCTTTGTTTAACATTTTAGAGGAACTTGGACTTGACTCCAAAACACTAAGGCTTATCAAAGAATCACTGACAGACACTGTATCTAAAGTTAAATTCAGGGGAGAAATCTCTGAACCTTTTCTCATAAAAACTGGAGTACGTCAAGGTGACGGGCTATCTCCACTTCTGTTTAATATAGTCCTGGATAAAGTCATTAAGGAATGGGAAAAAGAATTAAAAAATCAATCCTACTGGAAACCAATCCATCTTGGTAGAACCAAAGACAACGTGGAGATATCTTGTTTAGCATTCGCGGACGACTTGGCCATACTTGCAGATGATGAAGAAATCGCCACCAAACAAATAGAGATCCTTAAGGAATGCGCGGATAAAGTAGGTTTACAAATTTCGTTTCAAAAGACAGAATTTTTCTGTACGAAATTCCATATACACAGTTTGAACACAAAATATGCAAAAATAAATAGAGTAAAACATTTTAAATACCTAGGTGAAATTTTGGAGCCAACCGGAGGAGAGAAAGTTGCACAGAAGATCAAACAACAGAAAATGAAGAGAGCATATGGTATGACACATGAAATATACAATAAAAAATGCATCTCCTCGAACACAAAAATCAGACACTACTGCGCAGTAATTAAGCCAGCAGCACTATATGCTAGTGAAACGCTCACACTCCACACAAAATGTGATTTAGAAAAAATACTAAAAGAAGAACGCAAAATTATGAGAAAGATTTTAGGTCCAAAATTAACAGAAGAAGGATACCGGATACAATCAAGAAGAACCACAGAAACTATATCAAACCTGGCAGCAGACATAAGAAGGCGAAGATTAAAATTTTATGGACATGTCACTAGACTTCCCCCCACACGACTCACCAACAGAATTCTCACTTACATAGGAAAAGTCAAATCAACAACACCATGGATTAGCAAAGTAAAATTAGATTTACAAAAAGCAAATATTGAACTTAAAGATGTCAAAGATAGAAAAACTTTTAGAAATAAGGTGGAAAAGTGGATTGTATTGTCGGAGAAGGAAGCACTAAAGAGACCAGGAACAAAATGGACAGAAGAAAGAAAAAGAAAACATGGAGAACGAATGAAAGAAGTATGGAAGAAACGACGTCAGAAAGCTTTGCGTGATCCTTCTGGGTCCATTCGCGATAAGTGAGTAAGTAAGTATATATATATATATATATATATATATATATATATATATATATATATATATATAAACTATTAATGAATCGCTTATGCATGTTGGTGAAGGCGGATCGCTCTCCAATTGTACCGCCTCCATTTCTCCGTTGTTTAACATGGTGTACCAAAGCTCTCACGTCCGCACTGATTTTCGACGATGTTATAAGTTGCGCTAGGGACCGCATCTACCTTCTTTCGAAGTTGTCAGGCAACTACGCTGTTATGCGGCGGCTCGTTTCGGCCCATTCAACATCTGTCCTTCAAGTGTAACGAGCGAGTAACGCAGTTTATATTTCATACCTGCCACAGCAAATTTTTGTTCGTGGGGTTTCTATTCTATTTCGAAAGTTCGACTTACGCTATACGTATTCGTTTCGGAATATCGTTTCTACGTCTTCCGTTAACTATACGTGGTTAACATTATAAAGACAATTAATAACATTTTTGAAGTACAACTTTGTTTGCGGAAAACATAATGATGTTCGAAGTCGCCAGTTTTTCCACGACAAACGACTTTCAACAACTTACTATATGCATAATTGTTGCAACTGATTGCCGGGAATTATATATATATATATATATATATATATATATATATATATATATATATATATATGTGTGTGTGTGTGTGTGTGTGTGTACACACATTTGAATTACAAAAAAGAAATACTAAAAAAAAAAAAAAAGTTGCGTGGCGCGAGATTCGATTCAGCGACCTTCGGATTACGAACCCGGGCGTTTACCGCTGCGCCACGACGCTGTAGACAATTATTAATCGTTGAGAGTATTTCACCGCAACGGTTTATTTTAACTGTCGATTTTCTCGACAACGGCTGAGAAGTGCATTTTGGTGCTTTGCCACATTACATCTCTGGCCATGAGCTTTTATTATGCGCAGTATGAACCGAATCTGAATTTCACAATTGGCGGCCTCCCCTTGTAAGTATGTTGTATGTATTTTCAACAGTAATTGTGTTATAATACTTCCTTTGTGCTTAATGCACCAAACAACGTGGAGTCAAAAACATAAATTTAGCAGGAAGAGGACTCCTTACCACCAAAAGCAGTCCTGTTACGAGATGGCTAGCTCGCAAGCAGCAGCTATAGAGTGTCGTCACAGAGCGAAATACTGTCAGGCATCAGCTATTGGCAACAGAGATTACCAACAATTTCATGAGACGAGGTATTGGAAGAAGTAAAGCTGTAAAGGCAGTTCGTCTCACTTGACAGAAAATGTCCCAGGTTCGAATACCAGTCCAGCACAAAGTTGTAATCTGCCAGGAAATTGAAATGTTTTACAATAATTAATTAACAGAAATTTCACATTATTTTAACTGTAGTATAAAGATGACTTATGGCAACAGATCAGTGTTCACTTGCACTGATCAGTCTTTAATTCTGCTCCAGTCCTCAATCCAGTGAATTATAACTACGACAACGTGTAGAATATTCAGTTTGGCTCTTCTTGGAAGAGGTTCCCGTTGCTGTCTCGAGGTACTGTCTGCTGACAGGAAACATGTGCTCACTTGTATCTGCGTTTGGTGGATGGATGTGGACTTGAGAATTATTTCTATCGCGTATGGCAGAAGCATAAAACATGTCTTGCCTTCTGTGCCTCTAGTACAGGATAACTTCAGCTCAGTTGCACCTCAGTCCTAGATGCCTCGGTGCTCTTCTGTGTATGGCTGGAGGACAAAGTACTGGCAGTACACCGAAAGTTATTTTATATCTGAAGATATCTCTCCTTCAGGAATCAACATCTGCATCTACATAATGCTGAGCAGGTTCTCGTATGGTGCATCGCGGAGGGTACCTTGTACTACTACTACTAGTCATTTCCTTTCCTGTTTCACTTGTGAACGGATCGAGGGAAACCGATTGTCTATATCCCTCAGCTAGAGCCCTAATTTCTCTTATTTTATCTTCGTGATCCTTACGCGAAATGTAAGTTGGTGATAATCGTTCTCCATTCGGTTATAAATGCCGTTTCTCTAGATTTTCACAACAGTGTTTGGCGAAAAGAACGTCGTGTCTTTCCAGGAATTCCCATTTGAGATCACGAAACATCTTCATAATATTTGTATGTTGATCGAATTTACCAGTAACAAATCTAGTAGCACACTCACGAATTGCTTCGATGTCTTAAGTTAACACAACTCGGTGGGAATTCCAAACACTCAAGCTGTTATTCGAGAACAGGTGGCATAAGTGCTCTTACGTGGTCTCCTTTACAGATGATATGCTGTACTCTCTTTTCTAGGAGCTCTTCAATCCAATCACAAAGCCGGTCTGATATTCCGTAGCTACGTAATTGGTTAACGACGTGACTGTGCGAAACTGTATCAAACGTCTTCCCAAAGTCAAGGAACACAGGATCAATCTCGGAATCAGCACCTACTCCTTCAGGGTCTCGTACACAAACAGAGCGAACTCGGTTTCACACAAACATTGTTTGGGTGTCACAACCTCATACTGATCATGAAGGACAACAGTTCTGAATGGAAGGTAAATTTAATTGTTTGATATCTGCTATGTGATGAACATCTCTATAAAGTTAAACAAATATCATGTTGCTGTTTCACAGTGCAACAGTTTCCAACCCCTCAGGGTATCTACACAATTGGCTATTAAAATCGCTACACCAAGAAGAAACGCAGATGATAAACGGGTATTCATTGGACAAATATATTATGCTAGAACTGACATGTAATTACATTTTCACGCAATTTGGGTGCATAGATACTGAGAAATCAGTACCCAGAACGACCACCTCCGGTCGTAATAAAATCCTTGATACGCTTGCGCATTAAGTCAAACAGAGCTTGGATGGCGTGTACAGGTACAGCTGCCCATGCAGCTTCAACACGATACCACAGTTCATCGAGAGTTCATCATGGCGTATTGTGACGCACCAGTTGCTCTACCACCATTGTCCAGACGATTACAATTGGTAAGAGATCTGGATAACGTGCTGGCCATGGCAGTAGTCGAACATTTTCTGCATCCAGAAAGTTCCGTACAGGACCTGCAACATGTGGTCGTGCATTATCCTGCTGAAATGTAGGGTTTCGCAGGGATCGAATGAAGGGTAGAGCCACAGGTCGTATCACATCTGAAATGTAACGTCCACTGTTCACAGTGCCGTCAATGCGAACAAGAGGTGACCGAGACGTGTAACCAATGGCACCCCATACCATCACGCCGGGTGATACGCCAGTATGGCGATGACGAATACACGCTTCGAATGTGCGTTCACCGCGATATCTCCAAACACGGATGCGACCACCATCATGCTGTAAACAGAACCTGTATTCATTCGAAAAAATGACGTTTTGTCATTCGTGCACCCAGGTTCGTCGTTGAGTACACCATCGCAGGCGCTCCTGTCTGTGATGCAGCGTCAAGGGTAACCGCAGCCACGATCTCCGAGCTGATAGTCCAAGCTGCTGCAAACGTCGTCGAACTGTTCGTGCAGATGGTTGTTGTCTTGCAAACGTCCCCATCTTTCGACTCAGGGATCGAGACGTGGCCGCACGTTCCGTTACAGACATGCGGATAAGATGCCTGTCATCTCGACTGCTAGTGATACGAGGCCGTTGGGATCCAGCACGGCGTTCCGTATTACCCTCCTGAACCCACCGATTCCATATTCTGCTAACAGTCATTGGATCTCGACCAACGCGAGCAGCAATGTCGCGATACGATAAACCGCAATCGCAATAGGCTACAATCCGATCTTTATCAAAGTCGGAAACGTGATGATACGCATTTCCCCTCCTTACACGAGGCATCACAACAACATTTCACCAGCCAACGCCGGTCAACTGCTGTTTGTGTATGAGAAATCGGTCGGAAACCTTCCTCATGTCAGCACATTGTAGGTGTCGCCACCGGCGCCAACCTCGTGCGAATGCTCGGAAAAGCTAATGATTTCTGTATCACAGCATCTTCTTCCTGTCGGTTAAATTTCGCGTCTGTAGCACGTCATCTTCGTGGTGTACCAATTTTAATGGCCAGTAGTATATATGTAGACAGGTAGAATAATATCCACTCGATGAAGGCGGAGGGAGGAGATGAAGACAGAAATTTAGGCGAGAAGAAAGGAGATAGAGTTTGTGCGGCCAGCCTGTTGCCTGGTTGAGTCGCTCCGGTGCGGCCAGCAGGCGCGAAGGGCGCCATTAGAGAGGCTGTCGGGATTACTCGCAGATCGATCCAGCGCGGCGGCTGCTGACGAGTGTCGGAAATGTGCTGCGACAGCGGAGCGCCCGCCCACGCATAAACCACAGCAGGCGCTGCCGGCTGCCCGACTCCGCCCACCGCGCCTTCAAACGCGCCGCCGCAGCACCGTCCGCCTCCTCCCCGCCCCGCCATACATACTGATGGCCAGCGACTCCCAGCGCTCTCCCTTAGTCCCCAGAGGTCACGCTTCTCCTCCTTCCATTGGGTTGTATTTACCACGATCACTGGAACAATAACTTCCGAATTCTGACTCATCCAAAACCACTAAAGACGTTAAGCTGTGACGCCTGTTCCCTGCTAGTTATTAAAATTGCAAACACAGAAAGATAGTGGATAACGAACTAGCACTTCTTGCGTGTCCAGAGTACAGCAGGAAGTATACAAAATGGTTCAAATGGTTCTGAGCACTATGGGACTTAACATCTGGTGTCATCAGTCCCCTAGAACTTAGGACTACTTAAACCTAACTAACCTAAGTACATCACACACATCCATGCCCGAGGCAGGATTCGAACCTGCGACCGTAGTGGTCACACGGTCCCAGACTGAAGCGCCTAGAGCTGCTCGGCCACACCGGCCGGCGGAAGTATACAGGATTAGGTTTGTAGGTGTTACTGCCACATTCTGACAGTAACAATAGCTCTATTCCAGATGGGCGCCCTGTCGCACTTTGCTCATGTGACACACACGGGTATGTAAGCCCGTGCTGTTTCAGCTCTCTGCCAGAGTTCATCAATCGTAGTGGCTGGAATACCAGTTTCTCTGCAACCCGAGACCAGTTGATTTCAGTGACTGAAAGATCTGGAGAAAGTGCTGGCCAGGGCCACAGATGAACACTCTCTTTATCGAGGTAGGTCGCGACAGCACATGCTACATGCAGTCCTCCACTGTTTTGTTGGCAGATAAAGTCACGGAGTCGTCGTAAAGAAATGGCTCTGAGTACTATGGGACTTAACATCTGAGGTCATCAGTCCCCTAGAACTTAGAACTACTTAAACCTAACTAACCTAAGGACATCACACACATGCATTCCGGAGGCAAGATTCGAACCTGCGACCGTAGCAGTGGCGCAGTTCCGGACTGAAGCGCCTAGAACCGCGGAGTCTTTGCAGATAAGGCATACTAACATGCCTAAACATGCCAGAAATGTAACAACTATCCATCAAATTACCAAAGATGCGCACCAGAGGTAGTTACAGTGTGTGGCAAAACGGAAGATGGCATCTTTCGTTATCCTTGCAGTGGCAAGTACAGCATGGATGAGCGAAAGGATATTTTTGCCCCCTCTGGCGTTAACCACTTGGGCTCGTTGACATTATGCCTGGAGTTGAGTACAATCCTCCAGAACCGAGTGATTCCATATTCGGATAACAGTCGTGGGATTCAAATCAATGTAAGCAGCAATATCGCCGTCATGACGTTGCAACATTAACGGCCAACAGTGTCCAGAATGAGATTTTCACTCTGCGGCGGAGTGTGCGCTGATATGAAACTTCCTGGCAGATTAAAACTGTGTGCCGGACCGAGACTCGAACTAGGGACCTTTGCCTTTCGCGGGCAAGTGCTCTACCAACTGAGCTACCCAAGCACTACTGACGCCCGTCCTCACAGCTTTACTTCCGCCAGTACCTCGTCTCCTCTTGCCCGCGAAAGGCAAAGGTCCCGAGTTCGAGTCTCGGTCCGGCACACAGTTTTAATCTGCCAGGAAGCTTCATACGGCCAACAGTGTGCTCAACAGAGAAAGAATATAGACAGATGTATTCTAAACCTTTATTTAGAAGTCTGTTTCCCTCTTTCGTTAAAATAAAAATGAACGAATTTAACACCCTATCGGAAGACTTAAAATTTTATTTGCCATTACAATGAACAGTATTTATGTTTCCCTCACTATAATTAACAACTAGCTTTCTTAGATACCTTGACACAAATACAGTCAGTTCGCTCGCTTTTAGCACAATAGAGTTCCAAGTACGTTCAAATTGCAGCTGACATAATATTTCAATGAATAGTGGCCCACTAATAATTATCTATTGTAAATTCTCGGTTCTTGTATAACTCTCTAACTAGCACCTGCATCCACATTTTTTGCTGTTTTATTTAACCTCATGTGCAATACGTGACACAATATTTATTTTCTTTCAATGGCGTATTTGACGCACAAATAGATGTTTTCATACGTAGAACGCTATGGAATATCAAAAGACATACTCACCCCTTGAACAGTAATGTAGAGACAAAACTGAAGAGTGAAACAGTATTCAAACAATATTTTTATATCCGTATAGAAGTCATGTACAGGGTGTTTTAAAAGTACGTTTACAAATTTTGGTTGCGGAGTTCTAATACTACAAGGACGTGCTGTAATTCCTCTGAATTTTATGTGTGAAAACTCTTAAACCACTTCAAATGAAACAAACATTATCAAAATTCTACATCATTACTCTTCACGTATACATATTTGTAGCCCTCTGCCACCAGAGGGCTTCGAATTGTAGCGTGTAACGGGGCAGTGTGTTATTAACATTCCACATCATTACTCCTTGACGTATACAGGGTGAGTCACCTAACATTACCGCTGGATATATTTCGTAAACCACATCAAATACTGACGAATCGATTCCACGGACCGAACGTGAGGAGAGGGGATAGTGTAATTGGTTAATACAAACAATAAGAAAATCCATGGAAGTATGTTTTTTAACACAAACCTACGTTTTTTTTAAAATGGAACCCAGTTAGTTTTGTTAGCACATCTGAACATATAAACAAATACGTAATCAGTGCCGTTTGTTGCATTGTAAAATGTTAATTACATCCGGAGATATTGTAACCTAAAGTTGACGCTTGAGTACCACTCTTCCGCTGTTCGATCGTGTGTATCGGAGAGCACCGAATTACGTAGGGATCCAAAGGGAACGGTGATGGACCTTAGGTACAGAAGAGACTGGAACAGCACATTACGTCCACATGCTAACACCTTTTTATTTGTCTTTTTCACGGACGCACATGTACGTTACTATGAGGGGTGAGGTACACGTTCGACGGGCGTTTCATAGGACGTTGAGGACGTATAAATTGGCCAGCCCGTTCTCCTGATCTTACACCTCTGGACTTCTTTCTGTGGGGCACGTTAAAGGAGAATGTGCACCGTGATGTGCCTACAACCCCAGAGGATATGAAACAACGTGTTGTGGCAGCCTGCGGCGACATTACACCAGATGTACTGCGGCGTGTACGACATTCATTACGCCAGAGATTGCATTTGTGTGCAGCAAATGATGGCCACCACATTGAACATCCATTGGCCTGACATGTCGGGACACACTCTATTCCACTCCGTAATTGAAAACGGAAACCACGTGTGTACGTGCACCTCACCCCCCCCCCCCCCCCCATGGTAATGTACATGTGCGTCAGTGAAAAAGACCAATAAAAAGGTGTTAGCATGTGGACGTAATGTGCTGTTCCAGTCTCTTCTGTACCTAAGGTCCAGCACCGTTCCCTTTGGATCCCTTCGTAATTCGGTGCTCTCCGATACACACGATCGAACAGCGGAGGAGTGGTACTCAAGCGTCAACTTTGGGTTACAATATCTCCGGATCTAATTAACATTTTACAATGCAACAAACGGCACTGATTACGTATTTGTTTATATGTTCAGATGTGCTAACAAAACTAACGGGGTTCCATTAAAAAAACGTAGGTTTGTGTTAAAAAAACATACTTCCGTGCATTTTTTAATGGTTTGTATTAACCAATTACACTAGCCCCTCTCCTCACGTTCGGTCTGTGGAATCGATTCGTCAGTATTTGATGTGGTTTACGAAATATATCCAGCGGTAACGTTAGGTGACTCACCCTGTATATATTTGCCGTCCTTTGTTACCAGAGGGCTTCGAATTGTAGCGTGTAACGGGGCAGTGTGTAACGTAACTATGTCTGTGCGTGAGAAACAGACAGCGTGATGTAATCTAGTATCGTATTCGAATAGATCGTCTACACATGGAGCACCCTCTTCTTCAGCATGACGATGCTAGACCACATACGAACGCTGCCACGTCTGCAACAATCAGACGCCTTGGGTCCATGTCATTGATCATCCTCCATACAGACCCGACATCACCCCTTACGATTTTCATTTGTTTCCAAAACTCAAAGAACAATTTCGATGACTTCACTTTGGAAGTGATGAAGTGGTGCAAGCAGAAGTGAGATTGTGGTTCTGTCCACCAGGACAGATATTCTGCAGAGACAGTATCAACAAACTGGTGTACCGGGAGAAATGTGTTGGTCGCTATGGTGACTATATTGTGAGATAAATATGTAAACTCTGAGCGTACAAGCTGAAGGGGGGGGGGGGAGGGGGGGAGATTAAAGCGTCAATTTCCCCCCGCAGAGCACGTGGCGTGGCAAGCGGCTAGCGTTTACGCGCAGGGGCGCGTATGGCCTTGTTTTCGCGCTTGGAGTAATTTATATGCCAGAGAAAAATTGATAAAAACAAATCTAAAAGTGACACAGAGGTGCGAGTTGGCACTCATGGACAGAAAAATATGTAAAGCTAAACTATCTAGACGCATCACAAAAATATATAATAGTTTAAAAGTTATTGTCGTCTTGAAAATTGTAAATTTATGGAAGGTCAAAAGCTAATATCTCGGCAATGCTTTGGCCGGTTAATATGAACAAAGTGTTTAAGGATGTGGCTAGTAAAGCTGCATCGAGCAATCATAGCCGACTTAGCTGAATATGTACCATTTTTGAATGAGAGATCGTAATAAGGGATTAGACAGAGAAACTGCGTTTTTGGTAATAAATAAATTTAAAGAGACGAAACTGGCGGCAGCATCCTAAAGTTTAAAGAGGTAGATCAGTAATTGAGTATGTATTTTTCTTTGTTTATTTATGTTTAGTATTAAAAATCAGGGAAAAGCAAAATCACGCCACAAGAACATTACTTGTGAAGAAACGGTGACAGATACAAAAAATTGGACTTTAAATTGTTATTGCCAAGAAAATTTCCATATTTTTCAACATGTCATATATGTTTTAGTGTTTAGTTTTAGAATATTCGTAATCTTTGTCAAACATTGTTTTGAGTTAGGCAGTCGTTTCGAATGTGGATAGGGCGGCCATCTTTGATGACAGGAGTGTTGGTTCTGAGCGACACTAAGAGCCGGTCGTGTCGGTAGTAGTGGGTTGGTAGTCACGTTCGAAAGCGACCAAGTGGAGCGCAATATAGTGGTTTAGGACAGCAGACAAAAGTGTATTTTGTGAATTGTGAACAGACTCTCGAGTGTCGTGATCGAGACATATGAATTTCATAGTGAAGTGTTGTAGCATCAGTTATTAAGGGCCGCCCTTATCTAAAAGCCCCTCAGGCTGCGTTTTAAGTGTTTAGTGAATATATTGAAAAATAGAAATAAACTACTTGTTATAATTATAAATCAACGTGAGTGACTTAACATTTTCAATTTCACCGCAATACTTGCCAGCATTGTTCTTTTACATTTTATTTCAGCTTAAAAATTGAATTTACAACAGGTGTGAGCTGGCACCCTGTGACGAAAAACGTAGCCAAACATTGAGACCAACCACATCTCTGGGCCGCTCAATTAAGCTGAGTGTAACAAATACATATATTTTCGTGCCATAGCACGTGGGGGCTCGAGCCAAACTATTCAAACTTCAATGTGTAGTGGCCAGCACCGTCGTAAAACATGAAGAATAAAGATGTAGAATGTTAATAACGTTTGTATTATTTAAAAAGCTTTAAGTTTTCACATCAAAAATTCTTACTTTTCAACACACCCTCGTAAAACAAGGAAAAAAGTTCATGTAAACGTATTTGCGAAAACGCTTTATTTTTTCGTTGGTGATTAATCCTTTTATTTTTTCGTTAGTAAATAATTTTTAAGTTCAACAGTTCGAGGTAAAATCCGAGAACGGGAGTTTGTGATCAGTAATCAAAATTAATGTGGTTGTTTAGGCTAAAAATATAACTTTCATAAGCGAAACTATCGATGCTGATTAATGTGTCCGTATGTTCTCCCATAACGTCTTACAGGATTTTATTAAGAACACTGTACCAGACTTACCACAGGATGCGAAACATAAAAAAGTGGATGTAATGAATTTCCTATACGCGCAAGTGTGCAAAATGGCCACGCTGATGTCAATTAGCATAAAGATAGACAACATATAGGTTAGCGCAGTATAGATTATGCTTGGTTGTCATACACAAGGTTAAGTAAAATTTTCATTAGATTAATACAGAGCAAAGTTGCTAGCCCATACTCTTTTACTACAACCAAGGAGATGAAAAATTACAGATAGATTAGAAACATTTTGAGATAAATAATACCGTTTCAAAAACAGTAACACAGAATAGCATATCATTTTCGCTAACAGAAACAAATTCTAAATTTCTAACAATAAAATTATAAACACTAATGTCCTCAGTATTCGCCTCACCTCCAACCTTCCACCGAGCGTGGTGTTGCAGTGGTTAACACACTGGATTCGTGTTCGAGAGGACAACGGCTCAAATCCGCGTCCGTCATCCATACTTACGTTTTTCATGATTTCCCAAAATCCCTCCAGGAAAATGCCGCGATGGTTCCTTTGAAATGGCACTGCCGATTTCCTTCCCCATCCTTGGCACAAGCCGAGCTTTTGCTTCGTCTCTAATGACCTCGACGTCGACCTGACGTTAAACCCAATCTTCTGTCCTTCCTTTTTCCAACCTCCAAATTCACAGAACTTGTCCTGCGAGACTTGTGGGACTAGAACCCCTCGACTCCTGGAAGAAAGTACATTGCTGAGACACGGCTTAACCACAGCCGGGGGGATTGTTTCCAGAACTAATTTTGAAGGTTGGAGATGAGGTAGTGCCAGAATTGAAGCTATGCGGACGCTTCGTGAGTCGTGCTCGGGTAGTTTGATTGAAGAGGTATTCGTGCAGATCAAACGACGAGAAAAATGATGAAGAAGTTGATAGATACAACGAAGAAGAAGGAAAAAGCAGAAATTGGTAGAGCACTTATCCGCAACATGCAAAACTCCCAACCCTACACACAGTTTTACTCTGCCAGGGAGTTAAAAAAAAATTTATAAAAAGGTTCAAATGGCTCTAAGCAGTGTGGGACTTAACATCTGAGGTCATCAGTCCCCTAGACTTACTACTACATACACCTAACTAACCTAAGGACATCACACAAATCCATGCCAGAGGCAGGATTCGAACCTGCGACCGTAGCAGCAGCGTGGTTCCGAAATGAAGCGCCTAGAACCGCTCGGCCAAAGCGGCTGGCTAGGGAGTTTCAGATCAGCACACATCCCACTGCAATGTGAAAATTCATTCAGATTACTGCAGCTGTTCGCGTCTTATGTACATATCTTTCTCTTGTCCAGCAGTTTTGCCACCTGCATTAGGGTTGAGCTAACAATTGGTGTGGAGGCGGGATACGGTGAGAAACTTCGTGTCAAGACAGGATAGGGAGAATACTTCGTGTCTAGATGGTAGGGAGGTGAGACTTAATGTTGCAGAGCAATTATTGCGGTAAACTGACAGTTATTTCATGAATACTTTAAAATTTGCACACACTTAGTAAAATTCCGAGGCAAGTATAGAGTCTGACTCAGGTACTTAGTATGATCTTTAACTGTGATCGATTATGGTAAGATGTGCTTCAAGGAACTTTGATCTGATTTACTTGCTGTTCTGGGATTATTTGAACCAAGTTCAACTAATGGGACTTTGTTATTTTGGCGAACTAGTGATGATTTATTGATTTATGTGGAGTCTCCTACCATTCTCACTATGCAGATTTCGGCAGTCTTAACTGTAACTTAAGATTTATCAGTTTGTATCTTTTAGCCTTAATTACAGTAGGACTACCATTTCCAGATATACTTTCATGTGATTGACTTACCTTACCAGCGCTTTACCTGTCTGGCAGGGGAATCATATTCTGCAACTGGTACTTCAACTATCTTAGCCAATGAGCACGAAAGCAGATGTTAATGGCTAGACGCTATGAGGACATCGAGCCAGACAGCTATGCATAGCCAAAAGGCCAATCGACCGTTAATATTTTAAATTTCGTATGTCACAAATATGGTTTGTCATCAGGGAATTTCCTAAGAAAATCTACCCCCGTCCCTTAACAGTTGTTAAGTCTTACTTTCCGTCTGCAAATTATGGCACCATGTTTCATCTCCCGCAATAGCTCGGGACCGTATGCCAGTGGTAGGCATTATTGCAGTCGACCACGGCGGTGTCAGAGACATCACGAGGTCATGTAACCTCTTTGACATGTGATCTGAGGAGTGGGGAATAACAGACAGGTAGCAAAGGGAGGCAGACGTTCCGTCTGAGCCGGCACAATAATGTTTACGGGTCGCTTATGCAAAAACGGTACCGAGACCAGTCTGTTACCTCCCGGGGAATGAATCCTGGTTTCTTCATTGTCGAACGGTAATGTGTTTAGTGTTTAGCTGCACTGTGGTAACGGGCTTCTGGTTAATATTTGCGTGCGGCATGTCGCAGAGGTTGTTACCATGATGTCATCATGGCAACTTTGGTTACTAATCTTAATAAATCGATCAAGAAGGCTAGAAGAATATTTCTGCTAGAAAGAGCGGATAGGCAGTTGTTAGCATCTCACTGAGACAGTGAAGTGACATCATCTAGTTCCAGTACGATGGACGTAGAGGAATGATGGGAAAAGTTTAAACGGATTATAAATCATTCTCTAGAGAAGTATGTGCGTGGGAATTGGATTAAGGACGGGAAATACGCACCCTGGCCTAACAACAAATCGAAAAATGTTGAGGAAGCGAAGGCTGTTGAATTCCTGGTTCAAAAAACAACGCTTAAATGACGATAGGCAAAACTTAATAGCAATTCGTGTGTCTATAAAAGATGAATACAAGGAACTTGAGCAAATATCATCGTCAAACCTTAGGTAAAGATCTTGCTGACAACCCGAGAAAATTATGGTCTTACGTAAAATTGTGGGGTCTAACGCTTCTATCCAGTCACTCGTTGACCAGAGTGGTGTGGTAACAGGAGGCAGTAAAAGTAAAGTCAAAGTTTCAAATTTCGTGTTTAAGAAATCATTCATGCAGGAGAATCGTACAAACATATCGTCGTTTGAGAAATGCATAGATTCTCGTATGGAGGACATAGTAAGAAGCATCCCTGGCCCAGAGAAACAACTCAAACAGTTGAAGGCAAATATATAGCCATGTCCTTATGGAGTCCCCGTTCGATTTTACAAAGATTGCTCTACAGCATTGGCCCCTTACTTAGACTGCATTTGTCGCGAATCTTTCGTCCAGACCCAAGTCCCAAGCGTCTGGAAAAAAGCGCTGGTGTGACCTGTATATAAGAACAGTGAAAGAACAGACCCACAGAATCACAGACCAACATTATTAACACCGGTCTGCTGCAGAATTCTTGAACATATCTCTGTTCTAATATAATAAATTTCCTTGTGAGGGAAAAGCTTCTGTCTACAAATGAGCACGGTTTTAGAAAGCATCGCTCATGCGAAACTCAGCTTGCCCTTTCCTCACATGATATACTGCGAACTATGGGTGAAGAACAACCGACGGATTACATATTCCCACATTCCGTAAAGCATTTGACACCGTGCCACACTGTCAACTGTCACCGCAGATAGAAGCATACGGAGTAGGTTCGCTGATATTCGAGCGATTATTGAAAACTTCTTAAGTAACAGAGCCCAGTATGTTGTCCTCGACGGCGAGTGTTCATAAAAAAAAGGGTATCTTCAGGTGTGCCCCAGGTAAGTTCGATAGTACAGCTGTTATTTTCTATATACGCAAATAATGAGGCTGGCAGGGTAAGCAGCTGTCTGAAGCTGTTTACTGATGTGGTCTGCGGGAAGGTGTCGTTGTTAACTGACTGTAGGAGGATACAAGCTGACTTAGAAAAAAAATTCTAGCTGGTGTGATCAATGACAGCTAGCTCTAAATGTGTAAAAGTGTAAGTTAATGCAGATGAGCAGGAAAAAAAACATTATGTTCGGATACAGCATTACCAGCGTGCAGCTTGGCACATATCTAGACGTAACGTTGCAAAGTAGTATGTAATGGTATGGGCATGTAAGGATTGTGGTACGGAAGGCGAATGGTCGACTTCGAATTATTGAGAAAATTTTAGGAAAATGTGGTTCATATGTAAAACAGACCGTATATAGGACATAAGCAGGACTCATTGTTGACTTCTCTTAGAGTATGTAGGATCCGCACCAGGGCGGATTAGAGGAAGATATCGCAGCGATTCAGAGGTAGGTTACTAGATTTGTTACCGGCAGGTACGAACAACACGTGAGTAGTGTGGAGGTGCTTTGGGAACTCAAATGTGGATTATTGGAGGGAAAGTGACATTCTTTCCTAAGAGCACTACCGAGAAAATTTAGAGAACCGGCATTTGAGGCTGACTACATAACGATTCTCCGAGGGTTGACAGAAAGTAATGCCTGCACCTTCATAACTTTTCAATAGTTGGCAGCATTGGTATGGGCCAGGTACTGGCTTGTTCCGTAGCCTCTTTCCTGCAGGTCCAGTTGACGGGAAGCCTTAACATCGAACGGTTGTGTTGTTACAGTGTAATGTATGGAACCCTGAGCAGACGGTCGGTCAGTACGATTTAAGCAACGTGCAGCCATTGAATTCTTGACAGCAGAAGGTCATCCAAAAGGAGATTCATCAGAGAATGAAAGCAGTTTATTGTGATTGTGTTGATGTGAGTATCGTGCGTCTTCATTTTCGTAACGTGAGAGGAGTTCCTGGCAAATTTCAAGTCTGTACACTTTCATTTCAGGAGTCAGCATCCGGAGTACCCATCGCGGACAGAGCTTCCGATAGCCAAGTAAAGTAATAATGTGACCCATACTTTCTTACGAAATGCCGTTTGTGCTTACAATTTCTCTCTGAGTGATACGACGATCGTCCTGAATCAATCTGTCAACATTTTGCTTGTGAAACTGGGTGGTTGCTGTCATAGAACGTTCACCAACTATTTGTTTGTCACTCAGTACAGATATTCCCGCCTCAACATCTTTAAACTTACTCGCCCAATGACGCATAGTACTCACATCAACACAATCACCATAAACTGCTTTCATTCTCTGATGAATCTCCTTTGGGGTGACACCTTCTGCTGTCAAGAATTCAGTGACTGCACGTTGCTAAAATCGAATTGACCGACCATCTGCGCAGGGTTCCATACTTTACACTGTAACAACACAGCTGCTCAATGCTAAGGCTTCCCGCCAACTGGAGCTCTAGAGAAGAGGCTACAGAACAAGCCAGTACCTGCCGCATACCAATGCTGTCAACTGTTGAAGAGTTACGAAGGTGAAGAAGGCATTGCCCTTCAGTCAACCCTCGTTCTGCCGCCAACGTACATTTCATGTAAAGAGGTAAGGACCCCGAAAATAAAATTTAAGAAATAGGAAGTCATACGGAGGCATTAGAGAGTCGCTTCTCCGTCGCTCTATTTGCGAACGGAACAGGAAGCGAAATAACTAGTAGTAGTACAGCCATCACGCACCATGAGGTGACTTGCGGAGTAAATGTAGATGTATACACGCACTTCTGAAAAGCATTTGACTCTCTACCAAAGCAAAGCTTGTTAACGAAAGTACACTCATCTACATCCACATCTACATCTATATGGCTGCTCTACAAATCAAACGTAAGTACCTGAGAGTGGATTCATCGAACCACCTTCAGAAAAATTCTGTTATTCCACTCTCTAACAGCGCGCGGAGAAAAGGAACACTCAAATCTTTCCGCGCGAGCTCTAATGTCTCTTATTTTATTATGATGATCGTTTCTCCCTATGTGGGTCAGCATCAACAGAATATTTTTTTTATTTGGAGGAGAAAGTTGGTGATCGAAATTTCATGAGAAAATCAAACCGCACAGATTAGTGAAGGTAGTCTCTTTAGTAGACCTGTTACATTTTCTAAGTGTAAATTGAAGGCGGAGAGGGGAAGAAAGGAAAGGAAAGGGAGGGGGTCACTACCGTCAGCTGGAATGGGACATTGGCGGAATCAGCGGCGACGAGTGGAAACGTGTACCGGACCAGGCTTTGGACCCGGGATCTCGTGCTTACTAGGCAGGTGCGGTAACCACTGCACGGCATTATCGCAACTGCACGGACTACCTCGGCACGCCTCACGGCCGATGCACAATCCCATCGAGTGCCACGTATCCCCAGTCCCTGTCCATTTCCTCCATGCTCGCTCTCTGAGCCAGGAGCTGCATCTGTCACATATCGACTGTGGCATTAGGCTTCGGCTGCCATGCTGACGACCGCGGGGTTGCTGGCATAGACACGTGGCGCGTCGCCAGCCGACTACGTCGTAGAGAGACAATAGATCCGCGTCTGCTGCAGTCCTTTCTCTGTGCCACAATGAATAAAAGACTGTTATCAGGCGTGTTTCACTAACGGATGGCCACGAGATTCCGGTCACCACCACTTCTACAACCCACCTCCGGTTGAGGAAAGAGCACGGTCAATTCCTCCCTCACTGTCGGGGTCAGCTCTCAGCGTCGACAGTGGCATCTTACGACTAAAACATCACTGAATCACAAATTTAATCCATCAATTCGTATAAATAAATGGGTGATAGTTTGTAGGATTATGGAATTGAACGATCATATAGACACAGTGGTAGGTAAGGATAGTAACAGACTTGCGTTTATTGGCAGGATACTGGGAAAATTAAGTCAGTGTGCAAGGGAGATAGGTTACAAATTTCTTATCTGTCCCCTCTTAGAATATTGCTCAAGTGTGTGGGACCCATGCAAAACAGTATTAACAAGGAGTGTCGAATACATACAAACGAAGGCAGCACGAATGGTCACAGGTTTGTCTGACACGCGGGGAGCATCACATAGGGGAGAGCCTGGCAATGCGACAAGGCTAAGATATTTTTATTTTTTGAGCTGAGTAGCATTAGAGGGAAATGCACAGAAATGAGTGATTCCAATTTACAATTGTTGAAGTATTATATCGAATAGTTTATTTAGTCGTCTTAGGACCAAATTAAGTACTTTAAACAATATAATTTCCACAAAGCGGGAAAATGGTCACTTTGAACGACAAAAACAGGCAAAGTGGCAACTTAGGTTTAACATAAAAAATAAAGGATAAAAAACTGTTTTAATACAGAACTAAATTTATTTCATTATGAAACAAGATTAGAATTACACTTTTCGCAGATGAAGCTCGAAGTGTGTTCCTCAACTCATCTCCAGAATTAGTGAGCTCAGAGGGAGCACGACTGCCGCGCGGGATTAGCCGAGCGGTCTGGGGCGCTGCAGTCATGGACTGTGCGGCTGGTCCCGGTGGAGGTTCGAGTTCTCCCTCGGGCATGGGTGTGTGTGTTTGTCCTTAGGATACTTTAGGTTAAGTGGTGTGTAAGCTTAGGGATTGATGACCTTAGCTGTTGAGTCCCATAGGATTTCACACAAATTTGAATTTGAATTTTGGAGCACGACTGCCACTTTATCCACTGCTGTTATGACCTCGAATTCTAAAAAGTTCCTTCGCCGTACATCTACTACTTGTCGTGACGCCCTATGAGCATCAGTAAGCAGTGTCAATATACAGTGGTGTGTGCAGTAGCTAGTTGAAAAAAAAAAGGATTATTTTCGTAGTCAGTCTACCTGTCGATCCAATTAACGTCATGTGTGTGAGTCTATAATTTCTATAGCAGCAGCACCACCCCAAACATATACTTCTCCATCGTAGGAAAGAACGTATGACCAGTACTGCAGTACACTATTCTAACAAAATATATCAATAAACAAGAAGTACAGTATCACGAAACAATATAAGCAATGTACCAAATACGCAGTTGCTGCGCTCTTCCTGGACTATTAGTGTGTAAAGTCATGATAGCGAGTCACTGAAGCAATTACAAAGACCATGTCTGCGCTGCCCAGCGCCACATTGCAGCACGACTGCATGCCCTGCTGTGCTCGTCAGCGCGCCACTGTCTCCCTCCTCCATAGAACTAAGTGTAAGTCACATCACTTGAGTTTTATTACGTTATTTAAGGCACCAGCAGGAATAGCAACCAGGTTGATATGAAAGTACAGCCATACTTTTCCTTATTAATCCATATTTTCCAAACATTTTCGAATTTCGTTTCAAGGTCATGATATTCTCAGCCAATAACAATGCATCACGCTCCCGACTTATTTATCATTGCTACGACACCACTCCGTTACTAGTGTGTGTGATGTCATAGTGTTAGAAACTACCAGATTTATAGAAAAAATGACTTCACGTCGTATTAATGGCGTCATAATAAGTTGTGTAAGCACTATCGTTTTCTAATCAAAGATAATGTATAAGGAATACCACACTGTAGTAGATAAACCTGTGCCAGGTCACCACTACATTACTAGATTGCATGACATTGAGTAAAATTCTGATGTTTCCAGCCAATAATGCAGTGTCTGATTTTTGTGACTTGGTACTTTTTCTGTTTTTGCAAAATGTTAGTCTGTCCACACATCCACCTAATAGTACGCATTCATCGCTTCGGTGGGGTTATCTAGCAGAAATAACACGTATACATCAGCAGGGGCACAAAGTTCATTCTGGTATGCTCTGCACTGTTGACAAGTTTATTAAGTGGCGGCTCTTGTTGGGTATTTCGACCACCTCCTCTCCCTGGGATGCAGATACGGCTAAGACACAATTAAATTGGTATGCACATTTATTAAAATAATTGTGCAAATAAATTAAAAGAAAAGAAAAAATGACCCTAAATTCAAAATAGGGTGGGAACTTCAAAAATAGTTACATATTCAAAATGGTGAAAATTTCAAATTTTGGAGCACTACAGCACAATACCACCACTACAGGGCGCTGTTTAACTACCCCCTTCTCCCACTTCCCCTCTCCTCTCTCCCATTTCCCCACTTGTGAATTAGCAGGAAGAAGACTCGGTTTGTGCTGAGCTGCTGGAGAGGAAGACACAGTCTTCATCTTATTTATTTTGAGGGAAAAGTTCAGTTGTTGGTGTGTGAGGTGCACGCATTTTCAACTACATATACTAACTACATAGCATTATTTATTTCAAAAACATCACCCACCAGGGTAGCCGAGGGCACTAAAGCGCGCCTTCCTGGCCTCGGGTAGGCGCACCGGCCCCGGATCGAATCCGCCCAGCAGACTAACGTCGAGGGCCGGTGTGCTGGCCAGCCTGGATGTGGTATTTAGGCAGTTTTCCACATCCTGTTAGGTGAAACCGGGCTGGTCCCTACGTTCCGCCTCAGTTACACGGCTCGCAGACATTTGAAACACGTTCGCACTCTTTCACGATTTAGACTAGACGCAGACAGTTGAGGTACACTGATTCCATTCCAGGGAGTATGGGGTGCTGGACCTGCTGGATCAGCGACACACAAAGAGGGAGTGACTTGTAGCGATTTGTCTCACTACAGTCTCCAGCGCCGACAAAGAAAAGTGACGTCACATATCACACCAGCTCTTAGTCATCAAAGGCTTTCCGGAACTATCGTTCAAAGTTTGACTCTCATTGGTTCCTAAAAACACTCTTTCCTGTTTGCGCACTGGCCTTACAAGACGCTCAGAGGCCAGAGAGACTGTCATCGTGACTGCCCAGCACTTATCCAGTTAGTTTAGATGGGGAGGGGAGGGAGGGAGGAAATCGTTCAGTCCAAACATGCGCCATATTGAAACTTCTCGAATTTCCACAACAAAGTAGGAGAATACTGGGAACACACGCAATTGCGAAGGCTGCGCAACAAATCCTGAGTATTAGTTCACAATTCACCAACCCAGAAGGCAACGCAGTTATATCAGTTGCACCCTCTTACCTTTCCTAACGAGTTCATGAGGCTCAGCGGCGGCTCACGCCTTAAGCCAGAAATGACCATGAGTTCCGGCTACCGCCTACTTCCACCATACGTCCGCACAAAATGCTACCTCCACCATTCTCCCGGACACCAAGCAGAGCCGTCCTAGGAAACCAGTCACATATTTATTGCTGTAAATACAGTTAAATATTACGATTTCAGCACCAATCTGGTGATACTCGACAATGAGCGATCTATCGAAAATACCTCCTGATGACTGTGGTTTTGGAAATATCAGTTTCCATCGTAAATAGATATCTTTCTCATGACTGGACATAATTTTCCCTGTAGAATCTTTCATACGCCTTACGGCTGAGGATGAGTTGAAAAAGCAATATTGCGTGTCCAATCTACACCTCCCTTATGATGGGACATAGTCCCACCCACTCATATGTCGCAGTACTGACCACACTAACTTTACACTCCAACATGCACTCATTTCAGCCAGGCAGAGCAATTATCCTTTACATGTGTGTAGCATCCGAAAAACTTGTCCTATGTCTACACCTGCACTGGCTATGTGACTCGATCCTCCTCAGCTCTAGGAAATTATTTGACATTAAAGTATTCCAACACTTCCGGAAGGAGCTGCATCCCTCCAAGACCCCCTCAAACAACTGTTGTAAAGCATATTCATCGGCACGATGTGATGATCAATAGCGGTCCTGCAGACGAAAGGGTTGGAATTACATCACCAATGTGGGCTGGTGCACTGTAATAAACAGATAGTGTGACAAAGAACATAAGAACATGTGAGGATCTGCTTAGGAGAGCCAATAAGAGGACGTGTATCCATGATGTTACAACCATATAGTCAACTCGTTTTCTGCGCTAAAAGGCTCCAATTGAACCTTAGCTTCGATGTATTGTGCAGGTGTTTACAAAATTAATCTTTCACCCTTTATGGTTGGATACACTATTCAATGCATTGAAATCACAATTCCCCATGTGAAATGTATTCTTCACTTACGGCTAGACATACCTAATTTTTTACAGGAATAGTAATCTGATGACTCCCCACACACATCTGATAATACATCAGAACACCAACCACAGTAACTTTATATTCCAGCAGAATAACATTCCATACAAGTAGCGTGATAATCATTTATAGGTGTATAGCGTCCGAAAAATAATGGTACGTCGACACTTACACCAACTGAGAGTCGTTTCACACAGCCTACCACAGCTTTCCAGTAGCAAAACCCTCCGCCACATCGTCTTTATCACATATCTGTATAGGAATAAAGGGCGCAATTACAATTACGAAGCCCTCACGTCTTTTATTAATCTTATGTACATTCTGCACAGTAGTCGGCGCATGACACAGCAGGAAGAACTGACACACTTAATTTAGAAAGTGTAACTTCTCCGAAAATATCATTCAAGTAGTCATTTAACATAAAGATTTTCCAGCCCATCAGAACGGAGAACAGTCATGAGGTGTTCTCCACCTGTGATGTCATAAATGAGTGGATCTGTCTCCAGACTTCATCATGAGCGTTGCATCCTCAAAAATCGATCTGACAGTAACTGTTGGTATGGATCCACACTCTGTCCTTGCAGTATCACTGCAATGATTCACAGTTCAATGGATGGCGCGTTTGTTGGACTCCAGTAGTGAAATGCGGTTTGAAACGCTCGATGTACTTCCGTTACTTAGAGCCATCACAACAGAGAGAGAATTGGAATGATTTTCATGTAAACAAACGAAATGTAATTACCGTCATTCATCCTCATTTTGTCGTATTGTTCCTCAATTTTACGTAGCTTCCATCAATTTCACAATGTTATCAGATTTTCCCATATTTTCAAGGTATTTTACCCAATTACTTGTTCAAAACCACTGCTCTTGACCACTTCTCACGTTAACAAAATGTGTCATCGCTTAGACAGTGTGTAGCCAATGAAATTACAAATGGCTCAAATGGCTCTGAGCACTATGGGACTTAACGTCCATGGTCATCAGTCCCCTAGAACTTAGAATTACTTAAACCTAACTAACCTAAGGACATCACACAACACCCAGTCATCACGAGGCAGAGAAAATCCCTGACCCCACCGGGAATCGAACCCGGGAACCCGGGCGCGGGAAGCGAGAACGCTACCGCACGACCACGAGCTGCGGACGTGACATTATAGCATGGTTCTCAATTTCTGTATCATTGTTAAATCAAAACCACCATTACTTCGCGAGTGCTATATGCATGTGGACATAACGTGAACCCTGTTACACTGCCCACATCACATGACACAATACTGTTTCGTACTGTCGGAAATAGCCAGAAGCGGAAAGAAGGTGCAAAAACTGCGTTCCTCGGCCGAAACACTTTATAAATACGGTAAGATTTCATTACAATTGAAAATTTCCCAGTATGTGTATGGGAGCCATAAAGTATTCTCACACTCGTAGGATAAGGTTGGTGATTGAAAGACTTCACCAACAGCTTTGATAATTGCCAATCAACAAACGAATCACATCCATAGCCGCACTCTGTTCACTAATTCGAAACGAGCTGCCTCTTCATCGAACCTATCAGCTAAGGATCTCTTAACTCACTCTCTATCAAATAGTTATAGGTACAGAAAGCTGGCTAAAGCCGGAAATAAGTGCAGACGAAATTTTCTCAAACGATCTAACAGTGTTCAGAAAGGATAGATTAAATACAGTTGGTGGTGGAGTATTTATTGCTGTCAGAAGTAGTTTTTTCTCGTGGTGAAATTCAAGTAGATAGTTCCTGCGAAATGGTATGGGTAGAGGTTATTCCTGGCAGTCGGACTAAACTATTAACTGGATCGTTTTACCGACCCCCCCGACTCGCTAGATGTAGTTGTTGAACAGTTCAAAGAAAGCTTGAGTCCCATTTCAAATAAGTACCCCACTCATACAATTATAATCTATGGCAACCTCAATCTACCCTTGATATGCTGGAAAAATTATACGTTTAAAGCCGGTGGCAGGCATAAAACGTCATCAGAAATTGTACTGAACGCTTTCTCAAAAAATTATGTCGAGCAATTAATTCTTGAGCCCATGCGAAGCGTAAATGGCTGCGAAAGCATACTTGACCTCTTAGCAACAAATAATCCTGGACAAAAGAGTACCGTAACGAATACAGGGATTAGCGACCACAAGGCAGTTGCTGCTAGGCTGGATACTGTAATACCTACAACCATCAAAAAGAAATGCAAAGTATATCTATTTAAAAAAGCTGATAAAAATGCTCTTAACGTCTTTCTAAAAGACAGTCTTCACTCTTTTCGATCTGATCATGTAAGCGTAGAAAAGTTGTGGAATGATTTCAAAGAGATGGTATCGACAGCAATTGAAAGATATGTACCACATAAATTAATAAGTGATGGTACTGATCCCTCGTGGTACATAAAACGGGTCAGATCGCTGTTTTAGAGTCAGCGAAAAAAGCATGCCAAATTTAAAAGAACGCAAAATCCCCAAGATTGGTGAAGTTTCGCAGAAGTTCGAAATATAGCGTGTACTTCAATTCGAGATTCTTTTAATAATTTCCACAACGAAATTCTGTCTCGGAATCTGCCAGAAAATCCAAAGAGATTCTGCTCGTACATAAGGCACACCAGTGGCAAGACGAAATCAATACCTTCACTGCGCGATAAATACGGTGAAGTCACTGATGACAGTGCCACTAAAGCTTAGTTACTAAACACGGTTTTCCGAAACTCCTTCACCAAAGAAGACGAAGTAAATATTCCTGAATTCCAATCAAGAACAACTGCCAAGATGAGAAACAAAGACGTAGATATCCTCGGTGTAGCAAAGCAGCTTAAATCACTTACTAAAGCCAAGGCCTCCGGTCCAGATTGTATACCGGTCAGGTTCCTCTCAAAGTATGCTGCTCCATATTTAGCGATTATATGCAACCGCTCGCTCACAGAAAGATTCGTCCTTAAGACTGGAAAATTGCGAAGTCACACTAATATCCAAAAAGGGAAGTAGGAGTAATTCGCTGAATTGGTTCAAATGGCTCTGAGCACTATGGGACTTAACATCTGTGGTCATCAGTCCCCTAGAACTTAGAACTACTTAAACCTAACTATCCTAAGGACATCACACACATCCATGCCCGAGGCAGGATTCGAACCTGCGACCGTAGCGGTCGCGTGGTTCCAGACTGTAGCGTCTACAACCGCTCGGCCACCCCGGCCTGCAATTCGCTGAATTACAGGCCCATATCACTTCCGATGATTTCTAGCAGGGTTTTGGAACATATACTGTATTCGAACATTATGAATTACCTCGAAGAAAACGATTTATTGGTGCAGAGCCAACACAGATCAGAAAAAAATCGTTCTTACGAAACACAACTAGCTCTTTACACTCATGAAGTAATGATCGCTTTCGACAGGGTATGTCAAATTGATTCTGTATTTTTAGATTTCTGGCAGGCTTTCGACACAGTTCCTCACAATCGTTTCCTACCCAAACTGCGTGCCTATGGAGTATTGCCTCAGTTGTCCGACTGCATTGGTGATTTCGTGTCAGAAAGGTCACAGTTCGTAGCAATACACGGAAATCCATAGAATAAAACAGAAGTAATATCGGACGCTCCCCAAGGAAGTGTTATAGGCCCTCTGTCGTTCCTGACATAGGAGACACTCTAATTAGCCGTCTTAGATTGTTTGCAGATGATGGTGTCAATTACCGACTTGTAAAGTCATCAGACGACCAAAACGAATTACAAAACTTTTTAGATAAGTTATCTGCATGGTGCGAAAAGTGGCTATTGACCCTGAGTAAAGAAGTGTGAAGTTATTCAGATGAGTGCTAAAAGAAATCCGCTAAATTTCGATTACGCGGTAATTCACACACATCTGAATGCTTTAAATTCAACTAAATACTTAGGGATTACAATTAAAAATCACCTTAATGGGAACGATTACATAGATAATGTTGTGGGTAGAGCAAACCAACGACTGCGATTCATTAGCAGAACACTTCGAAGGTGCAACAGGTCTACTAAAGAGATAGCTTACACAACGCTTGTCGGTCCTATTCTGGAGTATTGTTGTACGGTGTGGGATCAACGTCAGGTGGGACTGACGGGTGACATCGCAAAAGTACAAAGTTGGACAGCTCGTTTTGTACTATCGCGAAATAGGGGAGATAGTGCCATAGACGTGATACGTGAATCGGAGTGGCAACTATTAAAACAAAGGCGTTTTTCGTTGCGATGGGATCTTCTCATGAAATTTCAGTCACTAGTTTTTTCCTCCGATTGCGAAAATATTCTGTTGGCAGCCACCAACATAGGGAGAAATGATCGTCACGATAAAATAAGAGAAATCAGGACTCGCACAGAAAAATGTAAGTGCTCGTTTTTCCCGCGCGCCGTTCGAGAGTGGAACGGTAGGGAGACAGCTTGAAGATGGTTCATTGAACCCTCTGGCAGGCATTTCATTGTGAATTTTACAGTAATCACGTAGATGTAGATGTAGATGTAGTTATAGATGTAGATATAGATGTAGATGTAACCAACCCACCCTGCAACATTGTCTCTGATTTAATTTAGATATGACCAGAAGTAGGAGGGTACTATACCCATCAAATTTGAAGTCCCATGAAGGAAGACAACGAGCTGATTTTCGTATAGTCAATACACTTTGACATATTGCTTTATACAACAGACTGACGCCAGTGACCAGTATTCTCATTCCAGTACTATAACCTCCGCTATGCAAACACTATTCGGTACCAATTTTACTTATGACACCCATCCAATTACACACGGTAGCTCTAGACGCATGTATGCTGAGGAGGTTAGAACTCATGATTGGTGTATTGTAGATATGAGCTATTCATTAGGTAATTGTATACTGCGGTCCCCAATCTCGTAATACAGTGATCTTTAACTAAGGAATACGTGAAGTTCATATAGTCGTATGTCCAGACACCTTATAGAAATCTATAAGGTGATTGCCGATAACTTCGGGCTCATACCTGGGATTGTGATCCCTCCTATATGAATCTATTACTGTATTATGTTTGATCGCCCACGTTAAGCTACCTATTCCAGCTTTTCCGTGCTTCCATGTCGATTTTTTCCTATATTCCCCTTGCTGTCACACACTCGTTCCTATGTACAAGAATTTTTCCTGTACCAAGTACACATGTAAGTACTCCCCAATTCTACCTCAGTTTTCCTACATTTAGCGTATTTTCCCTCAATCTATGCATATTTTTCGTAGTTTTACCGATTTTATGTCATTTCTGCTCATGTGATCATGACCTTACTTCTGGAAACATATCCAAAAATTGCTTGTAAATGTAGTAAAGTTGTCAACACGTAGAGCAGCTGTGCTGTAGTTTGGTATGTGCGTGCGGTGGGGGCGTGAGGGGGGGGGGTGGCGCAGGCCATACTCTGAGCCTATCCACCTTCAGACTCTGCTCCAGATATATCACAGGTGGATTCACCTTCGAGCCCTATCCAGGCTGTAACACGTAATTTATCCACCTCCGAACCCTACCCCTGATGTAACATGTGGTGGATTCATCTACAAGCTCTGTCCCAATCACATACTAAGCCCACCCAGTACAATAGGGCTCCCATATTCCTTTCTTCTTAATCGTTTGTTTTATCACCACAGCATCCTCATATGTATCAGGTTGTATCTACGGTACACCAACAAGGAGTGCTAACCTTCTCAGCATGCATGCACCTGGAGTGATTGTGTGTAATTGGATTGGTGACATCAGTAAGACTGATACAGAACAGTCTTCACAGAATGGCAGTTAAGTTATTAGAACGATAACACTGGTCACTAGTGTCAGTCAGCTGTACAAGATTAGACCACGTATTTTATGCAGTAGTCCATTACTGGTGCACTTCTGATATTAAATTGATTGTCAATTAATTACCCCATCCCCTGATAACATAATGGGTTTTCTCCAGGCAGCATGTAGGTCCCTTCCTCCACCACCCCTCTGGGAAATCCAACCCCTCAAAAGTCTTTCTCCATCCCCCCCCCCTACCTGCCCACCTGTGGTAATAGTGGGAAACTCGCTCAGTCTGTGTTGAACTGCAGAACTGTGAGGATAAATACAGTATCACTTCTCAAATCATATGACTTTACTCTGCATCCAATTCTTTTTGGCAGTTCCAAAGATATATGATTTGCAGCTAGTATGTACTGGGTGGAGTTCAGAATAAAATAACGTTACAGATTCCTATTGCACTCACAGGATCAAGTATGACAATATAATTTTCTCATCATGTCTCTCTCTCTCTCTCTCTCTCTCTCTCTCTCTCTCTCTCTCTCTCTAGAAATCGTCATGTTTTCGTCATTAAAACACATATTAGGTCACTCACTCTCTCATACCTACTCGACTGATTATCCCATCTGTATAACGAGTTTGTTTTATTTCTAAGTATATGCATTTATCCCTCTGTTTCTGAAAATGACAAACTTCATATACTGCAGTCCCAAGTAGTTTACAACGAACTATCTCTTGGTAGTAGATGGAAGTTGTGATGCAGCCCAAAATCTTGGGGCAGTCAGCAATTTACATCTTACACTATTGAAAATCTTTGTGGCTAAAAACTTGTAACCATTCATCTCAGTTTATTAGTTAAAATTTGACAAAATTACATGAATAAATATATCAATTAAATTACTAATTTAAAAAAATATAAAACAACTAATAATCTCACACATAAAATAGATTTCATTTTTTTACTTTTTATTTTTTAAATTTTTCAATTTTTATTTAATTCATTTATTTGAAAAATTTAATAAATTGTTTCCTTAAATATATAACAAAAATTTTTATAAATTAGCTCTCGAAAATGTTTCCCATTTTTAAAATTTAAAAAATTATAACAAATAAAAATATGGAAAAAAGTTGTCAAAAACCCAATTACATCCCTTCAGTGTGTTTTCGATCAAATCTGGAAAGAAGAAGAGATCCCCACAGAATGGAGAACAGCTCTCATCCACCCTATCCACAAGAATGGTTTGAAGACAGACCCCAACAATTACAGAGGAATATCACTGCTGGATATAACATACAAGATTTTTCTTAAATTCCTTTTGAACAGGGCAGAGCCACAATTCGACCCACACATTGGGGAACACCAGGGAGCTTTTACAAAGGTTAGATCATGTTCAGAACAAATACTGAACCTCAAAAACATCATGGCATACCAAAACTCAAGGGAAAAGACATATGAAATCTCCTTCATTGATCTCCAAAAAGCATATGATTCGATTGATAGAGAATCTCTGTTATCAGACCTGGAAGAAATGGGTTTGGATAAGAAAACAACTAATATTATAAAAGCGACCCTTAAATACACATTTTCGAAAGTTAAATTTATGGGCGAATTATCACAACCCTTTGAAATAAAAATGGGAGTGTGACAAGGGGATGGGCTCTCACCATTGCTGTTCAATTGCATGCTTGAGAAAGTAGAGAATAGAACACAAATCTTAAGAGTGGTATAAGACTGGGTTGCAAAAAGGAGAAGCTTAAAGTAAATTGAATTGCATTTACAGATGTTATGCCCCTGAATGGTGAAACAATGGAAGAAACACGGGAGCAAATCCTGAAACTAAAGAAACAAGCAGCTAAAATAGGTCTTCACATCTCCTCTGATAAAACTAAGATACTGACAAACATCAAGCACTCATGTGATTGTGATTGGTGGAAAGAATGGCAGCTAACTATAAATATAGATAAATATAAATCAATACAGATGAATAGGAAAAAGAATCCTGTGATGTTTGAATACTCCATTAGTAGTGTAGCACTTGATACAGTCACATCGATTAAATATTTGGGCGTAACATTGAAGAGCGATATGAAGTGGGACAAGCATGTAATGGCAGTTGTGGGGAAGGCAGATAGTCGTCTTCGGTTCATTGGTAGTTCAAGAACAAAAGATTGAAAAAGGAAAAAAATTCAAATATCTCAGAGAATGGATTATTTGGACTGCTGGGGAAGCAAAGAAATGTAATCTAGAAAAAATAAACTTGAATTGGCTTTCCAACTAACAAAAAATACATACAACAAAAAATATCTTTCATGGGGGTCCAAAATTACATATTACAAGACAGGGATTAAGCCACAAGCACTATATGCACCACAAAAACTAAACATGAATTTCAAAGGCCAAGTGGAGAAATTTGAGCTAAAGGAAAGAAAAATTTTAAGAAAAATCATAGGACCAAAATTTCAAGCCAATAAGATTATACACATCAAAAATGAAAATCTCTACAAGAAAACTGAAAACCCTTGAGATACTTTCAGATCTTCTCAGAATGAATTCCAACAGATTAACCAAACAAATCTTTGGCTTTTTCCGTACCCACAAAACGAAACCCAACTGGTTTAAAGAAACTGAGAAAGACCTAGTAGAATTAAAGATTTCAGAAAATTCACTTATCGATCGAACAGCTAAACTAATTACTAAAGATGAAAACACAAGGTTCCAAGACAAATCTATACAAAAGTCCAAACCATTCATCTCAGAAGAAGAAAGGAAAAGAAGATAAGAAAGAATGAAGAAACACTGGGCCTTATAAAAGAACAACACACAAAGAAATGACTGATCCAGCGTACCCTAAAGAGGGTGAAACAATAGAAGCAGAAGAAATAAAAATGTAACTAATGTATGGGACAAATTTAAATCTGATAAAAATATTTTTTTGAAAGAAATAATTTGAAAATATTATTTTAAATTATCTCTGATTGTAGATCATTTAAAAGGTATGAAAAGGAATGGATGTTATCGATATATTAAGGATATTATGACTCAAATATATTGACTCCTATCTAAGGTACGAGCATATGGGATTGGTTCCCAAGTATCTGAGTGGCTCGAAGACTTCTTAAGTAATAGAACCCAGTACGTTGTCGTCGATGGTGAGTGTTCATCGGAGGTGAGGGTATCATCTGGAGTGCCCAGGGGAGTGTGGTAGGTCCGCTGTTGTTTTCTATCTACATAAATGATCTTTTTGATAGGATGGATAGCAATGTGCGACTGTTTGCTGATGATGCTGTGGTGTATGGGAAGGTGTCGTCGTTGAGTGACTGTAGAAGGATACAAGATGACTTGGACAGGATTTGTGATTGGTGTAAAGAATGGCAGCTAACTGTAAGTATAGATAAATGTAAATTAATGCAGATGAATAGGAAAAAGAATCCTGTAATGTTTGAATACTCCATTAGTAGTGTAGCACTTGATACACTCACATCGATTAAATATTTGGGCGTAACATTGAAGAGCGATATGAAGTGGGACAAGCATGTAATGGCAGTTGTGGGGAAGGCAGATAGTCGTCTTCGGTTCATTGGTAGAATTTTGGGAAGATGTGGCTCATCTGCAAAGGAGGCCACTTATAAAACACTAACACGACCTATTCTTGAGCACTGCTCGAGCGTTTGGGATCCCTATCTGGTTGGATTGAGGGAGGACATAGAAGCAATTCAGAGGCGGGCTGCTAGATTTGTTACTGGTAGGTTTGATCATCACGCAAGTGTTACGGAAATGCTTCAGGAACTCGGGTGGGAGTCTCTAGAGGAAAGGCGGCGTTCTTTTCGTGAATCGCTACTTAGGAAATTTAGAGAACCAGCATTTGAGGCTGACTGCAGTACAATTTCACTGCCACCAACTTACATTTCATGGGAAGACCACAAAGATAAGATAAGAGAGATTAGGGCTCCTACAGAGGCATATAGGTAGTCATTTTTCCCTCGTTCTGTTTGGGAGTGGAACAGGGAGAGAAGATGCTAGTTGTGGTATGAGGTACCCTCTGCCACACACTGTATGGTGGATTGCAGAGTATGTATGTAGATGTAGATGTAGAGCAAGTTAAATCAGATATTTGAAACTATTATTTTAAATTATCTCTGATTGTAGATCATTTAAAAGGCATGAAAAGGAATGGCTGTTATCGGTATATTAAGGTTATTACGACTCAAATATATTTAAATTTCGTTTCTATCATAATAATGAAAACTTGATAGAAATATAGGTAGACATAGAAGACTGAAATGCCCTCTTCTTTATAACATTAAAAAACTTTTGAATTACCATATAAATACAGAAACTACTCATCAATTTAATTTTAATTTTACTTCTGATGAAATAAGAGTAGAGTTTAATAATTTATTAAAATATTATGAATTGATATTTTTATAGTATTTTAAAGATTTCTAATTTGTAACCGAAAAATATAAATATTTTTAAAAATTCGCAATACATATTCTATGTTGAACATCATAAGTTAAATTCTTTTTTCACAAAAAGTTATCTAAGCTAAAATATCATCAGGAATTTTATCATTAAAAGTAGCACATTACTTCATAGTTGGCTTTTGATTTGCTATTTGAGTCATATTTATAGCATAATGAAATTGTATGGATTTATATCGATATCGCCTTTTAATTGTGAAACTCATGTAAAATAACAAAATGAATCCTATGTTTTTTTCAAAAATTACTTCATGGATCAAAATTCTACATTTCTTGAGGAAAATCTGCATTTCATCCATTTTTTAAAATAAACATTTCGTAAATTAACATTACCAAACAATGACAGATTAACCAATTGATTATATTTTCTTTTTGGTTTAAAAATAACAAACAAAAATAGTGCATATCAAATTCTAATGAATTATGAGGATTTTTTATATCTATCTCATAATTATTTTCATTAGTCAATCCTGTGATTTGTACAGTTTGCATTTCAAAGATGGATACTGGTATTTTAGGATTTTTTTGTTTTCTTGTTGTAGCTCTAATTCATAATTGATCATTTTAACAGCAGGTACTCTAATTTCCATACGTTCAATAACAATTTTTTCTTCACTTTGAAATGTGCTATTTGTTTAGACTCCAGCATAATTTTTATCAGACCATCTAAGAATAGTATCTGCATTGTTAGAACTTAAAGTAAATTTAACAGTTAAATATCCTTCTTTATGATGCTTTAAAAGACAAAAATTTATAATGGTTAACGTACTTTATTTTGTTTACATTTTATTTTACTATTACTAACTATATCTCATTCGATTTCAATTTTATCAGGAAGAGATGCAGTTAAATTTAATAAAATTGATGAAGAAATAAAAGGATCTTCTATTCTTGATAATGCATTATTTGCCTATCTTATAGTTACAAAATAAAATAATTTTTCAACATAATTATCAATTAAATTTTTATTCGATTTTCCAGCATATGTAGGATACTCTCATCAATTAGTTTCAACGATTTTAAATTTCTTATATAATTTGGCATTTTTGGGTGAACCAAGCAATTTCCAGTATTAATATTAATTCCTAAATTTCTATTATGAAAATTTAAATTATCTTTACTTTTTTCATTAACAGGACAAAAATAAAATTGATAGTTTCAGTTTTGTTCATTTATAAAGATAAAATTTTATAAAAATTTAATAGAAATATCTCAATAAAAAATCATATTCCCAACCATTATCATTAACCCCCATTTCCTAATTTTTATTTTCCATGCATTACTCCTCTAACTGCTGCTGTTGATAATTTTTCGCCAAATGAAGCATCTTCAGCATATATACTTTATTTTGCTGTTAACTGAAGTTCTCTGTCTGCATCATAGCTCTTTCCTTATTATCCCTACATATAATATCTACTTTTTTATATGCTTCATTTAAGGATTTATACCTTCATTGCTTCTAGAAAGTCGGCCTTCTAATTTTGTTTCTGGCCCACAGTAATTCCAGCTGGAAATATGCATTTCAGAAGCAAATTTATTAATTAAAATACTAACTAATCTTTTTCAATATTTCTCCAGTTTCCAAAATATGTGAGGTAAATTATTCAAGAATATGATTGAGTAAGGTTTTTCTTTTACATTATTAATAATAAAATCACTATATTTGTTTGTTAACTTTTCGTTATTCTGACTTTTTCAGATATAATAATTTTTATTTCCAGATAATTCTTCTCCATGAATAATTGCTGATTTATCAATTAAATCTGTAACATCACTCATCTAAATATTTTCTTGGTTTTTTCATACATTTTTAAAAAATCATTCACCAAGTTTCTCACCTTCACTTGAATATAAATTTACTGGTGATTTTCTTATAAATAAATCGACAATTTCTTTTATCAAATATTAATTTTTATTACCATTACTTGATTTTGGTTTAATTGGATTATTTTCATTATATAACGAACCTGAATTATATAAGAAATCTGCATAATTTTTCAATCTAAAGAATCAACTTTTTTTTATTCGTATCATCTCTAGTTATTTATTTGGTTTTTAGCTACAACATTCATTCATAAGTCGGTTCATTCAGATGTTTTATGACCATATCTTAATTTATCACCATCAATTTTTAGTGGCAATAATCCAACAGATTTCAATGTGCCAACAGGTCTTATTTCAAAAGACGTATTTTCGCTATTGGTGACATATTCTACCATTCTCTCACTTGCAATTATTTTTGTAAAATTTAATGCTTCTTCATTTTTCATTTTTTTTTTCTTTATCTTTATGTTTATAGACTAAGTCTTATATTTTTGATTTGCTTGAAGTACAATCTTCATCATTTTGTTTGATTGCTCTATATCATTAACTTTTACTAAATAATTCTATTGTTGATGATGATGTGTAACAATATTTTTTACAGCTTCTTTATTCTCTTCAATTGTTTTTAAATCTTGTATAAAATAGATTGTCTCAACAACAGGTTGAACTTCTTTTTTATATTTTTTGTATTCTGTTTTAGGTTTTTCCGTTTTGTAATTCTTTTCCTACTTTGTTCAGCATTTTAAACAACCTCATTATCATATTTTGCAAAGATTCATTAAAGATAAATACAGTAATATTCATTATTTCTTAACATATTATGTTTAACATTTAACATTTAATGTTTATGTTTAAGGTTTAAAATTATGGTTTTAGAATCTTGAATTTTATTTCTGTGTTTCCCATTATTAATATTTTCTTGTCATATCTATTGTAATAAATTCAACTTTATTGTCATTCAAATATTTACTTCACATTTATTTAAATTCGTCAAATTTTAAATTGTTACCAACGAATTTATATCATCTTGTCTCAAAAATGTAAGCAATTTCAATTATCTCTTGGTATTTATTCTGGTATATTTGAATATGTTTTTGTTAAATAAAAACTCTATTCCTTTAAGTATTCCTTTAGTAGAACATTCTTCAAATACATCTTTATTTTTCAGAATAAAATCACGAAATATGAAATCTGAATTATCTTCACATTCATGTTATGGTACAGTTTCATCATTTTTTCAACAGGAGTAGCAATTTTTAAATTTTTTATTTTGAATTTTTTTCATTTTATATACATTCTGATTACCTTAGATCATCCATTCTTTTAGAATAAAATATATAGATGATTTATTTTATTCCAGTTTAAGAAACCTGGGGCTAAAATATAATTATCAATGTTTAGTGTTGTTTATCGACATCCACTTGGTCTGTTTATTACTCTCTGAATTTGGAAAGGCTTACTATGTTGATTTTTAATTTTTTTCTCACAATCCATTATTTATGGTTCCCAGTCTATTTTAGGATACATTCTAATAATAATCTACTATTAATAAATGTGATGGCTCATTGAACTAAGTGTAATCATCATTCCTCAAAAAAGGATTAAGTGCACCTATAGAAGATAATTATAGGAAAGATGCTTTAATTGTGAAGGATAAAGAAATAGAACTTCCTGTTGATCAATACGATTTTAAATATTTAAAAAAAATCAATTTTAAGAAATGTAATGTATGTCTCAAAGATTTAAATTTTTAATAAAGTTATTACAGAAATTGGTGTTAAATTATATATGGATATAAAAGAATTGGAGAATATTTAGCCTTTAATAATATAAGTATTCCTGTTAAAGAAAAATATTACTAATAATTTGCCAACATTAATTCCTTTCCAAGTGATTAATATTAATTTTAATTTATAAGGTGTAAAGTATATAAAATATAACCATTATTCTCATTGAGGGACAGGTATTATTCCTTCTTTTCTACCAGAATTACTCTTTGGTGCTCAAGTAATTTGTAAACCGTATTTTCCTTCATTTGTAACAATTTGAAAGAGATATCCACATTTAGAAATAAGTTTTAAATAATAATTAGAATGATTGCAATGGTGCTGCTATAACAGTATTTTAGAAACGAATTAACAATTTTTTTAAAATATAATATTTTCATAATTTTTTTAAAATGTTTATTACATAAAACCTATATAAATTTTTTTTCTACATAAATGAATGACTTCACAATTGATTATTCATGCTTGCTGAATGATAAAAGTAAGCCTAAGGGATTTAAAAATGAACAACTTAATGAACAATTAGGTAGTATTGATAATCTTTCTTCTAATGCTCAAACCAGGAAGAATACTGAAAAACTATTGACTATCTTATAAGAAAAGAAACAGTTTTGGGATTATCAAATTTGAAGGTGATTATTTGTCGGTTGCATTAAGAGCATTAGGTATAATCAGTTCATTAGCTGGTGGTTCCAGCGATTACATCATCTCTTCAAAGTAAAATAAATATTATAAAGATTTACAAGAACAAAAATGAGCTGATTTAGGAATAGTAAATAAAGGGAATGGTATAAAAATATTAAAAAATAAAAAAAGAATACTAAACCTGTATCAAATTTTTATTTAGAAAATCTCACTAAAGAATTAAAACTTAAACACTTAAAAGGCGTTTTAGTAATTGATGAAATAATTAACAAATAAAAATTTGAGTGTGGTATTTTTTAATTCAGGTATTTCTGATAATGTTGATACTCACTGGATTACTATAATCAGAGAAACAAAAAATTTGATTTGTTTCATTTAGCTTCAATATAGCAACATAAATAATTAATTATTTGGAAATAGATGATTTATATTTTAATGTTGTAAGAACACAAAATTTTGGTTAATTAATCTGTGATCATTTATGTTATGTTGATGTTAAAACTGATATCAGCTCATTATATATTTCAAGATCTTTTAAATGTAATGCATGGACATATTAGGCAAGAAATTGAAAATAGTATATGTAAAATTCGAGTCAAAAACTAAAGAAAAAATTAGAAAATTTTCAGTCATAAGAATTAAATTTAAATAAGGACATAAACTAGTACATAAACTAATAAAAATGAATTTAAAAAATCAGAAGTGTGGTAGAAAATATATTAAATATTAATTTGTATTTGAATCTAAAATAAATATAATTTTAGAAGAAATTAAATACGAGAAAGGAAATTTAATTTGAATTACAATTAGAATCAAAATTAATAAAAATGAATTAAAAAATTAAATGTAAAATTTGATTAGTTATGAATGAGATTTAGACTAAAAAATTAATAAAAAAATTGATGAACATAAATTAGGAGAAACAGAATCAAAAATTAATACACTGTTGACATAAATAAATTAGGAATAATGTACAATTAGGTGGATAACACAATTAAAATGTTTCATAATGAATGAACTAAAATTTTCCATCATACTAAGACTAACATTTCTTTTAAAGGTAGAAGGTTAGTAGAAAGTGAGTGATCTAATTAGTATCTATGATGAAACTGTGTGCCGGACCGAGACTCGAACTCGGGACCTTTGCCTTTCGCGGGCAAGTGCTCTAGCAGCTGAGCTACCCAAGCACGACTCACGCCCCATCCTCACAGCTGTACTTCTGCCAGTACCTCGTCTCCTACCTTTCAAACTTTGCAGAAGCTCTCCTGTGAACCTTGCAGAACTAGCACTCCTGAAAGAAAGGATATTGCGGAGACATGGCTTAGCCACAGCCTGGGGGATGTTTCTAGAATGAAGTGTTCACTCTACAGCAGAGTGTGCGCTGATATGAAGCTTCCTGGCAGATTAAAAGTGTTAGCAGGAGAGGTTCTGTAAAGTTTGGAAGGTAGGAGACGAGGTACTGGCAGAAGTACAGCTGTGAGGATGGGCCGTGAGTCGTGCTTGCGTAGCTCAGTTGGTAGAGCACTTGTCCGTGAAAGGCAAAGGTCCCTAGTTCCAGTCTCGGTCTGGCACACAGTTTTAATCTGCCAGAAAGTTTCATATCAGCGCACACTCCATTGTAGAATGAAAATTTCATTCCAGTATCTATGATGCTAATACCAAAAAATATTTAGGAAAACAATAAAAGGATCTTTCCACAAATGCTTAATATACAAGTATTATAACACAACTGAATAATCATATTGCTAAACAAGAATTAAGTAAATACAATACAAAACAGAAATAAAAAAGCATTCTCAGATTATTTTTCAAAAATGTATTTATCTCCATACAAAAATCAGTTAAGTAATCTTAAAGATACTAACTAAAGATACTAACATACTTCATAAACAAATAGTTCAATTTACATTTGTAACTGGAAATTAAAGAATATTATTAATTTCAATTAGGCTTTTATTTAAAAATTTGTTTTCTTGGTAAGAATATGAACAGAGATTCGATGTTTAATGATTTCAATATTTCGTTAAGTTTGTTTGGTTTTATTTTATTTCTTCATATGGCTCACATGCAGTTTAATAATACAGGTATATAACATTAGTATAAGTATATAACAAGAACACAAAAATATAAAACTACATATAAAATTAACTAAATGTCAATATTTACATTTCTCATCCATATAAGAGCTATATCTTAATCTTTCATGAGGTTGCTACAACACCCCTACTAGGAATGCAAGGGGCACTCATCTCTAACATGCTTGATTGCCAAGTTCGGATCCCTAAAGTCACAAACTGGAGACACTGTAGCATCCCATTTGTAAAGAGAGCCTGTCCATCATCCATGCTCAGGGTGAGCTCTGTTCAGTTTGACCCATAATTTCCTGTCGAGGTCTGTGCCAGCACTCTTACAGTTATACTGTCAGAACCGCTCACACTACTCTGGATTTTCAATAAGTTACAATTTTGTTCCCACAAGTCTCTCACTCCAGTATTACTGGCATCTAGCTGTGCTGCTTGTCATAATAGTGAGTTTCTTCAACAGAGTCTGTTTCGTAATAGACTTGGTATGTCGTCCTGTATGGCTAAGTCCAGGTTCTCCTGTAGCTCTTGCAGTATGCCTTAAGCAAGACCTCACTTCTATGGCTTGCAGGTGGACAGCTGTTGCTCACAGAGGAAGCCAATAAACCATTGCTCGTTGTTATTTTCCCAGTTATTAACTGCATAGTGTGGTTCAACTGGATGTCGATCAAGTTGGTGTGGTCATTGTTTAGCCGCACTGGGTTTGGCTACTGAGAAGACCTGCCCAGTGGATGATGCACTTAGGGTATCTGCTAAGGCTCTCAGTGTCATTCCATACAATTTTTGAATAATATTCTTACACGTTTTTATCTCAGCAGCTGTATTTTCAAGTTGTTTTCTATATGAAAGGGTGCAGTCAAGGATGACACCAATATGCTTAACGTATTTGTTATGGCAAAGAGAGTTACCATTAAGTTTCACTTTGAGTTCTGCGTTAGCTTGTCTGTTGTTCAGATGGAATGTACATACTTCATTTTTACTTGCACTTTGTTTAAGACGCCACTTTCTAAAATAGGAACTCATAACAGCTTGATCTGTGAGAACTGACTCCACTTGTCCGACATCCTAGGTCCTACAATCATGAGTGATATCGTCCATATAGCATAATTTTTTTGACCTGGTACTTTGGAGATCGGAGGTATATGGGTTGAGTAATATGGGGCTAAGACAGAGGCCAGTGGTACCCCACTACTTAATTTCCTCTCCTTTCTCATATTTTCACCCAAGTAAACATGGAAATATCTATTGTCTATCATGTTGTTGATGAGAGGTACAGTTTTCTGGCATCAGACTGTTTTAGTAATTTTTATATCATCGCTCCTCTCCAGACAGTGTCATATGCTGCAGTTGAGTCTAAAAACGCGACAGATGTCTTCATGTTTTTGTGGAAACCAGCCTCTATGAAAGTTGTTAGGGCCAGTACCTAGTCTCAACAACTTCTCTGAAACCCACTTGCTCAGTTGGGATATGTTCCAGAACCAAACCGCTAATACTATGATAAATGAGCCTCTCCAGGAGGTTATAAGTATAGCTGAAAAGGGAAACAGCTCTGTAACTTTGAGGGTGGTCAGCTGGTTTACCTGGTTTAAAAATTGACGTTATTGCCTCGTTGGGAAGTGATCCACTATCTAGGATGTTGGAGAAGAAGTGGATCACCATTACCTACATTTATCAGAAGTTCCGGGTGTATATTATCCAAACAGGTGCTCTACCATATTTCGTTTGTTTTAAGGACTCATCCAGTTCACTCAATGTAAATGGCGAAGAGAAATTTGTTTCGTTTAGGCACTGAGCTCTTAGAAAGGCGAGTTCTAGTTTTATTTTGGAACGATGTAGAAGTTTCAACTACAAACACCAAAAAAGTTTGGATCACCTTGGTTCCGAGAGTTCCGGTACCTGTACAGAAAATTTGAATAGAGATCAACATAAACATAATTTCTCCACTTTTTATTGCTCATGAAAACCACACATTGCATGTGGTACCACCATACAGCGTGACCTTCAGATGTGGTGGTCCAGATTGCTGTACACACCGGTAGCTCTAATACCCAGTAGCACTTCCTCTTGCATTGATGCATGCCTATACTATCCACAAGTTCATCAAGGCACTGTTGCTCCAGATTGTCCCACTCCTCAACGGCGATTCGACGTACATCCCCCAGGGTGGCTGGTGGGTCACGTCGTCTGTAAACAGCCCTTTTCAATCTATCCCACGCATGTTCGATAGAATTCATGTCTGAAGAACATGCTGGCCACTCTAGTCGATCGATGTTGTTATCCTGAAGGAAATCATTCACAAGATGTGCACGATCGGGGCGCTAATTGTCGTCCATGAAGACGAATGCCTCGGAAATATACTGCCGATATGGTTTCATTATCGGTCAGAGGATGGCATTAACGTATTGTACAGCCGTTATGGCGTCTTCCATGACCACCAGCGGTGTACGCCGGCCCCACATAATGCAACCCCAAAACAGCAGGAAACCTTCACCTTGCTGCATCGCTAGACAGTTTGTCTAAGGCGTTCAGCCTGACCGGGTTGCCTCCAAACATGTCTCCGACGATTGTCTAGTTGAAGGCATATGCAACACTCATCGGTGAAGAGAACGTGATGCTAATCCTGAGCAGTCCATTAGGCATGTTGTTGGGCCCATCTGTACCGCGCTGCATGGTGTCGTGGTTGCAAAGACAGACCTCGCCGTGGACGTCATGAGTAAGTTACTCATTATGCAGCCTATTGCACACAGTTTGAGTCGTAACACGACGTCCTGTGGCTGCACGTAAAGCTTTACCCAACTTGGTGGCGTTGCTGTCAGGGTTTCTCCGAGCCGTAATCCGTAGGTAGCGGCCATCCACTGCTATAGTAGCCCTTGGGTGGGGGGGGGGGGGGGGTCTGAGTGAGGCATGTCATCGACAGTTCCTGTCTCTCTCTATCTCCTCCATGTCCGAACAACATCGCTTTGGTTCACTCCGAGACGCCTCGACACTGGTTGAGCTACAGACAACATGAGCTGTGTACCTCCTTCCTGGTGGAATGCCTGGAACTGACCGGCTGTCGGACCCCCTCCGTCTAATAGGCGCTGCTCAAGCATGGTTGTTTACATATTTGGGCAGTTTTAGTGACATCTCCGATACAACATCCACAATCAATGTCTATCTTCAGGAGTTTTGGGAACTGGGGATATGCAAAACTTTTCTTGGTGTGTGTATATTGTTAGCGATTTGGCTATCTGAAATTCCGGGCTTCTGACCGGTTTTATTGGAGACTCCGCAAAGCTTACACAGAAGAATCCATGCTTTTCTAGTTAAATGTTTAAAGTTTACATTTTCTACCATCTCACATCGTAACCTTCTAGCAGAGTCAAGACTTTGGTGGAGTTCATCTGCAATATCGCTGTCACCAGTTTCGCTATATTATTCATAAGTCATTCTCAATGATCATTCCACCCAGCTAAATATAATCCTTTCTGTATCCACGAAGGATAAACTTGTTAGCAGCAGCAAGAACAGCCCTGACAAATCGAGGGTAATTTTTAGGTTCTGGTGGAATAAATCAAATATATTTATTTATCTAGGTGATCAGCAAAATTCTGCGAGTCAGCCCTGCAGAACTTCCATCTAGTTCGCGGTACATAGCTCGCTATCGGCACAGAGCCCTATAGCAAAGATTAATGGCCTGTGGTGGCAATGTGGGAAGTTATGTATGACTTATCAGGGTATAGGCACTGGATTCCCTCTGCAGTCCCGTGACACAATGCAGAGATCAGGGTTGTAATCTCTTCACCAAGCAGCCGATCTGAAAGTTCCCAAATCCTTTGCGTCATAAACCAGATACAGATTTTCATTTTCAGCTCAGTCGTTGACCGCAATACCAGACTCATTGTCACGGTGACTATTAAAATCTCCAGTATAAGTAGATGGGAGGGCAGTAACTGGCAGAACACCCAGTGGCCATGGCACTTTTGGTGGCTTGTAAATATTATTTATAAAGGTCTCCAGCACTTGTACCAAGACATAATGGATCTCATTTTCTGTATTTGTTGAAATGAGACGAGCATGCTCGATATTGCTCCTCCATAAGTGGTAACACACTACACACTCTGATATATAGCAACCATAAGGCTGTAGCTAGGGATCCTTTCTCTTTTTACGCAGGTCTTCCATAGGTGGAGCTTGTGTTTCCTCAATTAGAGCTATGTCAATATCATTATCTACAAGGAGTTCTGGGATGTGTTCGCTTTTAGCTCGGCTAATGCCTTCTATGGTTAAATGGCTTACTCATATTGAAGGGCAAACTTTTTTTATAAGTTCGTCCTGAAAAGGTCCATTTTTTAAGGCTTTTCGATTTGATATATCTGCATGTTTTTAACCAGGAAATTCAATATTTGGTCTAGCTGCTAATTTGTTCTAGCTTATTTAGTGTTACCCAGGGTGCAGGTGTAGTATTCCACTATGGATGCAGGCTAGTTTACACCCCAGTGTATGAACATTACCATCCAATCAATACAACTAGTCCACAAATCACAGTTTTTGGCTGTTTAATTAAATAATACTGTGAAAACTGCTCCATAAGAATTCAAAATATTTTTGTTTGGCTTACTGAAATTAGTATCAAATGTAAACAACACATTGAAACAATAAATATGTAGTTTTGCCTTCCTTATAAATGGATTTGTTTCTTAAGAAAGCTACAATGCTAACAATTTTAGTTTGTTTAAAAAATTACTGAACCAGAATAAACTTTGTGTATAATATTACTAGCTGTGAATATTTAAATACTTGACATGACAAAAACATTTGGGACTCAGTAATTAATTTAAAACTGTTTTGTCAAAAAGATATAACAAATTAATTAATGAATATAATTCTAATTATTTAGAGGAAGGAAATATTAATCTAAAATAATAAGGAATGAAAAAATATAAAAATTAATGAGTTTCATGTTCTAGAATCCATTATATAACTCGCTTTCAAAAATTCTAATAAGTTTTTATTTTTAAAATGTCTCATTATTTTCCTTACAAAAATGAATGAAAAATAAAAAAACAGCAATTCTCTTCTAGTCAATTAAGAGATCTAAATGGAGAAGCAACTAAATAAAATTTTTATGCATAAGTACTACAAAAACTATTTATCTTGTTGAAAAAATTATAAAAAAGAAAATAGGTAAAAGTCTTGGTAAATTTCTTGGTTTTGATAATTTTAAAGATAGTTGGATACCAAAATATAAAGTAAAAGAATACTTTTAAAAAATTGTTTATCCTTATATATTTAATCACTCAATTTTCTAGTAAAATTTTTTATTAGAAATTTTTGATTTCTTGTTTTTTTCTATTAAACTCTTTTCTTAATGAATGTAGGCCATCAAATCTAAGATTTGTAAAAAGTGTTCATTTGAGATATTAACTGACAATTTACATGACAGAAATAAACAAAAGGTGGTTATAGAATAACATGTAGACCTCATTTAATTGAATATCAAAAATATATATGTATAATAAGTCATATTCCTTGTGTATGTTGAATGTGAATTTCTAAATATTATTATGAAGAGCATTGACAATGAATTCTGACTGATGAATATTGGAGTTTATTATTATCATTTAAAAATTAGAGATATATGAAAAATATTGAAGAACACATAAATTCAGAATGTGTACATATTGCCAAGAAATTGAACATTTAAATTGTTTTATAAAAATCGAGCGACTTTTAAAGAAATGTAAAAGATGAAAAAAATAAAAATTTAATTCTATATAAATGGGTCTCATCAAAGTTTTGGAGGAGTTAGAATACATTATCATAAAATATATTTTAAAAGTTTTATTTGATAAATCTACAAAAATGTGAGGACAGATCGTGAGTTGTGCTTTGGTAGCTCAGTTGGTAGAGCACTTGCCTGCGAAAGGCAAAGGTTCCAAGTTCAAGTCTTTGATTGATATATATTAATGAAATACATAAACATAGTATCTGTGAATTTCTTAAAAAGAAAGACAAAAAATTATTTGATTTTTAAAAGTGGACCCATTTGGAAATTTTTTTATACAGCAGCCAGGCGATACGAATGGCCAGCAATCAAAACCCTCAGTACTGAAGGGCCTAACAATAACTCTCAAGAAATTAAGCCCTAACTTCATATTTATGCATCAGGCCAGGGATGTGCAGCAGCTATTACGACACCCAAACACTGTTAACAGACATGAGCATCTAGTGGGATATAGCCTCCCATTCCCTCTGCCCCACCCCAGCGCACTGTGGAGACAGCTTGTTTAGTGAAACATTTTATCACCCTGTGATTTTTTTTCTCAGGATGATTTCGGATATGTTAGTGGTCCCCTAAGATCTCTTGGCTATAACGCCTGTCTCACATGCTTCCAGATAGCTAGCTGCAGCATTGAATTAATACTCTACACAGATTCAGGAGCGCTTCCTTAATATATTTCGAAACCAAAGTTCGTATTCACACCGCTATAAAACACAAAATGTTCTTATGTGTTTCTGGGCTGAAGGCTGGTATGAATGACAATAGTGGATTGATTTCACATTTAAAAAATTCTGCTCTATGCAAGGCCATTTTTTTTACACATGTAAAATTCGTTCCAATAAAATAACACACACGCAACAGTGTCTAACATTCAAAACTGTGGGCAGTTCACAATACTATTATTACACACGCGACCCGCCTTTCCTTGAGAAGCTGCTGTACTGCATTCTCTATTATTGTCTACTGCTCACTGGTCTGCGTCTTATGTAGTGGAATAAGTACCACAGTTTTTTGTCAGGGAAGATCTTACTAACACACGACATCTGTGATCTTCTTCGACAACTGTAGAGATAATTTTAGAGCTGTCTGCAATACACTGCTCAAAAAGTAACCGATAAGCAGCTGTTTGGAGTCAACATGTTCTATCTGTGTACAGTATAATCCCAGTCGTTTAATATGTTAACTAGTCTGATACTCCTTCTTCTTCTTCTTCTTCTTCTTCTTCTTCTTACTCTTCCTCTGTCGAGAAATGAACCAGCTTCTGCTGCTTTGTACTATGTTTGCTAAGTAAAGGTAGTAGTACCGGAAACTATGACATGCTGTGCAGTTTGCTTGGATGGTATTCTCTTGACCTGAATTTCCATAGCGACGTCTTCTGTGGCAGGTGCTAGGTGAAATGTTCAAATGTGTGTGAATTCCTAAGGGACCAAATTGCTGAGGTCATCGGCCCATAGACTTACACATTACTTAAACTCACATAAACTAGCTTATGCTAAGAACAACACACACACCCATGCCAGAGGGAGGACTCGAACCTCCAGCGAGAGGGGCTGTGCAGTCTGTGACATGGCGCCTGAAACCGTGCGACCACTCTGGTAAGCTGCCAGTTTAGAGATGATGATTACCCAAACAATTATACAACTTGCTTTGCAAGGGCTTATACATCGATCTGCAGTATTTCTGCTAGGTGTTCAAGTGAGGCTAATCACACCAAAATGATGAACGCATACAGTTCAGTTAGATGTGTGGATAGAGTAAGATTTTGAAAAAAAAACAAACAAACTCGTAAGTCATAAGAATCAATAAGCACTACTTCTTTGGCTGGGAGCCTCAGAATTTTACTCGATGTCATGCAGTGTAGTTATGCAGTAATAACTTGTCATGAATTTATCTTTTCCAGTGTGGTATTCCTTATACATTATCTTTGCTTAGAAATCGGTAGTGTTTACAGAATTTATTATGACGCCATGAGAAAATGATGTCATTATTTCTATGAACATGGCAGTTTTTAAACACTGTGATATCACAACACTAGTAACAGAGTCGTAGTTTATCAGTGATAAGTAAATTGGGAGGATGATGTATGCATTGTGAGTTGATGAAAACATCATGATATTGACCCGAAATACGAAAATGTTTCGAAACTATGGATTAATCAGAAATATTGTGGGATGAAAGTACTTCCATATCTACCTGGGTGCGATTTCTACTGGTGCCTTAAATGACGTAATACGAGGGCTGTCCAGAAAGTAAGTTACGATCGATCGCGAAACGGAAACCACAGTGAAAACCAGAAACATTTTATTTGCAACAGTTAGGTACACCTTCCACCTACTTCTCTACATAGTCGCCGCTCCAACTTCGAGCTTTGTCGTAGTGTTGTATCAACTTTCCAATATCCTCGTCATAGAAAGCAGCCGCCTGTCCTTTCAGCCAGATCTGCAGCTCGGTGTCTGTCGAAAAATTTTGTCTTCATGGTCAGCGGTTTTCGTGAGCAGAAATGAGACTCAGGGGAGCCAATTACGGACTGTATTGTGGGTGATCAAACACTTTTCATCGGAAACGCTGCAGGAGCGTCTTCATTGGCCCTGCAGTGTGCGGCCGAGAATTGGCTTGAAGAAGGAACTGCTCGACAGTTGTGTTATGTGGGCTGCATGACACAGGCGAAATCTCCAACCGGGCCCTCATACTTGGCGGGAGACGCTATTCCCTACGCATCTTTACGTGCTCACTGTTCACTCAAAACTGAAAAGAGCGTCGCGACACGATTGACGGGCATACTAGAGACACTGACCAACACATCTGTGCGAAGCTTTACCGGATTTTCCCAGTGGTTTCCATTTGGCGGGAGATCGTAACTTACTTTCTGGACAGCCCTCGTAGAACTCAAGTGAGGTGACTTAATGTAATTAGTTCTATGGCAGAGAGAGATAGCGGTGCGCCAACGAGTATAGCAGGGCATGCAGTCATGCTGCAATGTGACACTGGGCAGCACAGAGGGCGGCAGAAAGGGCTATGTGGTCTTTCTAATTGCTTCAGTGATTCGCTATCATGACTTTACACACTCCTAATCCAGAAAGAATGTAACCACTGCGTATTTGGTATATTGATTATATTGTTTTGTGATGCTGTGCTACTTGTTTATCGATGTATTTTGTTAGGATAACGCGCGGCAGTACTCGCTAAATATTCTTTCCTACGATGGTGGAGTATGCATTTGGGGTGGCGCTGCTGTTACGGGAACTATAGATACACACATCATGTTAATTGGATCACGACAGGTAGACCAACATATGGAAATAATAGCTACAGTGATAAAGACAGCTATTCTCGCTTGCGAGATTATGGCAGAGTTCACCATCTGTAGCATCGTGAACAGGAGCGATTGTGGACCTTTGGTATGGAGTCGAGTGGAGGGTCTGAATCAGCAGCTCAGACCTTGGGGTTTGCAGATTTCTCAACTTGTGCCATAGGGTGATGGGATTGCGTTCCACTTAATACTTCAGTAGTCCACCATCCACGGGTAGCAGGAGCTTTGCCGAATTGACTGGGGCGTCTTTTTAAATTAGAGGCTCTTGGGAGATTATAGAAAAGGCTTCAGTCTCAAAGGGTCCAGGACGAAATCAGGAACGGATAAAAATTATCCCGACACCCCCAAAAACATACGTTTTTCATATTAGGTGCATTGTGCTGCCACCTACTGCCAGGTACTCCATATCAGCGACTTCAGTAGTCATTAGACATCGTGAGAGAGCAGAATGGGGCGTTCCACGGAACTCACGGACTTCGAACGTGGTCGGGTGACTGGGTGTCACTCGTGTCATACGTCTATACGCAACATTTCCACACTCTTAAACATCCGTAAGTCCACTGTTTCCGAAGTGGTAGTGAAGTGGAAACGTGAAGGGACACGTACAGCACAAAAGCTTACAGGCCGACCTCGTCAGTTAACTGACATATACCGCCGACAGTTGAAGAGGGTCGTAATATGTAATAGGCACACGTCTATTCCGGACCATCACAAAGGAATTCCAAACTACATCAGGATCCACTGCAAGTAGTAGACAGCTAGGAGGGAATTGAGAAAACTTGGATTTCATGGTTGAGCGGCTGCTCATAAGCCACACATCACACCAGTAAATGCCAAGCGACGCCTCGCTTGATGTAAGGAACGTAAGCATTGGACGATTGAACTGTGGAAAAACGTTGTGTGGAGCGCCAAATCACGGTACACAATGTGGCGATTCGATGGCAGGGTGTGGGTATGGCGAATGCTCGGTGAACCTTATCTGCCAGCGTAGGTATTGCCAACAGTAAAATTCGGAGGCGGTGGTGTTATGGTGTGGTCGTGTTTCTCATGGGGGGGCTTGCACCCCTATTGTTTTGAGTGGCACTACCACAGCACAGGTCTACATCATCTTGCTTCCCAATGTTGAAGAGGAATTCGGATATGGCGATTGCATCTTTCAACACGATCGAGCACCTTTTTATAATGAACGGCCTGGGGCGGTGTGATTACATGACAATAACATCCCTGTAATGGACTGGCCTGCACAGAGTCCTGATCTGAATCCTATAGAACAGCTTTGGGATGTTCTGGGACGTCGACCTCGTGCCAGGCCTCACCGACCGACGTCGATACCTCCCCACAGTGCAGCACTCCGTGAAGAATGAGCTGCCATTTCCCAAGAAATCTTCCAGCACCTGACTGAACGTATGACTGCGTGAGTGGAAGCTGTTATCAAGGCTAAGGTTGGGCCAACACCATATTGAATCCCAGCATTACAGATGGAGGGCGCCACGAACTTGTGGGTCATTTTCAGCCACGTGTCCGGATACTTTTGATCACATAGTGTAGCAACAGCCATTATTGTAGTTATAAAATGTCGTATCTGTCTCAGGAAAGAACCAAAGCCCCGAGGAATGGCTGAGCGGTTTGAGGCGCCATGTCACGGATTGCGCGGCCCCTCCCGCCGGATGTTCGAGTCCTCCCTCGGGCATCGGTGTGTGTGTTGTTCTTAGCATGAGCTAGTTTAAACTAGTTTAAGTAGTGTGTAAGTTTAGGGACCGATGACCTAAGCAGTTTGGTCCCTTAGGAATTCACACACGCCGGCCGGGCTGGCCGAGCGGTTCTAGGCGCTACAGTCTTGAACCGCACGGCCGCTACGGTCGCAGGTTCGAATCCTGCCTCGGGCATGGGTGTGTGTGATGTCCTTAGGTTAGTTAGGTTTAAGTAGTTCTAAGTTCTAGGGGACTAATGACCTCAGAAGTTAAGTCCCATAGTGCTCAGAGCCATTTGAACCATTTTGAATTCACACACATTTGAACATTTTTTGTGAGACCCAGACATACAAGCGCTAATAGACAACAATGAAGCTCAAATTGCAACAGATAACTAAATCTGGCGAAATCTGGAGATAAGTTCACCAGATATTTTTACGAAGTACTTAAAGGTGTTAAAAAACAACAGATTAAATCCAGTTGGTGGCTGCATGTTTACAGCTAGTAGAAATAGTATCTCTTGTAGCGAAATTGAGGTACATAGTTCGTTTTAGTATGGGTAGGGTTATAACTGACAAACCGAATAACTTAATAATTTGTTTCTTTTACTGTCTCCCAGACTCAGATGCTTCTGTTGCTGTACAGTTCTAAGAAAACTTATTCAGCATCATCTGAAATATGTACCACACTACAATTATAATTCGAGCTGACAATTGGCGTAAATACACTTTCAAAGCAGGTATTAGGTGTAAAATATCGTATAGAAATTGTACTCCGAAAATTATTTTGAGGAATTAGTTCAGCACCACACTAGAAGTGAAAACAGTTGCTGAAAAATACTTGACCTCTTAGCAGCAAATTATCCTGAGCAAATTGGAGCATCACGACGCATACAAGGATTACTGACCAGTGTCATTGTGACGAAACTAACCACTGTAACATGCAAATCAACCATAAGTAAACGTAAAATATATTCGTTTAAAAAGGCAGATAAAAATTCGCTTAACGCTTTCTTAAGAGACAGTCTCCACTACATCGCATCTAACTATATTAAGTGTTGACCAGATGTAGCTTATAGGCAAAGAAACAGTATCTGCGGCAATTGAGAAATTTAAAACGAAAAAATTAAACAAATTTAATAAAACAAGGTATTGATATCCAATGCTACACAATATAGGTGAGAATACCGTTTCAGAGGCCACGAAAAAGACATGGCAAATTTAAAAAACATACAAGCCCGAACACAGGCGATATTTTACGGAAGCTCGAAATTTAGCGTGGACTTCAATGAGAGATGCTTTTAACAAGTTCCATAACGAAATTCTGTCTCGAAATCTGGCAGAAAATAAAAAAAAAAAAATAGTCGTATGTAAAGTATTACAGCGGGAAGACACAATCAATATCTTCTCTGCACAATACCAATGGTAATATTACCAATGACAGCGCTACTAAAGCCTTGTTATTACTCACAGTTTTCTGAAATTTCTTCACCGAAGAAGATGAAGTAAATCTTCCAGAATGCGGATTAGGTGTCCACCATGTAGCCAAGCAGCTTAAATCACTTAATTAAGCCTAGTTTCCCGGTGCGGGGGCTATACCAATTACGTTCCTTTCAGAGTAAGCTGATACAGTATCCCTACACTTAGTAGTAATATACAGACGCTATCTCGAAGAAAGATCTATACCAAAAGGTTTGCTGATTTTCGTTGCGGCGAGATCTTCTCAAGAAATTTAAATTTCTGACGTTTTCCTCCGAATGCGTAAATACACTCAAAAAAAAAAAAAAAACCATACACTCGACACACCACGAAGGAATTATCTGAATGGATGGAGATCTATATATGTGAAGTACACGCACATACAAATTAAAGATTACAACTTCGGAAAAATTGAATGATTAGTTCAAGCAACAAACTGAACAAATCAGTAACGCGTTGGTCCACCTCCTGCTGAGGGATTTTTGTGCCAAATTCCGCCCTGCCGCTAATGCTCCAAACCTTCTCAACAAGGGAGAGGTTTGGCGATCTTTCTGGCCAAGGTGAGGTTTAACTAGCACAAAGACAAGCTGTAGCAACTTTCGCTCGTGTGCGGAAGGGCATTTTCTTACTGAAACGTAAGCCCAGGAAGGCTTGCGATGTAGGTCAACACAACGGCGAGTAGAATATCGTCGATGTACCGCTGTGCTTTAAGGGCCCCACGGGTTACAACGAAAGCGGTCCGGCTATAAAAAGAAGTAGCATCTGAGACCATCAATCCTTGTTGTCTGTCCATATGGTGGGTGATAGTCCGGTTGGTACCCCCATCGCGGTCCGGGGCGTGTGCAGACACTTAATCTGCCTGGAAGCTCATTGACTGGAGTAGATTTATCTTCGTGATGAGTTCCACTTCGAATTGAGCCCAGAAAGTCAGTAGGTCATGATGCCGCCACTGCTTCAGGTAACCAGCCGGGAAGTACGAATCGGAAGACGCAGTGGCAACATGTATCCCAGGCAGTGCTATAGGCCCGAGAGTTCGTATCACGTGCCCAATGCTACCGCAGCCCAGGGCAGCAGGCTGAAGGCTGTCGACCATGGCCAAAACATCTTCCAGCAGTTTACAGAAAGTGGCTAGTTACCCTGAAACCTTACACCACAAGTTCAGTCCCTATCCACCTTTGGCCGGAATTTAGAGGTATTGTCCATCATGTGCTTGAGAAGTATGTGCCCAGCAAAAATGTAGGAGAGGGAAAGGATCCACCTTGGTACAACAAACAAATTAGGAAGTTGCTGAGAAAGCAGAGAGTTTTACACAGTCGTTTTAAAAGTAGTCACTGTCCCGCTGACAAACAGAAATTATGCGAAATGGAAGCAGCTGCCAGAAGGACAATGAGAGATTCTTTTAACGAATTTGAAAGCAATATTTTATCTGCAGATTCTAAAAAAAAGCCCAAAAAGTTTTGGTCGTACGTAAAATCTATGAACGCTACAAATAATTCGATACCTTCTCTTGCTGACAGTACGGGTAAGGTAACTGATGATGATAAACAGAAGGCCGAAATTCTAAACCTAACTTTCAAAAACTCGTTGTCGGTAGAGGACTGCAGCACCACTCCTCCTTTCAATTATCGAACAAACGCAAGGATGGCTGACATAGCGTTTAGTTGTATCTGGGATTGTAAAACAGTTAAGATCTTAGACTCTAGGAAGGCATCTGGCCCAGACGGTATCCCCGTAAGATTATATGTTGACTATGCTACAAATATAGCATTTTTATTTTCCATCATCTATCAGAGATCACTGGAACAGCGGGAAGTTCACGGGACTGGAAGAAGGCCCAGGTCATAGCAATCTGTAAAAAGAGTAGAAAATAGGATGCACAAAATACCGGCCAACTTCGCTGACATCAATTTGTTGTAAAATCATGGGATATATTTTGTGTTTAGACATAATGACCTTTCTAGACTCTGAGAAGTTCATCTGCAGAAACCAGCACGGTTTTAGGAAACAGCAGTCATGCGAGACACAGCTGGCCCTCTTTGTGCATGATATACAGCAGGCTCTAGATACTGGCTCCCAGGTTGATGCCACATTTCTCGACTTTCGAAAGGCGTTCGACTTAGTTCCGCACTGTCGCTTGATCAAAAAAATGCGCACTTTCGGTCTATCCGATGACATATGCGGTAGGATAGAAAGTTTTCTTACGGAAAGGGAGCAGTATGTCGTCCTGAACGGGGTGACTTCAACTGAAACAAGCGTAACTTCAGGTGTGCCCCAGCCCCGTAACAGGTCCGCTGCTTTTTACGATTTACATAAACGATCTGGTTGATGGTGTTGACAGCCGCATTAGACTGGTTGCCGATGATGCTGTAGTCTACAGGAAAGTAGTATCGCACGAAAGTTGTGAACAAATCAATGAGGATTTGCAGAAAATTAATGCGTGGTGTAATGAGTGGAACTTATCTCTCAATATTAGTAAGTGTAACCTACTGCGTACAATAAAGCGAAAATCCCCATCAATGTACGAGTACAAAATAAATGACCAGTCTTTGGAAGCGCTAACATCCGTCAAGTATCTGGATGTGACTATTCGAAATGATCTCAAATGGAATGATCAGGTTACACAAGTAACAGGAAGGCAAACTCTAGATTGCAGTTTATTGGTAGAATCCTGAAGCGATGCCGTCCTTCAGCAAAGGAAATTGGTTACAATACGTTATTTCGTCCAGTATTAGAGTTTTGTTCATCTGTATGGGACCCTTACCAGTTGGGTCGATTCAAGAGATTGAGAAGGTCCAAAGAAGAGTGGTAAGATTCGTGATTGGTACATTTAGCCATCGCGAGAGCGTTACAAATCTCATAGAAAGTTTGAAGTGGTACACACTTACAGATAGAGGACGCGCCAAACGGGAGGGGCTGCTCACTAAATTCCGAAATCCGATCTTCACCGAGGATGTAGAGCATATATTATTACCACCAACTTTCAAGATGCGCAATGGTCACCATTCAAAGATAAGGGAAATTAGAGCTCGTACTGAGGCGCTCAGACAGTCGTTTTTCCCTCGCGCGATCCGCAAGTGGAACAGAGGGGGGGGGGGGGGGGGGGGGGGAAATACGACTTTGGCGCGAATTTTGCCCTCCGCCACACACCGCTTGGTGGCTAGCGGAGTATATATGTAGATGTAGATGTAGATGAATCAGTTACTGTCTGAACCACAAGCAGTGTAACTTAAATCAGGAAATTGAACTCAATGAAAGCAAATAACCACAAATGCAAGAGTCTTTACAAAAAAATGAATACTGCTGGTAGAAACAGATAATGATCAGCTACTGTTCACTTCCACTCAGAAGTAAGTTAAATAGCATAATACTAAACGACGTAATCAAACTGTGCACACCTGAGCTGCTGCTGCTCCAACTGAACTCCACGCTACTCTGAGGCAAAGCCGTTTTCATTGCGGCGAGATCTTTTCCTACTTTCCAATCACCACTTTCTCTTCTGAATTTGAAAATATTTTATTATCTCCAAACTACACAGGGAGAAATAATCATCGCAATGAAATAGGGTAAATCGGAGCTCGTGCAGAAAGTTTCAGGTGTTGATTTTTCCCGTGCACTGTTAGGGAGTGAAGCGGTAGAGAAATAGTCTGGAAGTGGTTATAAGAACCCTCTGACAAGCACTTAAGTGTGAATTAGAGATTAATCATGAAGCTGTAGATGTATAATAGGGGAACATGTTCATTTTTTAACACATGCACTGTGACATTAGATACACACACTAGTGATGGCTTATTAATGATAAGTAATTCAGATCATTCGGATACTTTTGAGCTCATGACGTATCGTGATTTGCTACGGTCATCGTGATGTCGATGTGACATGATGTGACGGACGCTATGTCGACGCGACGTCGAGAACAGTGGAACTGAACTCTCTTCTTTGGAAAAATACGTAAAATTGAGGAAAACATGGATAAATATGTAAGAATGTGAAAAAATACGAAAAATTGTAAACAATGTGGAGAAATACGTAAAATTGTGGAATATATGGGAAAAGACAAAAAATGAAAGTTGTTACATATATTCCTGGGTGTAGTCTCTGCTGGTGACTCGAATGGCGAGAATCACATAATATGAAATTTAATTTGTTATTAACAAATACACACTCCTTAGACCTCGAGTGACATGACTAAACACAATTACAATGCGATTTCTTACTAAGAAATAACCCCATTATGATCGTCTCCCTGTGCTGCACAGCTTCACAATGACGCGACCCACTCAAGTGCTCTAGTTATAAAAGCAGAGGTGAGTTAAAATCTTATTGGGCCAGGGAGGAGGTGTGTGTGGGGAGGAGGAGAAGGGGAGGGATTGGGGTTTCCCGCTAATTTTGCTTCACACGATCGGTATCAAGTTATGTATGACCATGAATATACCTTATATAATTGCCTTAAGTGTGTAGGTAGACCAGGGATGATTTTGTGGGAAGGATGGGTGTGATATTTAATCTAACTAGCACAAGTGTGTCACCTCACATCGGAAGTCCTTATGAGTGACCTTCAGATAAGTTTGTTATCTCGGCCATAACGTGAACTAATAACCTACTATTTATCAGTTACAGCGTTCTCTTATTACCGGAACTGTGAGTCCTCTATTCCTCTTGTCCCTTGTCTTGAATTAACCATTGATAACTTCCGACACTTTCGGAGACATCAAGAGCTCACCAGTTGGGAAGTGAGTAGTAAAAATTGTAGAGGGAGACCAAGGGACGAATGCCGTAAACAGAATAAATAGCATGTTGGTTTCAGTAGTTACCTGGAGCTGAAGAGGCTTGCACAGAATAGGATAGCATAGAGAGCTGCTTCAAATCAGTCTGAAGACCATAACAACAACACACTAAGCGAGCAGTATAGAAAATAAAAAAGAAACTTTGGAAAGTAATTAAAGTCCAGGGAGAAGGAATAAAAACTTAGAGATATGTCGATGACGTCTTAATTCTCTCAGAGATTAAAAAGGTTCAAATGGTTCAAATGGCTCTGAGCACTATGGGACTCAACATCTTAGGTCATAAGTCCCCTAGAACTTAGAACTACTTAAACCTAACTAACCTAAGGACATCACACACACCCATGCCCGAGGCAGGATTCGAACCTGCGACCGTAGCAGTCCCGCGGTTCCGGACTGCAGCGCCAGAACCGCTAGACCACCGCGGCCGGCAGATGAAAAAGGACTTGGAAAATAAGTTCAGAGGAATAGATGGTGTCTTGAAAACAGATCATAAGAATAACATCAACAAAAGTGAAACAAAGGTAATGGGATGCAATAAAGTAACTTAGGCGACGCTCACTGAATTATATTAGGAAATGAGGTACGAAGAGTAGTAAATAAGTTTTGCTATTGAGTAGCGAAACAGCTGATGATGGGCGAAGTATAAAAGTTGTAAAACGCAGACTATCAATGGGAAAGTGTTTCTGAAAAACGTTTCTTGAAATAGAATATAGAGTTCTGTGTTAAGAAGACTGTTTTGGAGATTTTTGAGGATTATATGGGCAAATTGTGTAACTAATGAAGAGTTACTGAATCAGATTTGGGAGGAAATACATTTAGGGCATAACTTCACTGAAAAAGGATCAATTAATATGACACGCCCTGAGGCATTAAGCAATCGTCGATTTGGTAATTTGGGGGGGGGGGGGGATGTGAAAATGTGGAATAGCGTTTACAGCTGCGTGCATCATCCACTGTCCTCCTCCCTGCCCTCACAGGACATAAAGCATCATACTGTAGAAGGAGTGTAACTTTGTCCTCACAGTGACAGTGAAGTGCATGATACATTAACGACGTCAAGAGGTAGCGGAAATATACTTCATTGAGAGTGAAGTACAGTCTCAATGAAGTATGCATATTTTGATAAAGACCCAAAAATATATTAATAATGAAGCTTACATTACTGAACAATGTAAAATGACACTGAATGAGATTATAAAATTGCCTGACTAAGAGATAGTTATTACTGGACCGAGAGGCACGTCTCGGTCAATGACGAAAACCAACATGCACAAATAATCAGAGGACAAGCACAAAATGGCGAAATAAAACATGTGAGGACAAACAAGAGATATTCTGTAGTGGCAGCATGATGTCATCGGTCGTCCGAATGCTATCGTAATTACGAGTTGCCTTCGTAATTCTGATTGATGTGATTTCTACATTTACGTATACAGCCATCCTCTGCAAGCCACTAAAATGTGTAGTAGAAGGTACTTCCTACTGTATCAGTTATTTGAACTTATTCCCGTTCTGTTCATGTCTGGAGCACAGAAAAAAGGACAATTTAAATGCCTCTGCATGCGTTGCAATTAATTTAATCTTGTCCTTACGATTCCTAGGCGAGCGATAAGTAGGAAGTTGAGTACGTTCCTAGTTTCATCATTTAAGGCTAGTTCCTGAAATTTGTAATTAGACTTCAAGATAGTTTGTGTCTATCTTCAAGTGTCTGCAGATTCAGTTTTTTCCGTACCTCTGTGACGCTATCCCACAGATCAGACAAACCTGTGACCGCCGCGCGGGATTAGCCGAGCGGTCTTAGGCGCTGCAGTCATGGACTGTGCGGCTGGTCCCGGCGGAGGTTCGAGTCCTCCCTTGGGCATGGGTGTATGTGTGTTTGTCCTTAGGATAATTTAGGTTAAGTAGTGTGTAAGCTTAGGGACTGATGACCTTAGCAGTTAAGTCCTATAAGATTTCACACACATTTGAACAGCCCTGTGACCAGTAGTGCTACCCATTTCTGATGTCGATACTAGCGACAAGAATATCATTCAGTTTTCCTCCAATTAATCGACATCTTTCATCGACCTTCTGGTACCTGTATCACTCAGTTCAACTGTCTCAACATGTCACCTAAACAATAGGACTGAATGATCTGGAGACTACTGTACCAGCCACGGAAACGCGTCTTGATGCCAGAAGAATGCCAGTTTCAGTGACGCAGACCTCTTGATGTGGTTATTATTTAAAACACGGGTTTCGAAGAAAACGGCTAACTGCGCAGCCGGCTCTCATCTTCATAACCAAACTAAATGTGTTCATCTGCACAGTTTTGGGAGGCGTGGTTGGTTACGTTAGGTTGCCAGCACTATGTTCTTCTAACGCTCACAATGGCTTGGTGCATTCAAGAGCGAAAGGCCGTTCAAATTTAGCACAAATAGCTTCCTTACAACGGAAAACGCCTTTATTGGGGAAAATTAATAACTTTGAATTAATTAAAATTACGACCAGCATAAAGTATGGAATGTGTACCACGGTATCACTGCTGTTTGATACACTCGTTCCCCCTCGCAAGGTACTTACAATCGTGAATGAAGTTGTAGAAAAAATTAATTAGTATCGTAATATCATTGCTAGCTCCAAAGGCTTGTTAATCTCTAATTAACCTAATTCTATAATACACTAAGCGGGTTCAAATGGAGTAGGTTGAGGTAGTTATGCAGATATGAAGACGCTTTCTGAGGACAACAACAGCTACTACCTACGCTTAATTCTAATGTGGCGATAACAGTTTTCCGCCCTCGAAGAAAGTTGCAGCACAGGTATTGGAAGTGGAGGGTGTGGGTGGTGACCAATGGTTAAAGTTGTCAAGGCAGAACAAGGCTAGGCTATAAACAGTCTCAAGTAGAGGGAGGCTACATAAGTTAGGGGGGGGATGAAGCGGTAAGCACAAGATAATTTAGCCTGGGGAGCTGTTTGAAACCGGTCATTCCATTGACAAACACATCTACATCTACAGGGTTACTCTGCAATTCACACTTAAGTGCCTGGCAGAGGGTTCATCGAACCATTCATACTACTTCTCTACCATTCCACTCTCGAATTGCGAGTGGGAAAAAGGAACACCTAAATCTTTCCGTTCGTGCTCTGATTTCTCTTATTTTATTATGATGATCATTTCTCGCTATGTAGGTGGGTGTCAACAAAATATTTTCACATTCGGAAGAGAAAGTTGGTGACTCAAATTTCGTAAATAGATCTCGCCACAAAGAAAACCGCCTTTGTTTCAGTGTCTGCCACCCCAACTCGCGTATCATATCAGTGACACTCTCACCCCTATTGCGCGATAACGCGAAACGATCTTCCCTTCTTTGCACTTTTTAGATGTCCTCCGTCAATCCTACCTGGTAAGGATCCCACACCGCGCAGCAGTATTCCAGCAGCGGACGGACAAGTGTAATGTACATCTACATCTACATGATTACTCTGCAATTCACATTTAAGTGCTTGGCAGAGGGTTCATCGAACCACAATCATAATATCTCCCTACCATTGCACTCCCGAACAGCGCGCTGGAAAAACGAACACCTAGACCTTTCTGTTCGAGCTCTGATTTCTCTTATTTGATTTTGATGATCATTCCTACCTATGTAGGTTAGGCTCAACAAAATATTTTCGCATTCGGAAGAGAAAGTTGGTGACTGAAATTTCGTAAACAGATCTCGCCGCGACGAAAAACGTCTTTGCTTTAATGACTTCCATCCCAACTTGCGTATCATATCTGCCACACTCTCTCCCCTATTACGTGATAATACAAAACGAGTTGCCCTTTTTTGCACCCTTTCGATGTCCTCCGTCAATCCCACCTGGTAAGGATCCCACACCGCGCAGCAATATTCTAACACAGGACGAACGAGTGTAGTGTAAGCTGTCTCTTTAGTGGACTTGTTGCATCTTCTAAGTATCCTGCCAATGATACGCAACCTTTGCCTCGCCTTCCCCACAATATTATCTATGTGGTCTTTCCAACTGAAGTTGTTCGTAATTTTTACAAACAGGTACTTAGTTGAATTGACAGCCTTCAGAATTTTACTATTTATCGAGTAATCGAATTCCAACGGATTTCTTTTGGAACTCATGTGAATCACCTCACACTTTTCGTTATTTAGCGTCAACTGCCACCTGCCACACCATACAGCAATCTTTTCTAAATCGCTTTGCAACTGTTACTGGTCTACGGATGACCTTACTAGACGGTAAATTACAGCATCATCTGCGAACAACCTAAGAGAACTGCTCAGATTGTCACCCAGGTCATTTATATAGATCAGGAACAGCAGAGGTCCCAGGACGCTTCCCTGAGGAACACCTTATATCACTTCAGTTTTACTCCATGATTTGCCGTCTATTACTACGAACTGCGACCTTCCTGACAGGAAATCACGAATCCAGTCGCACAACTGAGACGATTCTCCATAGGCCCGCAGCTTGATTAGAAGTCGCTTGTGAGGAACGGTGTCAAAAGCTTTCCGGAAATCTAGAAATACGGAATCAACTTGAGATCCCCTGTCGACAGCGGCCATTACTTCGTGCAAATAAAGAGCTAGCTGCGTTGCACAAGAGCGATGTTTTCTGAAACCATGCTGATTACGTATCAATAGATCGTTCCCTTCGAGGCTGTCTCTTTAGTGGGTTTGTCAAATCTTCTAAGTGGTCTGCCAACAAAGCGCAGTCTTTGTTTAGCCTTCCCCACAATATTAACTAAGTGGTCTTTCCAAATTAAGTTGCTCGTAATTGTAATTCCTAGGTATTTAGTCGAATTGACAGCCCTTAGATTTATGCAATTTATCGTATACCTAAAATTTATCGGATTTCTTTTAGTAGCCATGTGGATGACCTCGCACTTTTCTTTTGTTTAGTGCCAGTTGCCACTTTTCGCACCATACAGAAATTCTCTCTAGATTATTTTGTAATTTGAATTGATCGCCTGATGATTTTACTAGACGGTAAAGTACAGCATCATCTGCAAACAATGTAAGGGGGCTGCTCAGATTATCACCTAGACTATTTATGTAAATCAGGAACAGCAGAGGGCCTATGACACTACCTTGCGGAACGCCAGATATCACTTCTGTTCTCCTGGATAATTTACCGTCTATCACTACGAACTGTGAGCTCTCTGAGAGGAAATCACGAATCCAGTCACACAACTGAGACGATACTCCATATGCACGCAAAACATCAAATCCTTAGGAGAGTGTGGGGCTTGATCTAGCTTTCCAAGTAAACAGTGTTATGTACAGCGTTTGTGCTATGACGTATGGAGAGGAGTGCGCACCTGCACCTCTGACAGGTTGAGGGCGGCGGCGATCTGGGAGCGCTCGGTGAGGCTGAGGTACTTCTTGGCGTGGAACTCTCGCTCCAGCTCCAGCAGCTGGTCGCTGGTGAAGGCGGTGCGCCGCCGCCGGGACTTGCTGCTGCCCACGGCCGCGTGCTGGATGTCGCCGCGCCTGTCTGCAACACAGCACCACAAAGCTCGAGTACCATCTGCAACTCACAGGAGTCACAACTATCTTGTGTTATTTATTGTTATTTCATTCCTGCAAAGGAGACTGGCCTGGCTGCATCGAATTATTTGCTTTTCAGCCGCACAAATAATGAAAACAACTATTCGGGAATGTTAGACATAAACGTGTAACTGTCACCTGGAAAAAGCAAAGTTACGAAACAAATCATTTGTTTGTTCGCAGGCACAGGTCTGCAGTCGGGATACACATTGAAAAGCCCGCACCACAATGCCTAAGACCCCTCTACTGGAGCCGGCGCAACAGCCCATCGATGAAGTGCAGTATCGTGGAGTTATACAGGGTGTTACAAAAAGGTACGGCCAAACTTTCAGGAAACATTCCTCACACACAAATAAAGAAAAGATGTTATGTGGACATGTGTCCGGAAACGCTTAATTTCCATGTTAGAGCTCATTTTAGTTTCGTCAGTATGTACTGTACTTCCTCGATGCACCGCCAGTTGGCCCAATTGAAGGAAGGTAATGTTGACTTCGGTGCTTGTGTTGGCATGCGACTCATTGCTCTACAGTACTAGCATCAAGCACATCAGTACGTAGCATCAACAGGTTAGTGTTAATCAAGAACGCGGTTTTGCAGTCAGTGCAATGTTTACAAATGCGGAGTTGACAGATGCCTATTTGATGTATGGATTAGTACGGGGCAATAGCCGTGGCGCGGTACGTTTGTATCGAGACAGATTTCCAGAACGTAGGTGTCCCGACAGGAAGACGTTCGAAGCACTGGGGAAGACCTAGAACTACGATGACACCTGCAATGTACGAGGCAATTCTTCGTGCAGTTGACGATAATCCTAATGTCAGCGTCAGAGACGTGTCTGCTGTACAAGGTAACGTTGACCACGTCACTGTATTGAGAGTGCTACGAGAGAACCAGTTGTTTCCGTACCATGTACAACGTGTGCAGGCACTATCAGCAGCCGATTGGCCTCCACAGGTACACTTCTGCGAATGGTTGATCCAACAATGTGTCAATCCTCATTTCAGTGCAAATGTTCTCTTTACGAATGAGACTTCATTCCCACGTGATCAAATTGTAAATTTTCACAATCATCATGTGTGGGCTGACGAGAATCCGCGCGCAATTGTGCAATCACGTCATCAACACAGATTTTCTGTGAACGTTTGGGCAGGCGTTGTTGGTGATGACTTGATTGGGCCTCATGTTCTTCCACCTACGCTCAATAGAGCACGTTATCATGATTTCATACGGGATACGCTACGTGTGCTGCTAGAACATGTACCTTTACAAGTACGACACAACATGTGGTTCATGCACGAAGGAGCTGCTGCACATTTCAGTCGAAGTGTTCGTACGCTTCTCAACAACAGATTCGGTGGCCGATGGATTGGTAGAGGCGGACCAATTCCATGGCCTCCACGCTTTCCTGACCTCAATCCTCTTGACTTTCATTTAAGGGGGCATTTGAAAGCTCTTGTCTACGCAACCCCGGTACCAAATGTAGAGACTCTTCGTGCTCGTATTGTGGACGGCTGTGATACAATACGCCATTCTCCAGGGCTGTATCAGCGCATCAGGGATTCCACGCGACGGAGGGTGGATGCCTGTATCCTCGCTAACGGAGGACATTTTGAACATTTCCTGTAACAAAATGTTTGAATTCACGCTGGTACGTTCTGTTGCAGTGTGTTTCCGTTCCATGATTAATGTGATTTGAAGAGAAGTAATAAAATGAGCTCTAACATGGAAAGTAAGCGTTTCCGGACACATGTCCACATAACATATTTTCTTTCTTTGTGTGTGAGGAATGTTTCCTGAAAGTTTGGCCGTACCATTTTGTAACACCCTGTATATTCGTTTTCAGCATCTGCCCTGGCTCGGCCTGAGACTGTAATTGCACGCTGTCACAGTATCCAGCCGGCGGCTGTGGCCGAGCGGTCCTAGGCGCTTCAGTCCGGACCTGCGCTACTGCTACGGTCGCAGGTTCGAATCCTGCCTCGGGCATGGATGTGTGTGATGTCCATAGGTTAGTTAGGTTTAAGTACTTCTAAGTCTAGGGGACTGATGACCTCAGATGTTAAGTCCCATAGTGCTTAGAGACATTTGAACCACAGAATCCATTCGTCCAAGTAGCGTATAAATAAATGACTACAACCAAACAGGCGTCACATGGATGTGTATCAACAGTGCATGTGGTTCATACAGGTGCCGATTACGCAGCTAGCTCACGTTCATCAGTGAAGTTTTTGCTGCAAGTTTACTAAGGTATTGTAGGATCTCAAAGGTTAGCAAGTGTGGTGCTGAAGCAATATGCTATCTGACTCAACAAATACGATTTTCGCTGATTTATGACAGTTGAGGGCTGGAGTGAAACTGTTTAGGCTATATTCCATCAGTTTATTTGATAGAACAATAGGTGAAATATCCATATATCCAAATACCTTTGAGGATATTTACGACAATTAAAGTGACCTGCAGTATTTTTTCAATGACGTTTCACCAAATTAAAGACGATGAAAAACCATTTTAGGTCAAATATAGGTAATGTAGACTGTCAAAACCAGCTATCTTGCCGATAAAATACGACACAGCTGCTAACTTTGACTTCAACGACATAACCAATGGGTGTGCTTCGCTGAAACCAAAGAAAAGGAAACTAAAATTAGAATAGAAACGTAATTTTAGGGAAGTGATATGTTCTCAACATTTTTTATTGACCCTTTCATTTCCTTCGAATTAAAAATTTATGACCATTTTTAGGAGGTTTATACAATTTGCAATTTATTTACAGCACTGATGCATTTCATTAGCTGTGTGTAATATTTTTCTTCTGTTTTTGTTATTGTGGACTTATGTCTGACGATTGCTTTGGTGCAGCTCTCCATGCTATTTTATCATGTGCAAGCCTCTTCAATTGTGCATATCTACTGCAAGCTACAGAGTGACCCAAAAGTCCATCAACTTTTGAAAATTCGAGAAATAATGTATGTACAGAGATAAAACTTGTCACACACCTGAAATGAGATGCTCAGACCGGCCAAAAGGTGGCGCTGGACAGCAAGATTAGTATCCTTTATAAAATCAGCTGTAGTGATAGAGGGAGTCAGATGCACCAGCAATGGCGGCAGGTTGACTTTATCAGAAAAGGCACTGTTGAAACTTCCTGGCAGATTAAAACTGTGTGCCCGACCGAGACTCGAACTCGGGACCTTTGCCTTTCGCGGGCAAGTGCTCTACCAACTGAGCTACCGAAGCACAACTCACGCCCGGTACTCACAGCTTTACTTCTGCCAGTACCTCGTCTCCTACCATCCAAACTTTACAGAAGCTCTCCTGCCATTCTGGAAAGGCACTGTTAGTATCGGAATGCAGGATCTGCTATTCCGTAGTCTATTGCCATAAAAAGGGTATTCGAAAGGGTAAAGGTCTTGTGCCAAGTGTCACTGTGAATAAAAAGATCACGATGTTACTTCATAGGCTTTCCCAGCGTAATACGCATTGAAAGTCTCTTCAGGTTTGCTGCCGGATTCTAAAATCAGCTTGATTCAATATTTCGAAGATCCAGCTGTTTGCCATCTTGTGCTGCTGAGTACCGCTGAGAACTGATGCCAAGGCTGCAAATCGACGTATTATATAATCCTCCGTACCGGACACGACGCATGCGCCGCCCATCACAGTTGCTGCCCTTCGAGACTGGGCAGGTGGCGCCACCCTTAGTAGAACACGGCGCCAACGATATATCGCACTCAGAGACGTTTTTAGAACACTCAGACTGGCCGCACCGAAGAAGGTTCCGTTTTGATGCGGGATAGCACGGGGTTCCACATCCTGGTAAGAGGAAACCAATTGTCTCTATTAAACAAATTATGCGCCAACCTAATTTCAATTGCCTCTTTCTAAACACTGCTCCCAAAACGGGAAGTGTTGACAACTATCACAGTTTTGTCAAATTTCACATGGTGTCCCTCGTTTAAGCAAAGTTCTGCTACCACCAATTATTCCAGCTGGTGTAGTCTCGTATGACGGCGATGTTCCTGGCACCTGTCATGAACTGTGCAAATCGAATAGCCAATGTAAGCCTTTCCACATTGACATAAAATTTTGCATATACCAGATTTCCTAAGTGCCAAATCATCTTTCACAGAACCGAAGCTTTGCCACTTCGTTGTTCTATTCAAAAATGTTGCTGTTAAATGAAAAGTACGTGGATTAGAAAAATTAGAAGGAAGGTCAGCGTTGGCAGTAATTTTGATGATTTATTAACAGCAAAATCGATGTTCGATCACATAATGATCATCTTCAGTGCTTTAGCGTACTAATTAAATCTCGTAGGCACTGGTGTCTAATTAGAAGCAGTATCAGAAGCTATGAAACGTTTTAGAGCTTCTGTTACTGCTTCTGACTAGACACCAGCGCCTACAAGATTTAATTTGCACGCTAAAACACTGAAGATGATCATTATGTGATAGAAAATCGACTTTGCTGTTAATAAATCACCAAAAGTACGAACAACGTTGACCTTTCTTCTAATTTTACTAATCATATGGTCGTTGTGCACACATCACTCTATGGAGTCGCCAGTTAATAAATACGTGGATGACAGTGCATGATGACAAAGCTTCGGCTCTGTGAACTGATGATTTGGGGCTTAGGGAGTCTGGTATATACAGAATTCCATGTCGATGTGGAAAGGCTTAGATAGGCCTTTCGATTTGCACAGTTCACTACAGGTGTATGGAACATCGCCGTCATACAAGGCTACAACAGCCGGAAAAATCGGCAGTAGCAGAAAATTGCTTAATCGAGGGAACCCGTGTGAAATTTGACGAAACTGTTATAGTTGCCAACACTGCCCGTTTTTGAACAGTGTTTTTAAAGAGACAATTGAAACTAGGTTGGCAGATAATTTTGATTGATAGAGAGAATGGGTTTCCTCTTAGCAGGACATGGACTCCCGTACTATCCCACATCAAAACAGAACATTCTTCGGTGCGGCCAGTCCGAGTATTCGAAAATCGTCTCTGAGTGCGATATATCGTTGGCGCCAGGGTTCTACTATTGGCGGCGCCACATGCCCAGTGTTGGGGAGCAGCAACTGTGATGGGCGGCGCACGCGCCGTGTACTGTATGGAGGCCTATATAAGATGTCTATTTGCAGCCTTGGCATATCCAAGCCAAGGCACGCTCCCGACTCCGTCTCCTCAAGCTCCTTTACGGGCGTACGTGGGGTCTGGACCCCTCCACCATCCTCCACACCTATAAATCCCTCATCCGCCCTATCCTTTGTTACGCCCATCCGGCCTGGATCTCCGCCACCCCTACCTTTTATAAATCCCTCCAAATCCTTGAACGCCATGCTCTCCACCTCACCTATCGCACCCGTCTCCCCTTCCCCACGCGGATCCTGTACAATCTCATCCCTTTCCCCAACCTCCTCCTTTTCCTTGAAAGGATACGGATCCTGTACACCTCCCGCAAACTCGATCCTCCTCACCCGCTTGTCTTACCCATCCTCTCCCACCCCCGCCCGCTGCCGCGCCTGTATTCCCACGTCCCACCCGGTCTCCATCTCTCCACCCTCCTTACCCTCTCCCAAGGTGGCTTCCACCAGCTCCCCCTCCCTGATGATGTCCTCCTCCCCTCCATCTACCCCTCCTATCAACTTTGATCCTCCCCCCACTTCCTGTGTCCTTTCCTTTAGGCACCCTCCCTCCCTTCCTTTTCCTTCTCCCCCGTCCCCTCCCTCCACCCCTCTTCCCCCCGGGCTTCCCCTCCCCCTTCCTCCCTTCCCCCTGTCTCCCCTGCCCATGGAATCTGCTCTCCCCTCTCCCTCTCCCACCCCCCTCCTCCTCTCTTGGCAGGTCCCCAGACTCCTACACGGTTAGTGAACATTCGCGCGCCGGAGATCAACGCCTCGTGTTCTGTGTGTGCCGTCGTTTTGTGCTTAAGTGGTTCAGTGTTATTCGTTTTGTGCACCTACGTTCACGTGTGACAATTTTCGATTCTGTCTGTGTCCAAGTGTCTGAACAATTTTATCTTGGACTCTACGCCCGTGAACGGCACCTTGTATTTTAAAAAGTGTTTGTCTCCGTTTATATGTCCACCATCTTTTTTCTCTAATTGTCTTCATTGTATCTTTGTGTTTTTCTGCGGCCAAAGAGCGGCGTAGTCTGCTGCTGCAGGCCTGCCTGTATAGAGGTTTCAAAATGGCAATAAAGAAAAAAAAAAGCCTTGGCATCACTTCTCAGCGGGACTCAGCAGCAGAAGCAGCATTCTCCTGAAGATGGCCAACAGTTGGATCGCCGAAATATTGAATCGAGTCGATTTTAGGATCCGGCAGCAAACCCGAACAGACTTTCTTAGACTAGGATGTTCGAAGCCACGGGTTTCTTAGATGATCCCATAGTCACATAGACAAAAGTATTACCGCTGTTCGGACAGTTCAGGAAGATATGGAAAATTTATTGAGCTCATCACCACATCGGTGTGGGTGTTTCAAAAAAGGGGGAAGATGATTATTGGTTGGTTGACGTATTGTGAACCGACGAAGCTAAATTCACAGTCCAAGGGTCTGTCAACACCCACAACTGCCAAATTTGGGGTACCGAAAATCCTAGAACTGTCGTGGAAACTGCATTACATGACGAGAAAGTACTGGTGTGGTGTGTATCTGCCATATCAGTCGTAATCGCACTCACTTTCTTCGAGGAAATGTGGGACATTGTGTCTCAAACTGTCAGCGGGACGGTGCAAGGCATGCCGATATGTTACACAGCCTCATCATCCCTAGTCTGGCTGGCAATCCCTCTATACCTATTCCTAGGCTGTACAGTGCTGTTAACAACACTGTCGCGCGACAATTATTGCTGGTGAATGACGGCCGAAAGAAATGGTTCAAATGGCTCTGAGCACTATGCGACTTAACTTCTGAGGTCATCAGTCGCCTAGAACTTAGAACTAATTAAACCTAACTAACCAAGGACATCATACACATCCATTCCCGAGGCAGGATTCGAACCTGCGACCGTAGTGGTCGCTCGGCGCCAGACTGTAGCACCTAGAACAGCACAGCCACTCTGGCCGGCTATGATGGCCGACTTGTTGCACATGTGTTATGAAGAACATCATCTTTGGTAAAAATCAATTGTCATGCTAATTATTGCTTTTTTGTCATATGAAATATCATCTATTGACCATTTTGCAGCCGGCCGAGGTGGCCGAGCGGTTCTAGACGCTTCAGTCAGGTACCTCGCGACCGCTACGGTCGCAGATTCGAATCCTGCCTCGGGCATGGATGTGTGTGATGTCCTTAGGTTAGTTAGGTTTAAGTAGTTCTAAGTTCTAGGGGACTGATGACCATAGATGTTAAGTCCCATAGTACTCAGAGCCATTTGAATCATTTCAAACGTGTGAGTCAATTTTTATCTCTCTACCTATATTACTTCGTGAATTATTAGATTTTCAAAAATTAATGGACATTTGGATCACCCTGTACATCGATTTGAACATGCTTACTGTATTCAGGCATTGATCTCCCTCCAATTTTTTTACGTGACTCGTCCATTGCCAAATCGACAGTTTCTTGCTGCGTCATATGTCCCAGCAACCGATCGCTTCTTTTTCGCCATTTCGATTTATTTCTTTTCTCATCGTCCTATCTAATTTCAGCATTCTCCTAAAACATGACAGTTCAAAAGCTTCTAGCTTCTATTCTGCAGCTCGTGGTCTAGTAGGTAACATTGCTGCATCTGGATCAGAGGATCCAGGGTTCGATTCCCATAGTGGTCGGGGACTGGATGTTTGTATTTCCCTCGTCATTTTATCATTATTCAGGAAAGTGGCGAGACTGGACAGCGCAAAGATTGCGAGTTTGTACGGGCCCTGATACCCATGCAGTTGACAGCCCCACAAACGAAATATCATCGTCATCATCATTATCATCACCATCTACCTTCTACTTCTCTGAATTGCCTTTCGTTCACGTGTCACTTCTATACAACGCTACTCTCCAGACAAATACCGTCAGAAAAAGACTTCCCAAGACTTCGGTATATGGTAGAGGTTAACAAATTCCACTTTTTCAGAAAAGCTCTTCATGCTTTTATCAGTCTGCAATTTATTTCTTCCGTACTTAGACCATGATCAGTTATTTTGCTACCCAAATAACATAACACATATACTAGTTTTAGTGTCTCATTTCATGATCTAATTCTCACAGCGTCTCCTGATTTACTGCAAATACATTCTATTACGTTTGTTTTACTTGTATTGATGTTCATCTTATAATCGCTTTTCAAGACACTGTCCAATCTGTTCAACTGCTTTTACAAGTCCAGACACTATCAAATTTGTTCAACTTCTTTTACAAGTCCTTAGCCGTCTCTGAAAGAATCACAGCGTCATCAGCAAACAGTTAAGTCTCCAAAGTCTCCTTTCTGAACTTTAGTTCCTTTCAAACTTTCTCTTTGATTTTCCTCACAGCTTACTCAGTGTACGCATTGAATAATATCGGGGATAGGCTACACCTTTTCTCAACGACTGCTTTTCTTTAATTTTCTTCGAGTCTAAGCGGTGTGGTTTCTATACAAGTCGTAAATAATATTTCAGTCCCTGCATTTTATCCCTGCGATCTTTACAATTTCAAGGAGTGTACTCCAGTCCACATCGTCGAAAGCTTTCACTAAATCTACATTCTAGGATATGATGTAACATCAGTATTGCCACACACGTTTCTGCGTTTTTCAGGAACCCAAACCGTTTTGCACAAAGATCAACCTCTACCAGTTTTTTCATTTTTATGCAAATAATTCATGTCAATGTTTTGCAACCATTACTCAATGGCTCGGTGGCATTTACACCCGTCAACTCCCGTCTTTTTTGTAATTAGAATTATTAGAATCTTCCTGCAGTCGAAGTGTATTTCGCAAGCATCATATCTCTTACACACCAGTTACAACAATTTTGTCATGGGTGGCTCTAACAAGAATTTCAATACTTCTGATGGAATGTCGTCTACTCCAGGGGCCTTGTTTTTTTCGGTGACGGCCGCTGTGGCCGAGCGGTTCTAGGCGCTTCAGTCCGGAACCGCACTGCTGCTACGGTCGCAGGTTCGAATCCTGCCTCGGGCATGGATGTGTGTGATGTCCTCAGGTTCGTTAGGCTTAAGTAGTTCTAAGTCTAGGGGACTGATGACTTTAGATGTTAAGTCCCATAGTGCTTAGAGCCATTTGAACCATTTTTGATCTTTCGGTGCTCTGTCAAATTCTTCTCGTAATATCCCATCTCATCTTTACATACTTCCTCTGCCTTTCTATAATACTGCCTTCAAGTTCATTTCCCTTGTAGGAGCTCTATGTATGTTCCTTCCAACGTTCAGCTTTCCCTTCTTTGTGTAGCACCGATTTGTTATCTGAGCCCATGATATATAGGCAGTTGCTTTTCTTCTCTCCAAAAGTCTTTTTAACTTTCCTATCGGTAGCATTTATCTTTCCTCTAGTTAAGTATGGTTCTGCAGCCTTGCATTTGTATTCTACCTCTTCGTGCTTAATCTTTTTGCACTTTCTGCGGCCGCGGTGGTCTCGCGGTTCTAGGCGCGCAGTCCGGAACCGCGTGACTGCTACGGTGGCAGGTTCGAATCCTGCCTCGGGCATGGATGTGTGAGATGTCCTTAGGTTAGTTAGGTTTAAGTAGTTCTAAGTTCTAGGGGACTGATGACCACAGCTGTTAAGTCCCATAGTGCTCAGAGCCATTTGAACCATTTGCACTTTCTGTCAATCTCACTTTGTAGAAGTCTTTACTTCCTTTCGTTTGCCGCATTTGCGACGTCTTTGTATTTTTTTCGTTTCGCCATTTAAAAGGCTCAACGGAAGAGACTGCTAACCGCAATTTAGATGGAGTTAGTCTGATCATATTATCTGTTGGGTCTCCAAATACACCACATTCTGCCAGGAAGTAGATCCATATATACTGTTAGAAATGTTTTCCACTTTACAAATTGCTTTGTATTACTGTATTTTTGATCTCGTCTTGCAATTTAGCTAAACATAGTATGGTCAAATGCAAAATACGCTCTCGTGGGTATCACTTTCTTTCGCTGAATCCTTCAATTAAATTAATCATCTTCTTTTTAATATGAGTATTTCTAATAATTCCTGTCTTTTCACCTACGTGATCCTCTGTTGCCCTCACTAACTCATCTCTCAAAACTATTCATTCATTTTCTATTGTATTGCATTCCCCCGTTTCAGTCAGACGTTGCCTAATGCTCCCTCTGACACCCTGAACAACCGCTGACTGCTACAATTTTTGAAAGACCCCATCTCCTCACTTTCCTATCTTTTTGCAAGTTCTTCAGTTTGTAAGTAGGCTGTTTAGGTTTTTATATTGGTAACGCCATGTAGCGCTCAATGCGAAAGTCACTGACTCTGCTGTGTGCAGTCTGTAGCTGGGTGGCATTGTTGGAACAGTCGCTATTGTAGTGTTGGGCAGTTGGCTGTTAACAGTGCGTAGCGTTGCGCAGTTGGAGGCGAGCCAGCAGCAGTGGTGGATGTGGGGGGAGAGAGGCGGAGTTTTGAGAGCGGATGATCCATCAGAGACAGTACATTTGTAAGACTGGATGTCATGAACTGATATATATATATATATATATATATATATATATATATATATATATATATATATATATATTGACTTTTGAACACTATTAAGGTAAATACATTGTTTGTTCTCTACCAAAATCTTTCATTTGCTAACTATGCCTATCAGTAGTTAGTGACTTCAGTAGTTAGAGTCTTTTATTTAGCTGGCAGTATTGGCGCTCGCTGTATTGCAGTAGTTCTAGTAATGAAGATTTTTGTGAGGTAAGTGATTCATGAGAGGTATAGGTTATTGTTAGTCAGGGCCATTCTTTTGTAGTGATTATTGAAAGTCAGATTGCGTTGCGCTAAGAATATTGTGTGTCAGTTTAGTGATGATCAGAATAAGTAAAGAGAGAAATGTCTGAGTACGTTCAGTTTTGCTCAGCTGTTTGGAAATCAAATAACGTAACTGGTTTATCAGCACAGTAATTCATTAATTTTTCTAAGGGGACGTTATAAGTTTTAGTCTCAAGTTCAAAACTAATAAATAATGATAAATTAATTTAAAGAGATCCGCTTCAGTTGCGGTAATGAATCCACGACCAGTTTTGAAGCGAGCGATTGTTCGACGGCCAACAGGGTGACTACAGTATTTTGTTTTGGCTCCTTTTTCCTTCGTCCTTCGGTCTGGGCGTTTGATTATTAGGCGCTCTCCTCTTTTTTCTAGTTCCGCCTGAGATGCAGTACTTTGAGCCCAGCATTGACGGGCCAAACCATATGTTGGGCATGACCAATATACACTCCTGGAAATGGAAAACAGAACACATTGACACCGGTGTGTCAGACCCACCATACTAGCTCCGGACACTGCGAGAGGGCTGTACAAGCAATGATCACAAGCACGGCACAGCGGACACACCAGGAACCGCGGTGTTGGCCGTCGAATGGCGCTAGCTGCGCAGCATTTGTGCACCGCCGCCGTCAGTGTCAGCCAGTTTGCCGTGGCATACGGAGCTCCATCGCAGTCTTTAAGGGGATACGGAATCGGATTTTGGGTTAAAAAATCGAATTTTTTTTATTGGCGTATTATATTCTGCCATGTTTCCTCTTTAAAATGACGTATCATACATAGCTCTACTACAATTATAACTATTTTATTTTTATATATTTGTGAGATCGGGTATTGCGCTTTAGTTATACACGTCTCTCGTGGCTGACCATGAACTTTTTGGCAGTACCTTTAAAGTGACATGGATTCAAATATCCCGGTTTCCAGCGACTATTTATACACTAGTTGCCCGAAAATGTTTCTCTCTGGTTTCCTCAAGTTACTCTTTGACTTTGTGGCGGGACTGTTTTGTAAACAGTGTGATATAAGAAAGTAGTTGTTGTTGAGTTATTTCGTATTTAGTGCTTCATTTTTCGCAGTGAAAATGCCTAGAGCTAAAGCAAAAGTATTTAAAAAGCATGTGAACTGGCAAAAGAAAAGAAATAATGATTCATTAGCAAAGCAAAGCAGTTCATCATCATCACTGTTGGAAAATGTGAATCCACTTATTACTGATTTGCCGAACGAACTTACACCAAATGAAAACAGTGCTTCTCATAAAAAACTAAGAGATTTGGAAGAGAAATATAATTTACTTGATAGAGGGAATGAAGTTTTTGAACTCATTGATACGAATATATTGTGTGAAGCTCTTGAAAACAGTTTGTGCTGCAAAAAATGTCATGGAAACGTTTCTCTGAAAGTAGAATCCCATGTTGGCCTGGCTGCCCAGTTTAATTTAATATGCAGTGTTTGTAAATACAGCTGTAAGTTTCCAAGTTCGGTTTCAGTAACTGTAAATAATGGATACAAGAAAACTGAACTTTATAGTGTAAATATTAGGTTAGTTTATGGATTGCGAGCAATTGGTAAGGGCAAAGCAACTGGTGATATGCTATGTGGTGTTCTAAATCTTCCAAGTGCACCTTCAAAGTTTGAAGCTTACAATTATGTACTAGGATCTGCAGTTGAAGATGTAGCACAGAAGTCAATGCAGGTTGCTGTGGAAGAAGCAGTGGAAGAAAATGACGGCAGTCGTGACCTCACAGTGGCGTTTGATGGCACGTGGCAGAAAAGGGGCCACACCTCCAACAATGGTGTTGTAACAGCAACTAGTGTTGATACTGGCAAGGTTATTGATGTTGCAATAATGTCTAAATACTGTAGGTGCACAGGTAGGCTGAAAAATGAACACAGTGATGACTGTATTGCTAATTATTATGGTAGTAGTGGTGGCATGGAGGTTGCTGGGGTGAAGAAAATTTTTCATCGCTCTTCACAGTGGTATAATGTTCGCTATGTCAAATATCTGGGAGATGGTGACTCTAAAGCATTCAAAGAAGTTTTGGAAAGCAAACCATATGGGAACAGTGTAAATATAAGCAAACTTGAATGTATAGGACATGTGCAGAAGAGAATGGGTGCCAGGCTGAGAAGGTTAAAATCAGTTATGAAAGGGAAAAAACTAGATGATGGGAAAACCTTGGATGGCAGAGGAAGATTGACTGATTCCATAATAGACCACATTCAGAACTGCTATGGCCTTGCAATCAGGCAAAATACAGGCAATCTTGAAGAAATGAGGAGAGCTATATGGGCTTTATATTTCCACACCGCATCCACGGATGAGCATCCACAACATGGTTTGTGCCCCAAAGGTGAAAACAGCTGGTGTAAATACAATAGGGGACTAACAACAGGAGAGAAATACATTCACCACCACAGTCTACCATCAGCCATCATGGCAGAAATAAAGCCCATTTTCAGAGATCTGGCTGACAGAAGTCTTCTGATGAAATGTCTTCACGGAAAAACGCAGAACCCCAACGAGTGCTTGAATAGTGTGATATGGCATCGTCTCCCAAAAACAGTGTTTGTCGGAATTAATACACTACATTTTGGTGTGTATGATGCTGTGGCAACCTTCAATCTTGGAAATATAACTAAATGCCAGGTCCTTCAAAAGTTGGGTATGTGTGTTGGTTCCCATACGGTACGTGCTATGTTCTTTTTAGATCAGCACAGACTAAGGCATGCTGATAATATAATCAAGACATTAGTGAAAAAAGCAAGACAGGTGCAGAGGGGTGCCAAAAGAAGACTTGAAGATGATTATGAAGACTGTGAAGGGGGTATTAGCTACGGATCAGGAATGTTTTAATCTTCTTTCTCCGTTTCCCGTAAGTTTACTTTTTACTTCATCTAGGAACATTATCTCAGGTACTGGTCAACCTAGAAGTCTGAAATTTTTATGACGTAGTGACATAGGTCCCTATTACATACTGAAACAACGATTTTTTAATTACTTGATTTACAAAAGACTTAGGGGTGATAGTCTAGTAAAAAGCGATGGAAAAAATTTACTTAAAAATAAATGTACAATATCTCTGTAAGAAAATACTTTGACAATAAACTGTTGTTTCAGTATTGTTGTAACATATGAATGCACATACAGTAAAATTTTTACCTCTCTGTCTCCAGTAGTTTGTGAGAAAATGTTCCCTATAGTAGGCATATATTAACATTGCGGGGATAGGTGATTCCGTATCCCCTTAACACTGGTAGCATGCCGCGACAGCGTGGACGTGAACCGTATGTGCAGTTGACGGACTTTGAGCGAGGGCGTATAGTGGGCATGCGGGAGGCCGGGTGGACGTACCGCCGAATTGCTCAACACGTGGGGCGTGAGGTCTCCACAGTACATCGATGTTGTCGCCAGTGGTCGGCGGAAGGTGCACGTGCCCGTCGACCTGGGACCGGACCGCAGCGACGCACGGATGCACGCCAAGACCGTAGGATCCTACGCAGTGCCGTAGGGGACCGCACCGCCACTTCCCAGCAAATTAGGGACACTGTTGCTCCTGGGGTATCGGCGAGGACCATTCGCAACCGTCTCCATGAAGCTGGGCTACGGTCCCGCACACCGTTAGGCCGTCTTCCGCTCACGCCCCAACATCGTGCAGCCCGCCTCCAGTGGTGTCGCGACAGGCGTGAATGGAGGGACGAATGGAGACGTGTCGTCTTCAGCGATGAGAGTCGCTTCTGCCTTGGTGCCAATGATGGTCGTATGCGTGTTTGGCGCCGTGCAGGTGAGCGCCACAATCAGGACTGCATACGACCGAGGCACACAGGGTCAACACCCGGCATCATGGTGTGGGGAGCGATCTCCTACACTGGCCGTACACCACCGGTGATCGTCGAGGGGACACTGAATAGTGCACGGTACATCCAAACCGTCATCGAACCCATCGTTCTACCATTCCTAGACCGGCAAGGGAACTTGCTGTTCCAACAGGACAATGCACGTCCGCATGTATCCCGTGCCACCCAACGTGCTCTAGAAGGTGTAAGTCAACTACCCTGGCCAGCAAGATCTCCGGATCTGTCCCCCATTGAGCATGTTTGGGACTGGATGAAGCGTCGTCTCACGCGGTCTGCACGTCCAGCACGAACGCTGGTCCAATTGAGGCGCCACGTGGAAATGGCATGGCAAGCCGTTCCACAGGACTACATCCAGCATCTCTACGATCGTCTCCATGGGAGAATAGCAGCCTGCATTGCTGCGAAAGGTGGATATACACTGTACTAGTGCCGACATTGTGCATGCTCTGTTGCCTGTGGCTATGTGCCTGTGGTTCTGTCAGTGTGATCATGTGATGTATCTGACCCCAGGAATGTGTCAATAAAGTTTCCCCTTCCAGGGACAATGAATTCACGGTGTTCTTATTTCATTTTCCAGGAGTGCAATAAGTGAGTTCCCTCTTTTTATTAATCATCTCCTCTGGTTTTCCAAACATGTTGTATTATATTTCTTCCCTCTTCTCCTTCAGAATGTTACAATTGATTATATACCTGAAAATGGGATTTGAACAATCCAAAACCCGGTCATGGATTGATTAATTTGATAGTGGAACAGAAGCGCAGCTCTTTAAATTAATTAATCATGTCTCTCATTTGTTGACGTCCTACAAACCAAATTTTGTGCAATTAATTATGCACAGAGTCCATATTTTTCCCTGGAATGTCTTACTCTTTAAGGTTTGATTCTGAAATATCTGTCTTACCACTCCATAATCAGTCTGAAACTTTACATTATCCATAAGGTTCTTAAACTACGCATTGGCTCCGATTCACTTATGTTCAGTGCAAAATTTTACCAGGCGACTACCTTTTTCATTACTTTCCCCCAGTCTTTGTACTCCTAGTACTTTTCCACGTCTTCTTTTCCTACTACCGAATTCCACTCACCAATCACCATTATATTTTCATCCCTTTTTAACAATTTGAATAATTTCCTTTATGTCTTCTGCATTCTGTTATTCATCATCTGCGGAGCTAGTCGGCATATAAACTGTGTACTACTGTGGTGGTTCTTTTCTTATTCATTATCGGACTTACTCCTGCATTATCCCCAACTGATATTGTATTGATAACCTTGCACTGACTTGAACAAAAGTCATGTCCTTCCTGTTGTTGCACTACACTAAATGCCACTACATCTGACTTCAACCTATCAACGTCCGTTATTAAATTCTCTAACCCATCTACCTGCCTAAGGGATCAAACATTCCACACTCCGACTCATAAAATGCCTGTTATCTTTTTCCTGAATACGATATCCTCCTGAGTAGTCCCCATCCCGATATCATAATGGGAGCTGATTTACCTCTAGAATATTTTACCCAAGGGGAGGTCATCATGATTTAACCACGAAGTACAGCGAAAAGCCCTAGGGGAAAAGAAGTCATGGCTGTAGTTTCTCCCAGTCTTCAGGCGTTTCCAGTGGCAGCACAGCAAGAACAAATTCACTGATGTTACCAGGCCTGATCAGTCAATCATGGAGATTGTTGCCCCTACATGTACTGAAAAGACTGCTGCCCCTCTTAAGGAATGAAGCGTTAATCCGCCTTTCGTTGTGGTTGGAGCTATATGTACCATTTCATCTATATGGTTCATTGAAGTAATTTTTGGAAATAACGCTTTATTTTAATTAAATCTACTCTATAATTATAAAATTTCCTAAATGTATGTAGAAAAAATTGCAGAAAGATAGTTTTTCCTGAAAAAGGGGGGGGGGGGGGCGGAGAGCCCAGTGTTGACAGTACTGGCAAGGGCGCAGGACCACCTCAGTATGTTCTGCAGTTCAGACGTATGACACAGTAATTAGGTGGTTAATACTCTTCTAGTGAGGTCAAGCAAGTTTGAATAACGAAGAACAAAGCGGAAGGCCACGTTTTTGAGAAGAACAGGTAATCCAAAGACAAGTGGAGGCTCTGGTGCGCGAAGACCAGCGTACAACAATCTAGACGATAGTGGAAAACGAGAATATCAGTCTGTTTTCAACGTTATACACTATGCAGGGGCGGGCAAACGTTGCACGCGGCTCATGAGCGCACAGCGCTGCACGTGTGCTGCTCGCGTGCAGGCGTCGACCGGGGCTGTGGCAACAGCTGGCAGGTTGCGGCAGTGTAGTGCCAGGCTAAGCTGCGGTCGGTGATGCGAAGCGAGCACTATGTAGTGAACGTTGTATTTCAAGAAACGGAGAAGTGGAGATTTGCTATCTTTTAAAAAGTAATGGGAGAATTAAATTTGTGCAAAAACGTGAAAATTCGAAATGTTTAATATGTGGCAGTATTCTCGCTGGTCAACGGAAGTTTAGTATTGAAGGCCATTATAATAAATTTCACAAGGACGAGTACAATTTATTGTCGGATTCTGAGCGGATGGGGAATTGACTGAGCTTAAGAAGAGCGATCTGACGATACCAGATGAATCTGTCGTAGTTGGCCGGCCGGAGTGGCCGAGCGGTTCTAGGCACTACAGTCTGGAACCGCGCGACCGCTATGGTCGCAGGTTCGAATCCTGCCTCGGGCATGGATGTGTGTGATGTCCTTAGGTTAGTTAGGTTTAAGTAGTACCTAATTTCTAGGGGACTGATGAATACAGCAGTTAAGTCCCATAGTGCTCAGAGCCATTTGAATTTGTCGTAGTTGCTGTTGTCATCAGAGATCTGCGACTTTCTCTCGTCATGTCTCTCATCTAACTGATTTAACATTTTATGGATCACTGTTTTCAAGTTTTCAGGACGACAACAATAATAGCCCAGCGGTATGTGCAAGTTATAAGACTACGCTTAATATAGCGAGAGCTGGAAAACCATTTGCTGAATTAATAAGTTTCGGTTAAGAGCAAACATCAGTGATGAAAATTTACGTAACTGTTTGTGTTTGTCTGTATGTAGAAATTTTGTTCCAGATATTAAACGTATTGTAAACTCCACCTGTGATAAGTAAATGGTTCAAATGGCTATGAGCACTATGGGACTTAACTGGTGAGGTCATCAGTCCCCTAGAACTTAAACCTAACTAACCTAAGGACATCATACACATCCATGCCCGAGGCAGGATTCGAACCTGCGACCGTAGCGGTCGCGCGGTTCCAGACTGTAGCGCTTACAACCGCTCGACCACTGTGTCAGGTTAATCTAGATGATAGTAGTGTGGCAAGGAGAGAAGTATATAGCCTCGAGGCTGACCAGGAGGTCATTCTGGGACCATAACATCAGCAGCAGTATATCGAGCCTCATGCCAAGGGAAAAAGCCACCAGCAGATGGCTGCAGTGTAGAAAGGTGGATAGTTCGCTCTTTGTATCATAAGTAGTTATCACTGTCACCATCAGGTGGCTCCATTATAAAGAAACAGAACGGAGTCGTAAATTAATTATTTTTCCCGTCTAAGGTATTGAAACACTTCTAAAATTTATGTGAAATACGTAGGCGGCAGAAAAAGTTATCAAAGCGATTATCCCGGGCCTAGTTGAGGTTAAGTACCCGAAAAAAGGCTGTAGCTCAAATCAGTTGATGCGATGTCATAATATTGCAAAAATACGTCTTCAGTGTAAAAGAAAGAGCAAGTTAGTTTCCAGATTTACACATTTTCGCCAAATTACTGCACAGAATTCTAAAGCTTGTACTCCAATGCTATATTTCCGTACCTAATAACACTTGACATTTCAGAAGGTAAGCCTAAGGATTCAATATTGCAAAATTAACCAGACCAGTCTTATATCTGCATATATATACAAGTAAGCTGAACTGCTGCCGTGAGGAGACAAGCACACAAGCAGATTGACTCTCTGAATGTAACTAAGTAAGCCTGTTCCAGTCTTATATCTGCATATATATACAAGTAAGCTGAACTGCTGCCGTGAGGAGACAAGCACACAAGCAGATTGACTCTCTGAATGTAACTAAGTAAGCCTGTTCCAGTCTTATATCTGCATATATATACAAGTAAGCTGAACTGCTGCCGTGAGGAGACAAGCACACAAGCAGATTGACTCTCTGAATGTAACTAAGTAAGCCTGTTCCAGTCTTATATCTGCATATATATACAAGTAAGCTGAACTGCTGCCGTGAGGAGACAAGCACACAAGCAGATTGACTCTCTGAATGTAACTAAGTAAGCCTGTTCCAGTCTTATATCTGCATATATATACAAGTAAGCTGAACTGCTGCCGTGAGGAGACAAGCACACAAGCAGATTGACTCTCTGAATGTAACTAAGTAAGCCTGTTCCAGTCTTATATCTGCATATATATACAAGTAAGCTGAACTGCTGCCGTGAGGAGACAAGCACACAAGCAGATTGACTCTCTGAATGTAACTAAGTAAGCCTGTTCCAGTCTTATATCTGCATATATATACAAGTAAGCTGAACTGCTGCCGTGAGGAGACAAGCACACAAGCAGATTGACTCTCTGAATGTAACTAAGTAAGCCTGTTCCAGTCTTATATCTGCATATATATACAAGTAAGCTGAACTGCTGCCGTGAGGAGACAAGCACACAAGCAGATTGACTCTCTGAATGTAACTAAGTAAGCCTGTTCCAGTCTTATATCTGCATATATATACAAGTAAGCTGAACTGCTGCCGTGAGGAGACAAGCACACAAGCAGATTGACTCTCTGAATGTAACTAAGTAAGCCTGTTCCAGTCTTATATCTGCATATATATACAAGTAAGCTGAACTGCTGCCGTGAGGAGACAAGCACACAAGCAGATTGACTCTCTGAATGTAACTAAGTAAGCCTGTTCCAGTCTTATATCTGCATATATATACAAGTAAGCTGAACTGCTGCCGTGAGGAGACAAGCACACAAGCAGATTGACTCTCTGAATGTAACTAAGTAAGCCTGTTCCAGTCTTATATCTGCATATATATACAAGTAAGCTGAACTGCTGCCGTGAGGAGACAAGCACACAAGCAGATTGACTCTCTGAATGTAACTAAGTAAGCCTGTTCCAGTCTTATATCTGCATATATATACAAGTAAGCTGAACTGCTGCCGTGAGGAGACAAGCACACAAGCAGATTGACTCTCTGAATGTAACTAAGTAAGCCTGTTCCAGTCTTATATCTGCATATATATACAAGTAAGCTGAACTGCTGCCGTGAGGAGACAAGCACACAAGCAGATTGACTCTCTGAATGTAACTAAGTAAGCCTGTTCCAGTCTTATATCTGCATATATATACAAGTAAGCTGAACTGCTGCCGTGAGGAGACAAGCACACAAGCAGATTGACTCTCTGAATGTAACTAAGTAAGCCTGTTCCAGTCTTATATCTGCATATATATACAAGTAAGCTGAACTGCTGCCGTGAGGAGACAAGCACACAAGCAGATTGACTCTCTGAATGTAACTAAGTAAGCCTGTTCCAGTCTTATATCTGCATATATATACAAGTAAGCTGAACTGCTGCCGTGAGGAGACAAGCACACAAGCAGATTGACTCTCTGAATGTAACTAAGTAAGCCTGTTCCAGTCTTATATCTGCATATATATACAAGTAAGCTGAACTGCTGCCGTGAGGAGACAAGCACACAAGCAGATTGACTCTCTGAATGTAACTAAGTAAGCCTGTTCCAGTCTTATATCTGCATATATATACAAGTAAGCTGAACTGCTGCCGTGAGGAGACAAGCACACAAGCAGATTGACTCTCTGAATGTAACTAAGTAAGCCTGTTCCAGTCTTATATCTGCATATATATACAAGTAAGCTGAACTGCTGCCGTGAGGAGACAAGCACACAAGCAGATTGACTCTCTGAATGTAACTAAGTAAGCCTGTTCCAGTCTTATATCTGCATATATATACAAGTAAGCTGAACTGCTGCCGTGAGGAGACAAGCACACAAGCAGATTGACTCTCTGAATGTAACTAAGTAAGCCTGTTCCAGTCTTATATCTGCATATATATACAAGTAAGCTGAACTGCTGCCGTGAGGAGACAAGCACACAAGCAGATTGACTCTCTGAATGTAACTAAGTAAGCCTGTTCCAGTCTTATATCTGCATATATATACAAGTAAGCTGAACTGCTGCCGTGAGGAGACAAGCACACAAGCAGATTGACTCTCTGAATGTAACTAAGTAAGCCTGTTCCAGTCTTATATCTGCATATATATACAAGTAAGCTGAACTGCTGCCGTGAGGAGACAAGCACACAAGCAGATTGACTCTCTGAATGTAACTAAGTAAGCCTGTTCCAGTCTTATATCTGCATATATATACAAGTAAGCTGAACTGCTGCCGTGAGGAGACAAGCACACAAGCAGATTGACTCTCTGAATGTAACTAAGTAAGCCTGTTCCAGTCTTATATCTGCATATATATACAAGTAAGCTGAACTGCTGCCGTGAGGAGACAAGCACACAAGCAGATTGACTCTCTGAATGTAACTAAGTAAGCCTGTTCCAGTCTTATATCTGCATATATATACAAGTAAGCTGAACTGCTGCCGTGAGGAGACAAGCACACAAGCAGATTGACTCTCTGAATGTAACTAAGTAAGCCTGTTCCAGTCTTATATCTGCATATATATACAAGTAAGCTGAACTGCTGCCGTGAGGAGACAAGCACACAAGCAGATTGACTCTCTGAATGTAACTAAGTAAGCCTGTTCCAGTCTTATATCTGCATATATATACAAGTAAGCTGAACTGCTGCCGTGAGGAGACAAGCACACAAGCAGATTGACTCTCTGAATGTAACTAAGTAAGCCTGTTCCAGTCTTATATCTGCATATATATACAAGTAAGCTGAACTGCTGCCGTGAGGAGACAAGCACACAAGCAGATTGACTCTCTGAATGTAACTAAGTAAGCCTGTTCCAGTCTTATATCTGCATATATATACAAGTAAGCTGAACTGCTGCCGTGAGGAGACAAGCACACAAGCAGATTGACTCTCTGAATGTAACTAAGTAAGCCTGTTCCAGTCTTATATCTGCATATATATACAAGTAAGCTGAACTGCTGCCGTGAGGAGACAAGCACACAAGCAGATTGACTCTCTGAATGTAACTAAGTAAGCCTGTTCCAGTCTTATATCTGCATATATATACAAGTAAGCTGAACTGCTGCCGTGAGGAGACAAGCACACAAGCAGATTGACTCTCTGAATGTAACTAAGTAAGCCTGTTCCAGTCTTATATCTGCATATATATACAAGTAAGCTGAACTGCTGCCGTGAGGAGACAAGCACACAAGCAGATTGACTCTCTGAATGTAACTAAGTAAGCCTGTTCCAGTCTTATATCTGCATATATATACAAGTAAGCTGAACTGCTGCCGTGAGGAGACAAGCACACAAGCAGATTGACTCTCTGAATGTAACTAAGTAAGCCTGTTCCAGTCTTATATCTGCATATATATACAAGTAAGCTGAACTGCTGCCGTGAGGAGACAAGCACACAAGCAGATTGACTCTCTGAATGTAACTAAGTAAGCCTGTTCCAGTCTTATATCTGCATATATATACAAGTAAGCTGAACTGCTGCCGTGAGGAGACAAGCACACAAGCAGATTGACTCTCTGAATGTAACTAAGTAAGCCTGTTCCAGTCTTATATCTGCATATATATACAAGTAAGCTGAACTGCTGCCGTGAGGAGACAAGCACACAAGCAGATTGACTCTCTGAATGTAACTAAGTAAGCCTGTTCCAGTCTTATATCTGCATATATATACAAGTAAGCTGAACTGCTGCCGTGAGGAGACAAGCACACAAGCAGATTGACTCTCTGAATGTAACTAAGTAAGCCTGTTCCAGTCTTATATCTGCATATATATACAAGTAAGCTGAACTGCTGCCGTGAGGAGACAAGCACACAAGCAGATTGACTCTCTGAATGTAACTAAGTAAGCCTGTTCCAGTCTTATATCTGCATATATATACAAGTAAGCTGAACTGCTGCCGTGAGGAGACAAGCACACAAGCAGATTGACTCTCTGAATGTAACTAAGTAAGCCTGTTCCAGTCTTATATCTGCATATATATACAAGTAAGCTGAACTGCTGCCGTGAGGAGACAAGCACACAAGCAGATTGACTCTCTGAATGTAACTAGGTAAGCCTGTTCCAGTCTTATATCTGCATATATATACAAGTAAGCTGAACTGCTGCCGTGAGGAGACAAGCACACAAGCAGATTGACTCTCTGAATGTAACTAGGTAAGCCTGTTCCAGTCTTATATCTGCATATATATACAAGTAAGCTGAACTGCTGCCGTGAGGAGACAAGCACACAAGCAGATTGACTCTCTGAATGTAACTAAGTAAGCCTGTTCCAGTCTTATATCTGCATATATATACAAGTAAGCTGAACTGCTGCCGTGAGGAGACAAGCACACAAGCAGATTGACTCTCTGAATGTAACTAAGTAAGCCTGTTCCAGTCTTATATCTGCATATATATACAAGTAAGCTGAACTGCTGCCGTGAGGAGACAAGCACACAAGCAGATTGACTCTCTGAATGTAACTAAGTAAGCCTGTTCCAGTCTTATATCTGCATATATATACAAGTAAGCTGAACTGCTGCCGTGAGGAGACAAGCACACAAGCAGATTGACTCTCTGAATGTAGCTAGGTAAGCCTGTTCCAGTCTTATATCTGCATATATATACAAGTAAGCTGAACTGCTGCCGTGAGGAGACAAGCACACAAGCAGATTGACTCTCTGAATGTAACTAAGTAAGCCTGTTCCAGTCTTATATCTGCATATATATACAAGTAAGCTGAACTGCTGCCGTGAGGAGACAAGCACACAAGCAGATTGACTCTCTGAATGTAACTAAGTAAGCCTGTTCCAGTCTTATATCTGCATATATATACAAGTAAGCTGAACTGCTGCCGTGAGGAGACAAGCACACAAGCAGATTGACTCTCTGAATGTAACTAAGTAAGCCTGTTCCAGTCTTATATCTGCATATATATACAAGTAAGCTGAACTGCTGCCGTGAGGAGACAAGCACACAAGCAGATTGACTCTCTGAATGTAACTAAGTAAGCCTGTTCCAGTCTTATATCTGCATATATATACAAGTAAGCTGAACTGCTGCCGTGAGGAGACAAGCACACAAGCAGATTGACTCTCTGAATGTAACTAAGTAAGCCTGTTCCAGTCTTATATCTGCATATATATACAAGTAAGCTGAACTGCTGCCGTGAGGAGACAAGCACACAAGCAGATTGACTCTCTGAATGTAACTAGGTAAGCCTGTTCCAGTCTTATATCTGCATATATATACAAGTAAGCTGAACTGCTGCCGTGAGGAGACAAGCACACAAGCAGATTGACTCTCTGAATGTAACTAAGTAAGCCTGTTCCAGTCTTATATCTGCATATATATACAAGTAAGCTGAACTGCTGCCGTGAGGAGACAAGCACACAAGCAGATTGACTCTCTGAATGTAACTAAGTAAGCCTGTTCCAGTCTTATATCTGCATATATATACAAGTAAGCTGAACTGCTGCCGTGAGGAGACAAGCACACAAGCAGATTGACTCTCTGAATGTAACTAAGTAAGCCTGTTCCAGTCTTATATCTGCATATATATACAAGTAAGCTGAACTGCTGCCGTGAGGAGACAAGCACACAAGCAGATTGACTCTCTGAATGTAACTAAGTAAGCCTGTTCTTGATGTAAGACACAATAGACACTCAAATTAAATATTTTCACATTTATATTGCTCCCAAGCATCATTTTAGGAGGAACACAGATGATGCGTCGTGTTATTCACTAGAAAAACTATAATCGATGCTACTGAGAGCCAATCATTGATATTATTACTAACAACCCAAGAAAAAGGGAAGGCTGTGTACAACAACAGCAGTTTGTAGTCAGAACTATGGTGGTAACTTTCTCTAAAACTTTTATGTACTGTATTATTTTCCACAACTGTGATGTCACACCTTTCCAAGTGTCTGCAAAATACGTTGACAACACGCAAAGTAATACGTTCACATCGAGTATCTAGGATGTAGTAGAGATTAGGTACTACAAAAACCCTGTAAGAAAAAAAATGGCTCTGAGCACTATGGGACTCAACTTCTGAGGTCATTAGTCCCCTAGAACTTAGAACTAGTTAAACCTAACTAACCTAAGGACATCACAAATATCCATGCCCGAGGCAGGATTCGAACCTGCGACCGTAGCGGTCTTGCGGTTCCAGACTGCAGCGCCTTTAACCGCACGGCCAAACCCTGTAAGATGCAACTGAACGTCTATGATAGCATAGTATTCAAAAATGCTTCAGAAAATGTAATGTTTGCGTTGCAACAGTATGTAAATAGCTGAAGTGTGTTTCGATATGTGCAGCTGCATTTTGGGAAACTACGGATAACGAAAACAATAAAACATGTGTTAAACTACCATACATACATGCACAACACATGTGTCTTACTAGGGAAGGAGGAGAAGACGAGTGTTTAACGTCCGGTCGACAACATGCGCTTTAGAGACGGAGCACATATTCGGATTAGGGAAGGATGGGGAAGGAAATCTACCGTGTCCTTTCAGAGGAACCATCCTGGTATTTGCCCAAAGCGCTTTAGGGAAATTACAGAAAACCTTAATCAGGATGGCAGGACTAAATAATGTCAATACAGTAGCGATAGCGGTGTGGAATTACAAACAATTGTCAAAGTGACATAATTGTATTCCATAATAAAGTAGTTGAAAAGAAAGACACACGTCGTTGTGTACATACCTAAACAGTCCTGGAAAGAGAGCAAACACACGATCCATTCTGTAGTGGTCTCTAGCCTGGTAATACCATGTTCTTTAGCCAGAGAAGATGTAAATGTTTCTGGTAGTTGGATGTCTCGATGCTTTATACAATCTATAAGGTGCTTACCAATAACTTTGTTACTCTTGGGTTTGTGAACTCGCATATAACTATTCACTGGAAGACATCCACGTTAGTCAACCCCAACTGTCTAATTATTCAATATAAACATAGGTGTCGCTGATTATATGAGATGTCAGATACGAGCGAACGTTAAGCTTCACCTAGGAAACTTTATAGAACTATCGAAGCAGCCTGGTTCCATTAATGTAAACTTATAGTGTAGTTTCGTGAGACAGAACAGTATATGAATCACATGTGCAGTGTGTATAAATTTATTAGGTCATAAGATATTCCACAAAAAACGGCGGTGAATAATAACCTAACGAAATAATTCGATGGTAAATTCTGCAGTGTGTGTGTGACAGTGTGTCAAATCATGACATTCAGACTCAGCAACTGACAGAATTATACAGACCAATATTTCTCCCATATTTTAATATAGCACTTTTGTGTCGTATTTTTCGGACTGAGAGTAGGTCATTATAGACGAAAATGACTCTAAGCACTATGGGACTTAACATCTGAGTTCATCAGTCCCCTAGACTTAGAACTACTTAAACCTCACTAACCTACGGACATAACACACAGCCATGCCCGAGGCAGGATTCGAACCTGCAACCGTAGCAGCAGCGCGGTTCCGGACTGAAGCGCCTAGAACCGCTCGGCCACAGCGGCCAGCCATATTGACGTATGCAGATAGAATATTGTTAACTGTTTATCTGCGAACCGGGAGACAAACAACAAAAAACGTTGTCAAACACCACACAACGACTACTCTATAAGTTATTTGTTAATTGACACCACATCGAAGCACTTGGCTCAGAGTAGTGGTACTCCCGCTCAGGACTCAGTTCCCCGTTAAGTCGGAATATAATAGTACAAAGTGCCGTCGTAGCTGCCGTCTGCTTCACATCCCCTGTGCAGCAAGCTACGTAAATTTAAGTATTAACTGTGGTTTTATTACTTGTCACTTCTTCTTCCATGTGTTTTTGCTTTTAGGAAGCTTTAGTTTTTGATTACTAGTTATAGTGTTCCATAGATTTTGTGTTTGTATTGAATACAGTCCAGGGACAGCTAGAGTTATTTTCATTGATTCCAACAAGAAGTGTCTATTAGCCACAGTTTAGTCAGCTATCAGCCGCCTTTAGTGAACTAGCAGTCTACGTAACAGTTGATTACTTAACTATCTGCAGTAAATTGTTGATTTCTTAGGATGGATAGGATGTGTGACTGCTGTGTGCGGATGCAGGAGGAGCTGGCCACTGTTCATGAACAGCTGAACGTGCTGATGGCCACGGTCAGCCGTCTTCAGGCTGCTGCCTCGGAGTGTAGCGGCAGTGGGGAGTCGGGTGCGTCGCATGGTACACCCCAGGTGTTACATGCTTCACTCACGGTCCCTGCTGTCGGAACATCTTCGCGGGTACCCGGCGCGGTTGGGCCACCCTCTTCTCAAGGGGAGTGGCGGGTTCAGCGGCGTTCGTGTCGCACGAGGCGGAGGGTCTATGTGGAGGCTGGCCGTGTGGCATTGCCCGCTCTGCCTGAGCGAACATGTGGCCGCTCCTTCAGCAAGGTCCGAGCAGGCACACAGGGGGAGGGGTTTATTAGTGATTGGGAGCTCCAATGTTGGGCAGGTGATGGAGCCCCTTAGGAAAAAAAGGGAAAAGGTCGGGAAAAAGGCCAGTGTTCACTCTGTCTGCTTGCCGGGGGTCTCATCCGAATTGTGGAGGAGGCCCTGCTGGCGGCGATAGAGAGCACTGGGTGCACCCGACTGCCGTCTGGGTTCAGAGGTCATTCTCAATTCATACAGGCGGTTGGCGCAGTTGGTGAAGGCGGAAAGCCTCGCTCTCGGTTTGGAACCTGAGCTAACTATTTGTAATGTCGTTCCCAGAACTGATCGCGGTCCTCTGGTTTGGAGCCGAGTGGAAGTTTTAAACCAGAGGCTCAGACGATTCTGCGGAGATCTGGGGTGCAAATATAGGTCAGGCGTGCATTACACGCAGGAAGCGGCTACAAGGGTAGCGGAGTACGTGTGGAGTGCACATGTGGGTTTTTTAGGTTAGAGAATTCCCTCCTTACGCCCGACAAGACGCCTCCTGAGACGCGACATGGTACCAGTAGGCAAAACGCAACAGGGAATGACAATATTAATGTGGTAATAGTAAACTGCAGGAGTGTCTATAGAAAGGTCTCAGAAATGCTCTCATTAATAAACGGTCACAGTCCGCAGCTCGTGGTCTTGCGGTAGCGCTCTCGCTTCTCGCGCACGGGGTCCCGGGTTCGATTCCCGGTGGGGAAAGGGATTTTCTCTGCCTCGTGATGACTGGGTGTCATCATTGACGCGCAAGTCGCCGAAGTGGCGTCAACTAAAAAGGACTTGCAATACGGCGGCCGAACTTCCCCGCATGGGGCCTCCTGGCCAACAATGCCATACGATCATTTCATTTCAATAAACGTTCACAATGCCCACATAGTACTAGGGACGGAAAGTTGGCTGAAACCAAATGTAAACAGTAATCAAATTCTAAACTCAGATTGGAATGTACACCGCAGACAGGCTGGGCAGTGAAGGGGGAGCCGTGTTTATAGCGATAAAAAGTGCAATAGTATCGAAGGAAATTGATGGGGATCCGAAATGTGAAATAATTTGGGTGAAGGTCACGGTTAAAGTAGGTTCAAACACGGTAATTGAACGTCTCTATAGGCCCCCTGGCTCAGCAGCTGTTGTGGCAGAACACCTGAAGGAAAATTTGGAAATTACTTCGAATAGATTTCCCCATCATGTTACAGTTTTGGGTGGAGATTTTAATTTACCAGATATAGACTGGGAGACTAAAACGTTTATAACGGGTGGCAGGGACAAAGAATCCAGTGAAAATTTTTTAAGTGCATTATCTGAAAACTACCTTGAGCAGTTAAACAGAGAACCGACTTGTGGCGGTAACATATTAGACCTTCTGGTGACAAACAGACCCGAACTATTTGAAACAGTTAACGCAGAACAGGGAATCAGCGATCATAAAGCGGCTATAACATCGGCGATTTCAACCGTCAATAGAAATATTAAAAAAGGTAGGAAGATTTTTCTGCTTACCAAAAGTGACAAAAAGCAGATTTCAGAGTACTTGACGGCTCAACACAAAAGTTTTATCTCAAGTACAGATACTGTTGAGGATCAGTGGACAAGGTTCAAAACCATCGTACAATATGCTTTAGATGAGTATGTGCCAAGGAAGATCGTAAGAGATGGAAAAGAGCCACCGTGGTACAACAACCGAGTTAGAAAACTGCTACGGAAGCAAAGGGAACTTCGCAGCAAACATAAACATAGCCAAAGCCTTGCAGACAAACAAAAATTACACGAAACGAAATGTAGTGTGAGGAGGGCTATGCGAGAGGCGTTCAACGAATTCGAAAGTAAAGTTCTGTGTACTGACTTGGCAGAAAATCCTAAGAAATTTTGCTCTTATGTCAAAGCGGTAGGTGGATCAAAACAAAATGTCCACACACTCTGTGACAAAAATGGTACTGAAACAGAGGATGGCAGACTAAAGGCCAAAATACTAAATGTCTTTTTCCAAAGCTGTTTCACAGAGGAAGACTGCACTATAGTTCCTTCTTTAGATTGTCGCACAGATGACAAAATAGTAAATATTGAAATAGATGACAGAGGGATAGAAAAACAAAATCGCTCAGAAAAGGAAAGGCCGCTGGACACGATGGGATACCACTTCGATTTTACACAGAGTACGCGAAGGAACTTGCTCCCCTTCTTGCAGCGGTGTACCGTAGGTGTCTAGAAGAGTGTAGCGTTCCAAAGGATTGGAAAAGGGCACAGGTCATCCCCGTTTTCAAGAAAGGACGTCGAACAGATGTGCAGAACTGTATATCTATAATCTCTAACGTCAGTCAGTTGCAGAATTTTGGAATACGTATTATGTTCGAGTATTATGACTTTTCTGGAGACTATAAATCTACTCTGTAGGAATCAGCATGGGTTTCGAAAAAGACGATCGTGTGAAACCCAGCCCACGCTATTCGTCCACGATACTCAGAGGGCCATAGACAGGGGTTCCTAGGTAGATGTCGTGTGACTTCCGCAAGGCGTTCGATACAGTTCCCCAAAGTCGTTTAATGAACAAAGTAAGAGCATATGGACTATCAGCTGAATTGTGTGATTGGATTGAAGAGTTCCTATATAACAGAACGCAGCATGTCATTCTCAATGGAGAGAAGTCTTCCGAAGAAAGAGTGATTTCAGGTGTGCCGCAGGGGAGTATCGTAGGACCGTTGCTATTCACAATATATATAAATGATCTTGTGAATAACATCGGAAGTTCACTGAGGCTTTTTGCGGATGTTGCTGTAGTATATCGAGAGGTTGTAACAATGGAAAAATGTACTGAAATGCAGGAGGATCTGCAACGAATTGCGCATGGTGCAGGTGTAAGTAGGCTGTTTAGGTTTTTATATTGGTAACGCCACATAGCGCTCTGTATGGAAATCACTGGATGTGCTGTGTGCAGTCTGTGACTAGTTTGCTTTGTTGTCTGCCATTGTAGTGTTGGGCTGTTGGCTGTTAACAGCGCGTAGCGTTGCGCAGTTGGAGGTGAGCCGCCAGCAGTCGTGGATGTGGGGAGAGAGATGGCGGAGTTTTGAGAGCGGATGACCGACCTGGGCGTGTATGCATCAGAAACAGTACATTTGTAAGAATGGATGTCATGAACTGCTATATATATTATGACTTTTGAACACTATTAAGGTAAATACATTCTTTGTTCTCTACCAAAATCTATCATTTGCTAACTATGGCTATCAGTAATTAGTGCCTTCAGTAGTTTGAACCTTTTATTTAGCTGGCAGTAGTGGCGCTCGCTGTATTGCAGTAGTTCGAGTAACGAAGATTTTTGTGAGGTAAGTGATTTGTGAAAGGTATAGGTTAATGTTAGACAGGGCCATTCTTTTGTAGGGATTATTGAAAGTCAGTCTGCGTTGCGCTAAAAAATATTGTGTGTCAGTTTAAGCACAGTCATGTATAATTTTTCTAAGGGGACGTTTTGTGGTGTCACCGCCAGACACCACACTTGCTAGGTGGCAGCCTTTAAATCGGCCGCGGTCCGTTAGTATACGTCGGACCCGCATGTCGCCACTATCAGTGATTGCAGACCGAGCGCCGCCACACGGCAGGTCCAGAGAGACTTCCTAGCACTCACCCCAGTTGTACAACCGACTTTGCTAGCGATGGTTCACTGACAAAATACACTCTCATTTGCCGAGAGGATAGTTAGCATAGCCTTCAGCTACGTCATTTGCTATGACCTAGCAAGGCGCCATTACCAGTTACTATTGATATTGAATCATGTAGCGTCTAGAGCGTCGCTCATCATTAATGGATTAAAGTTAAGTATTCCACCAGCTACGTCCGTTTTTCTAAATTCTAATTTCCTTGTCCTGTTCCAGACCTCACGCCAACCTGCGTGTGCTAAAACGCGTGCCTTTCGGCTTCCTCTAGTAACACGGTGTTGGCTCTCCTGCCAACCACAACATTGGCGACGAGGCAATACCGCGTTCTTAACTATACTGCCCTGATTTACTTGTGTAATGGCTTCGCCACCATTCCAGATGTACTGTCCGAATTTTATCGCTTATAGAATCAGCAGACGCAGGCCTTACTGGATGCCCTTGGACAGCTCGTCCAGGGTCACCGTGCGATGCAAAACAATGCGGCAGCCGCCGCTCCACCGCTAACGAGGCCACAACACGCAATTGCACCAACTTTTCGTTCTTTTGATGCTGCACTGGAAAGCTGGACGGAGTGGTCACGCCAATTTGGATTCCATCTCGCCGCCTACAGAATTCAAGGTAACGAGCGGCAGCCATTTTTGTTGTCTTCAGTTGGCGTACAAACGTACCGTGTGATAGTCAAATTATTTCCCCAACGCGACGTAGCAAATCTGTCCTACAACGAAATTTTGTCTGCATTAGATGTACATTTCAAAGACTCAGTCAATGTAGTTGCCAAACATTATACCTACTTTTGTACAAAACGTACGGCAGGTCTGACTAATCGGGAGTGGGTTGCAACCTTGCAAGGCCTTACTAGGGATTGTGCTTTTGAGTGTCAATGTGGACTCCCTTATTCAGATACTATGGTACGTGATGCAATTGCACAGAACGTTTCTGATGTTCGTATAAGGGAACAGATTTTGAAACTAGTCAATCCCTCCCTTCAACAAGTGATGGACATATTGGATCGGCAGGACACACTTGACTTTGCTCAGGAATCATTTGCAACTTCGCCACCCATGTGTCAGGTTAACCGGCCCGCCGGGCGAGCTGCACGGAACAGTAAACAGCGCTCGCGCCTGGCCGCGCCGCTGCCGCCAGTCTCTCAGCCACGTGTACTGCGCCGGCAAGCAAATGCAGTGCTAAAATCATGCCCGCAGTGTGCTACTAGACATTCGCGTGAGAATTGCCCTTCACGCCAAGCTATTTGCTTTTACTGTAATAAAAAAGGACATGTTCACAGTGTTTGCCAGAAAAAGGTCAGATCGGAAACTCAAAATCATTCCAGGCCCTTTGCTTCGCGCCGGAATCGGAATCGAACCAAGGATACTCAGGCTCGCGAAACTTCGCCCATGGAAATTCATATCGTTCATTCCACTCCACCCAGTGCCACTCTCTCTAACAAGGACTGTGTTCGTCCCACAAATAGTGTGCGTCGACATCGCCGGAACTCCCATCAAGTCGCAAGTGATTTTGTACCAGTGTCAGTTCACATTGCACGAGACAGTCGCTCTTGTCGTCAGCAGGGCAATAAACTTTTTGTGGACTTGGACATTAACAGCAAAGTGATACCATTCCAGCTCGATACCGGGGCTGCAGTTTCACTGATCAATCAAGACACTTACAAACTGCTGGGCACACCTCCGTTGCGTGCCGCAACTGTTAAGTTAACTAGCTATTCAGGTCAAGCGATCCCTGTGTTAGGACAGTGCAGCCTTCTTGCAACATACAAAGGACAGACAAAAAGTTGTGCCATTTTACGTCCTTCGCTCTTCTTCTGCAGTGAACTTGTTTGGTTTCGATTAATTTCAGTTGTTTAACTTGTCTATAGTAAATCAGGTCCTATCAGTGAACCAGACTGTGCCTTCCGACAGTGTTTCTCGCCTATGTGAAGAATTTGCAGACATTTTTGCACTATAAAGCACATTTGGAACTGAAAGTAAATGCGCAACCGAAATTTTTCAGAGCGTGCAATGTTCCCCACGCATTGCATGATGAGGTCGCAACGATTTGAAATCACAAGGTGTAATTGAACGTGTGCAGGCTTCTCTCACCCTTAGTAATTTCGCCAAAACCTTCCGGAAAATTGAGACTTTGTGTGCACTTCAAGGCAACAATGAATCCACAACTAGTGACTGCAACTTTTCCTTTACCCCGCCCGGAAGATCTTTTTGACAAACTGTGCCCGGGTAAATATTTTTCGAAGTTGAACCTAGCGGATGCGTACTTGCAAATACCGGTGGACGAAGAATCCCAGTGCGTTTTGGTGGTTAACACGCATCTTGGTTTGTATCGATTCAAACGACTGCCATTCGGGTGTGCATCCGCCCCTGCATTGTTTCAGCAATATCTACAAACTGTTTGTGCGTCGGTCCCTACTGCAGCATACTATCTGGACGATATTGTGATCTCCAGTAAGACGGAAGAAGAACATTTAGCCAAACTCAGAACAATATTTCAGGTCTTGCGACAAAATGGTCTTCGCTTGCGGAAGGACAAATGTGTGTTTTTTGCTCGTGCCTTGCCCTACCTGGGACATGTACTCAATGCCCAAGGCATACATCCCAGTCCCGAGCACCTCCGTGCCATACAAGACTTGCCTACGCTGCAGAATTTGAAGCAGCTACAGAGTGTGCTGGGAAAAATTAACTATTATCACAGATATGTGCCGCATGCCTCTTCCATTTCAGCTCCGCTTCATCGCTTACGCCGTAAAGGTGTTCCGTTCGTCTGTACGACGGAATGCGACCGCGCCTTTCGCCAGTTGAAATCGGCGTTGCTTTCCAATACTTGCGTTGCGCCATTCGATCCCCAGAAGCCCCTTTTGTTGATGGTGGATGCATCGGATTTCGGGATCGGTGCTGTGCTTGCGCACAAAGATGGATCGCACGATCGCCCTATTGCCTTTGCTTCCAAATTGCTCTCGTCTGCGCAAAGAAATTATTCACAGATCGAGAAAGAAGCATTGGCTCTCGTATTTGGTGTTACAAAGTTTCATGATTTCTTGTATGGTCGGCACTTTATCATCATCACAGACCACAAACCTTTGACATCGCTTTTTCATCCGTCCAAGCCTGTACCTCCACGTACAGCGCAGAAATTCATTCGCTGGTCTATTTTCCTCTCGCAGTACCGCTACGATGTCTTGTATCGGTCCACTGCTAAGCACGGAAACGCCGATGCGTTGTCCCGTTTGCCTGTTGCTGAGGATAGAGCATTCGATTCCTCCGAACTTGCTTGCATGTTCATTGATTCGGAAACCGATAACGTGGTCGAATCGTTACCGATTGATTTTCGTCGTGTAGCTACAGCCACAGCTGCCGACCCTGTCCTTGCTACCGTTCTGCGTTTTGTTGCTATGCAATGGCCCTTGTCAAAATCACGGATCGAGGATCCGTTGGTTCGCCGTTTCTTTGCTCACCAGGAGAGATTTTTTGTACGACGTGGTGTTTTGCTGTAGCGTTCTGATAATGATCAGTCCCGGGTCGTGGTCCCACATTCGTTACAGTCCTCTGTCTTAAAGCTTCTCCACCAAGGACATTGGGGTATAGTGAGAACGAAACAACTTGCTCGTCAGCACTGTACTTGGTTCGAAATCGATGCCGCGATTACGAATATGTGCTCTTCTTGCATGGTGTGTGCCGAACAACAATCAGCACCACCGCGGAAATTCTTTGCATGGCCAAAAGCCACTTCCCCTTGGCAACGCTTACACATCGATTTTGCTGGTCCATTCTGGAATGCTCGATGGTTGGTTGTGGTAGATTAATTCAGTAATTTTCCTTTTGTTGTCCGGATGTCTTCCACGACGTCATCTGCCACCATCCAAGCGTTATCTGCTATCTTTTGCATTGAAGGTCTTCCACAGACTATTGTTTCCGACAATGGCCCACAATTCATGTCCGCAGAATTTCAGTCATTCTGCAAGGCCAATGGTATTCAACATCTGGCGTCCGCGCCGTTTTCGCCACAGTCAAACGGTGCCGCTGAACGATTGGTCAGGACTTTCAAGTCACAGATGTTGAAGATGAAAGAGTCGCATTCTCGGGAGGACGCGTTATTGCTCTTTTTATCGTCGTATCGCTCTCAGCCCCGAGATGATCGCTCGCCGGCTGAGTTGGGCATCGAACCTTGATGTCTTTGCTACATCCGCCGCATCAGGTTCCTGTGCAGCGGCAGACACCTGCTTTTGCCCCAGGCGACGTTGTCTACTACCGCCACTATCGAGGTTCACGGCGTTGGCTCGAAGGGCGCATTCTTCGCTGCCTCGGCCGCGCTATGTATCTGGTTTCGGGGGCCTCTGGTGAGGTGCGTCGGCATCTCAATCAGCTGCGCCTCTGTCGTCGCACGGGATCTGCCGCTCCCCGTCTGCTTTCAGTGACGGTGCCTTCCGGTCAGCGCCCTGGGGACCCATCTACTGGCTCGCCTCGGCCCCAGGTGTTACCGACGCTGCCTTCCATTTTGCCCCATGGCGACGCGCCGCCGCCGCCGCCGCCGCCTGTTATCCCGCCGGCAACGCCCGCAGTGGACGCGTCGCTGCAACCGCCGGGCGCCTCCCTGGGTCACGCGCCGCCGATCGCTTCCCGTGAGCAGTTGTCCTCCGACATGGAACTCTTGCCCGCTCCGGACCGTATGTCGTCTTCGCCCGTCGGATGCCCCGGCCCGATGGAGGTCGACCCTTAGGCCCCTCCTGTCTCTCTGCGGGCGCATACACCGCATGTTGGCGTGCACCCTGGAGCAGGTTTTCAGGCGTTTCCTAGCTCCCCGCAGTCCGAATGGCAGGGTGCGTGTGGCACAGCCTCGCCTGTTGTTAGGCTCCCCACCTCGTCACATACGTCAACATGGGGTCCTCCCCACGGCGGGCGGAAGCCTTAAGCCACAACCAACCGTACGCCGATTTGCGGGGGAGGAATGTGGTGTCACCGCCAGACACCACAGTTGCTAGGTGGTAGCCTTTAAATCGGCCGCGGTCCGTTAGTATACGTCGAACCCGCGTGTCGCCACTATCAGTGATTGCAGACCGAGCGCCGCCACACGGCAGGTTCAGAGAGACTTCCTAGCACTCACCCCAGTTGTACAACCTACTTTGCTAGCGATGGTTCACTGACAAAATACGCTCTCATTTGCCGAGACGATAGTTAGCATAGCCTTCAGCTACGTCATTTGCTACGACCTAGCAAGGCGCCATTACCAGTTACTATTGATATTGAATCATGTACCGTCTAGAGCGACGCTCATCATTAATGGATGAAAGTTAAGTATTCCACCAGCTACGTCCGTTTTTCTAAATTCTAATTTCCTTGTCCTGTTCCAGACCTCACGCCAGCCTGCGTGAGCTAAAACGCGTGCCTTTCGGCTTCCTCTAGTAACACGGTGTTGGCTCTCCTGCCAACCACAACACGTTTCATATGTCGACCCTTAGCCGAGGATACCTCACTGGAATCTTCTGATTTTTTCTTGTAGTTTGTGTAATTAGTGTAGCTTTTGTTTATTGCTAGCGCGTAATTGTAGAAAGAATCTCCTTTGTAGTTGCAGTATTTCATTGTTGTACAGTAAAACAGTTGTGGCATGCATGCAGATTTGCACCAAGTATTTCGCAGCTGCGCTTGCAATTAACTAGATATTATTTTCAGTGCTATGTTAATGTATTCGCTTATTTTTGCTCTTCAAATTGTGCTTTTCTGTGTTATCGCGTGAAAGATTGTGACAATAATGGCGTGTGAAAAACGTAACACTAGGCTCCAAAGTAAACTGAGAAATAATAGTGACGACGAGCGTAGCTTATCAGCAGCACAGTGTAATGAATTAACAGACATTCGAAGTAGTAATTTGGTAATCGTGCATAGGGAAATGGAGCGGGCGGCAAATAATGGTGTAGACAGTGAAACAAGTAGTGAACAGGGAAGCATTATCGATCGATCGGTCGGCAACAGCTCGCCTCAGGAATCCGAAATGACAGAACACAATATTGCAAATACTGTAGACTCAGGTTTTGGGTCGTCACCGTTTTCTCAGATGAGTCAAGACACATTTTCTGCTTGTCAAAATGTGAATGTTGCCGGTGAAAATGCACTGCCGAAAAGCATAGAGAAACAGATTCCAGACACTAATACATTATTATTGCAATTAATGCAACAAATGGAACAAAATCAGAGACAAACACAGCAAAAGCTTCAAAAGTTAGACACAATGGAACAAAATCTTCGGAACGTTTCACAGGGAATGGCAATTGATTTAATGGTATTTAATGGCTCTGAGCTCTATGGGACTCAACTGCTGTGGTCATCAGTCCCCTAGAACTTAGAACTAATTAAACCTAACTAACCTAAGGACATCACACACATCCATGCCCGAGGCAGGATTCGAACCTGCGACCGTAGCAGCAGCGCGGCTCTGGACTGGAGCGCCTAGAACCTCACGACCACCGCGGCCGGCTAATGGCAATTGAGTCTCAATGTAGACAAGTGTAATGCGCTGCGAATACATGGAAAGAAAGATCTTTTATCATTTAGCTACAATATAGCAGGTCAGCAACTGGAACCATCGATAAAATGGGGGCCAATTATCCTTCCTCCCATAATGAAGCACCATACATTAACCCAACAAGGTCGCTGATGTTCCACTTGTCGCAGCCATCGTGGATTTTCCGTTGCCCAATAGTGCATATTATACCGGTTAACGTTACCGCTGTTGGTTCATGACGCTTCGTCGTTAAACAGAACGAGTGCAAAAAATCTATCATCGTTCCGTAATTTCTCTTGTGCCCAGTCGCAGGTGGAACTGCAGCGGTGTTAGTGATCAACATCAAGGTGACACTGCTGACATAATACTCTCAAATCATGTCATTCTGTGTATAATACATCACAAATTCCACATGGTAAGTCACGTAAGACGTAACATATATTTTATTTCGTGAACGGTTAGGCTACACGTATCGAAACATGGTTTTTTGCAAATATTAGAGCGTCGAGGGGCACGTATGTTTTTGAGTGGTTAATGTTTCAGCGCTAGTATCAATTGAGATATTGAAGTAAGTATCTGTTTTTTGTAAATGGAACCGTATGATTTTCATAACTGTATTCGAAAGCTCTTGATAAGACAATTACAGTGATAGAGCTTTTCTTAATGTTGACGTTGAAATATGTCGTAACAAATTTGAGAAATGTCCTGGAATGTGAGAGCACGGTGCCCGAAAACGGCATTTGTGGTTCTAACAGTGCCAGGCAGGCGTCTCTGACCAAGTTGCGTAATTGTATAACGTGAGGTAGGCTTGCGCTAGGAGAATGAAGCTTTATTCCGCCTTGAATCAACTTGCGACCTTGATGCAGGTTCACCTATGAATGTTGTATATGGAATTACGACATAGGCTAGAGTCTAACGTATCACAGTGGGCTTTGGAAAACTATTTCACATTTGTGTATCCTCCCAGTTTTACGTCTGCTGAAACAGAGAAATCAAATGATCATTTTTCAAAAATAAAGAGATTTTATACGCTGCGAAAAGCAAGTACTGTAGTAAATATCTCAATGTTAGAAGGAAGATTTGACCTATCTTTTAGTGTCCGTTGCTACGTGCTTTTTAGAGGTAAAATACATGCTGCCGGACAACTCTATGTGAAACATTCGTTGAACTAACCATTTTATTAAAAATACTTTGGTGCCCACCTGTACACTACAAAATAAATATTTTTATCGACTAAATGTCGTTTCATGCTGAACGTAAGCGCGTAATGACAGCTATCTGCAATACACGCTGTCCACTTATTGGACATTGCAACGAAATTTCGTAACACGTAAATGAAGTAAACAATTGACTAACAATGATTTGGTAACCACTCAAATTACTTAACATAAATTTTGCCTTCCAGAACAATACCTTTATCCTTTATTTACGGGTGTGTTTAAACTGTTAACCATGGACTGAAAGGCTCATTTGCAGTCGTTCGAAAGAGCGATGAACATAAGTATTTACAGTGGATGGTATGGTAGAGCGTGCACTGGCGATTTGACGACACATTTCGTCTGGCGTAGTTGGGACTTCGTCATAGACTACATCTTTGAGTGCTCCACGAAGAAGGAAATCAAGAGGACTCAAATCGGAGGACCTCGCAGGCCATTTGACAACAGAATTTTGCCCTACCAAACGCCCAGGAAAGCTCTCATTAATATTTACGTGGCAAAACGGGACGAGTGAGCTGCTACAGTCAAGTCGTTGACAACACGTGAGTACTGGACGTTTTGTAGCCACATACAGTGTCAAATATCCAGTGGTACCTGCGCCAGAAGAATCGGCAGAATGTTCGTCAGAAAGTGTGCGTACGAATGCCCATTTACAACGCCCGTGATGAAGTAAGGTCGCACAATGTAATTTCCTATGATGACGCACCATACCTTTACGCTCCACGGCCGTTGGTGTTGCACCTGACGAAGCCAGTGTGGACTTTGTGTTGCCCAGTAGCGCATGTTATGCAAATTTACATTAGCGTGGTCGGTAAACGTTGCTTCATCGGTAAAGAGCACACGTTGGAAAATGATACTTTCGTCTCTCAGTTGTTGAAGGGCAAGCCGACAAATTTCTGTACGACGTTCAAAATCACGGTCGTCAAGTGGCTGATGTAGTGACAGATGATAGAGATGGAAATTCTGTGGATGCAAAATGCGAATGTCACTCATCGGCTGTTCCACATCCCTCGGCAATATGTCTCATATCACTGTGCGCTTTCATTACTGTCGTAGCCAGAACAGCTTCTTCATGTTCTCTGTCAGTCGCAATCTTCTTTCTTGTCCTCTTTAGCGTTTTAATAACTCCTGCACGTGCCTGGCGCGTCGAACATTGGTGGTCCGGATAAGATAGCCCTATACCGCTGTACTGTTTTTACGGTATTTCTTTCACATTCACCATATAAAACTCTAGTATATCCAACTTCTCTTCATTGGTGCAGGTGTCTGCACGCAACGAATCTTGAAGCGGAAACGAACGGCCTCCAGTTCAGACAAGTAAACGGGCAAATGTGTTGAAATTCTGACCAGCGTAGCACGAAAGCTCTTCAAGGCGGTGTTTGCACCGCTGATGCCGATTCCAGGCACCGCGCTCTCAGATTCTACATTCTCAAATTTTTGTATGACATGTTTCAACGTCAACACTAACAAGCGCTATATCACTGTAATTATCTTCTCAAGAACTATCGAATGAAGTTACAAAAAGTATGTGGTTCTATTTTGAAAAAAACGTGCTTACTTCAATATCGCTGTTGCTACTAGTGCTAAAAACATTAACAAAGAAATAAAAATAAGAAACTCAATCATTTACCAAAAACTGCATTTATATATGAGTAACCGTTCACGAAATAAAAGGGGTATTATGCATTCCGCGACTTATCCCCAGAGAGAGAGAGAGAGAGAGAGAGAGAGAGAGAGAGAGGGAGCAGTCGTACCATGTTATGTCACAATAGTAGAATCCGCAGTGGTGATATAAATTCTGCCTGCCAATGTGAATTTCCAAATAAGATCGGTACCTCGTAGTCGAACATTACTGCATATGATTCAGACACTTACAAATAGCACTGCTTATCAGATGTGTACAAGATATCACAAAGCGCATACGTGGGGTTGTGTACTGTATACATGGTGGTCCATTGATAGTGACCGGGCCAAATATCTCACGAAATAAGCATCAAACGAAAAAACTAAAGAAACGAAACTCATCTAGCTGGAAGGGGGAAACCAGATGGCGCTATGGTTGGCCCGCTACATGGCGCTGCCACAGGTCAAAACGATAGAAACTGCGTTTTTTTAAAAATAGGAACCCCCATTTTTAATTACATATTCGTGTAGTACGTAAAGAAATATGACTGTTTTAGTTGGACCACTTTTTTCTCTTTGTGATAGATGGCGCTGTAATAGTCACAAACGTGTAAGTACGTGGTATCACGTAACATTCCGCCAGCGGCCGGTATTTGTTTCGTGATACATTGCCCGTGTTAAAATGGACCGTTTACAAATTGCGGAAAAGGTCGATATCGTGTTGATGTATGGCTATTGTGATCAAAGTGCCCAACGGGCGTGTGCTATGTATGCTGCTCGGTATCCTGGACGACATCATCCAACCGTTCGCCGGATAGTTACGTTATTTAAGGAAACTGGAAGTGTTCAGCTACATGTGAAACGTCATCCACGACCTACAACAAATGATGATGCCGAAGTAGGTGTTTTAGCTGCTGTCGCGGCTAATCCGCACATCAGTAGCAGACAAATTGCGCGAAAATCGGGAATCTCAAAAACGACGGTGTTGAGAATGCTACATCAACGTCGATTGCACCCGTACAATATTTCTATACACCAGAAATTGCATGGCGATGACTTTGAACGTCGTGTACACAGAATGACATGATTTGAGAGCACTATCTTAGCAGTGTCGGCTTGTCGTTGATCACTAACACCGCTGCAGCTCCACCTTCTTGCTGCAGTCAAATCGTTGACAACACATGAGAACTGGACGAGAGATGTTGAATGACGATGCTCTCGTTTGTATGATATACAATTTACAATCACTCAATTATAGCAGATTCCACTCATTGTGTTCGAACATTCAATACAGTAATATGTCTCCTACACTTGCATGCCGTGACTCCTTCGGTTCTGCAACCATTGGCTCCGAATCCCCTTGCCGGGGCAACGGTTCAGGCAATGTTATGTTGCAACTTGATAGGGACAAGTGCTGAGTAAGAGAACCATTACACTGTGAAGCTGCTTTTATGTCGCGTCAGTTAACGAATAAATTACAGAGAAGTCGTTGTGCGGTGTTTCACAAGTTTTCTGTAGTTTGTCTGTTGGCGTACAGGTAGACCATTAATTATATTCCATCTGTATACGGCTATAATAAGCTATTCTGAGTCCGACAAATGCGACTAGAAATGCTATACTGAAACAGGGACTCATCATTGGTGTCTATAATACCGTCAGTGGCACAGTCTGTCCGCTGTGGTTTGCTACTCTCTCACTAACAAACCACGGAATGTATCATTAAATTATTAATTATGTTATTATTTGTCGCCATTTTTTGTGGAATTGCTACGATGACATTAATTTATACACAGCGCACCGAGGATTAATATACCATTCTCCCTCACGAAACTGCACTACAAATCTACATTAATGGAACCAGCTTGCTTCGGTAGTTCTATAAAGTTTCCCAGGTGGAGCGTAATGTTCACTTGGAGGTGACATCTCGCTTGTACTACGACACCTATGTTTGTTTATACTACACGATAATACAGTTGGGGTTGGCTGCTTGACGTCGATGACTTTCATACAGTAGAGTAAAACTTAAGTAACAGAAGGTCAGAAGGAAGACTGATGGTACGTTGGCACATTCTGTTCATAGGAAGCCTACTCACACTGACTTGTAACTGCTAGCTGATAGTTGTCACCATCCAGCTCAGCGTGGAGGAGCACTTCGTACCTTGGTTCACAGGGCCCACGTTATCTAAGACCCTGAAAGTTTGGCAGCTAAGCTATCTTATCTCGAAGTCTCCTTTCGTCAGAATGGTTATAGTGAGAAGCAGATCAAACGTGCGTTGCCCTATCAGCCTTCTGTGCAATGGGTGAGTGACGATAGCAACGAAGTGGCACCTAAGTCTACGGTCTTTTTGCTTTACGCAGGAAGAATTTCCAACAGGATTGGCCGTATTTTGCTGAAATATGATGTGAAATTTTTTTTTTCGACCACCTTGTAAGATTAAGGCCCTGCTGGCGTCCGTAAAAGATGATCTTGGTTTGCGTAAGGCTGCTGTGTATCGTATACCTTGCAGTTTTGGCATGTCATATATTGGTCAGACAATCAGGACTGTGGAAGACCGGTGTATTGAACATACACGCTTACAACAGCCGAGCAAATCCGCTGTTGCAGAACATTGCTTTGACACCGGTCATCGTATGGAATACAACGCGGAGATTCTGGCTTGCACGTCCAGCTATTGGGATACTATTATTAAGGAAGCTGTTGAAATCAAACTATCAAGCAACCTTATAAACAGAGATGGTGGATTTTGTTTAAATGCTGCTTGGAATCCGGCTCAATCTCTCATCTAAAAACAGAGGGAAAGAATTAGTGCTACCTCACCTGTTGATTAATGGTCACTATCGATATTTCTGATGTTGATTATCTTTGATTGTGTGTTGACTCTGCGGTTACTTGTTCTGTGTGTGATATCGTCCTTGTTTCCCCTCTGTGAACCGAGGTATTAAATTCCCTTGCACATTGCTTCCTCCTTGCAGGTGTGCCTTGAGAATGGCGGGGTGTGCTCCTGTCGAAATATCGGCGGTGGTCGACGACGTCACCCGTCAGCAAACCCGTAAGTTATATGAACAGCATTTAAAGTTCTTAGAGACCTTTGCCACCCTAGTTATGATTACAAACTGTTGTTATTGTACAAAGCTTTTAGTAGGCTTGTGTAAGTCGTAATAATAGCAATAATTGGCAATCGGTAGCATCGATTATATTTTTGCTAGTAAACAACACAACGTATTATCTTTGTTCCTCATAAAAAGTTGCTTGAGAACAATTTAAATGCGGAAGGATTTAATCTGAAGACGCTTTGTGCTTTACCTCAAGAGCAGACTTAATTAGCTTCATTCAGACTTTGATTGATTAGTATCGTATTTTAGCTTACACGTATATTTCTAATTTGCAAACCTGGTCAGGTTTGTTTTGCGACATCGTACATTTAGGCCTACCTCCTAAAATGTTAACTGTTATTAGGCTTGGAAATATAGACACTAATTTGGTGAATATGTATATATGTGGAAATTAACTTGCTCTTTCTTTTACATCACAGATGAATTTTTCCTATATTGTGTCAGCAGATTAATTAAACACAGCACGTTCTTAACCTCAACTAGGCCCTATATAATTGATGTTAACATCACAATTTCGTGTTGCTCACGTTTCTTGCACACATTTTAGAATATTTTAACAACTTAGATGTGGAAAATAATTAACAACTCTGTTCTACTATTTAGAATGGAGCCAGCCGTTGGTGAGAGTGATAACTACTCATGGTAAAAAGAATGAACTATCCACATATCTACAGTACAGCCATCTACTGGTGGCATGTATAACCTCAAGCAAATTCGTGGTACAAAAAATGCACTTAGCTCTCCTTTTAGTGTGCAGCCATCTGCTTGTAAGAAAACAGCTCGTTTTCTACAGTACAGCCATCTGCTGGTGACAGGAGTAACGGGGATGTGAAATGGGACACGAATCTATTTCGCATTTTCATGGTTTGTGTATTGCACTGTTGTGAGAACAAAATTAGGAATTATTTTAATTTGCGCCTTGGTGACATTTGTGACCAAGTTGCTGTTAGGCAAGATGGGGATATTTGGCCAGTACATTCAGAAAGAACGAGTTCGATATCCACCTTCAGTGGAAATTAGAGCTTAGCACAGACAAATTACAGACACACAGATTAGAAAAGTATTCGTTATTGGTAACTGTAGTAAGTGGGTACATTGAGTGCTTGTGGCCTGTTTTTATTGCACAACCCTTCTTTACAAATTAAGTAAATTAAGAATATTAATTTACTTTATGTACAACATTTTTATAACATAAAAGATTATATAAAAATCTTTTACATAATGTAATGTAATATAATATAATTCATTTAATTAGTTTATAAAAAAGGTTTTGCAATAAAAACGTATGTGTGCTAAATGTACCAACTTAAACCATATATAAAAATCCAAGCCAATTTTGAATGCACTAGAATTAATTTAAAAATATTAGAGGAGATTTTTCATTCCAAATTAAAATCTATTTAGAATGAAATAAAATGTTACTCGGGATTAATGGGCATTTTGAATGCAATAGAATTAATTTTCAAAAAATTCATTTTGGTATATCAAATTCAGTGGGGGATGGCTATTCCTCAAGAGATTTCCATGAAAAAGTCAGAGAATTTAAAGCAAAAATTCTAGATCATGAAATTCATTATCATCATTTTTAAGTTTCTTCATTCCTTTATATCTGTTTAATATTCCCTCCTTCAAAAAAATTTAAAATCTCAGTTACTAATTAATTTCAAATATCTGTCTGCCAAAATAACTGTAAATTCGTTATTCAGTTCCAAACATATTTTATCTCTGTGTATAGTATTCAAATATTCACAAATGTTAATAGAGATTATAAAGCAAAAATATAATAATCCTGTTGCTATTCTTTACAAAATACAATTAACTAATATTAAATTAAATACATTTTAAGAGAGTTACCAGAAATTTTAGGAGAACTTAAAAAAGAATGCTATTACTTATTATATTTAGACATAACACAAGATGTTGCTGGTATTTTTAATAAACAAGAAAAGTGCGAATATTTAAGATATAATTATAAGTTCTGAATGCAAAGGGAATATAAAGAAAAATGTAACGTAATAGTTATCAACAACAACACAGTGGGAAGAGACTGTTTAACATGGAGAAATACTAATTCTAGAGTGAACATCTTCAATATATTTATTTGTCAGTTAACAAGTCCAGGAGTAAACAAACAGCTTGGCAACCACGTTATAGATTTGTTAATTGTCCAGACAGAAGATTAAAGGAAACATTTGCTTCTAAATGAGCCAAAGAAAATGAAATTACAAGAGCAGAACCAACAATTTGAACTTATATTAACCCAGATTCCCAAAAACAACAAACATGTGATCCATTACTACATTGTTTAGAATTAGTACTAAGTAATAGCAAATATTTCGCAAAAACATTTTTATTCTGTACCAATACCTAAAATGGGGCGAAAATTAACAGATACTCTACAAAGTAGTTATATTATTTACAACAATCTCTTTGATAATTCTGTTGGGGCAACAGAAACACATAAAAATTAACAGGATTACAAATAAAAATTAAAACAGATAATAAAGAACAAAGAGAAAAATGGATTAAATTTGTTCTATCTGCATATAGTTTTAATTCCTTGCCCACTCATTGCGTAGCAATCTTCGAAGAGACAGAGAATTTAATTTCTGTAAAACGACCAGGCGTTATAAATTTGTAGATACAAAGTTTTCTAAATCTAATAGTCTGTTTTCTACAGTACCAAACGATACAAATATCGAGGATTTGGGATTAATAAAAACAAATAATTTTATTCTATTTGTGTGTAGAAAAGGAATAAATACCCACAGCAAACTTCATCCACGTACAATTAAAGAAACTGAACCAGTTAATATGGTATATTTAGAATGTGTGTTGGCAGCAGTAGAACCATTCTGCAGTAAGCTACAAATGCCGGTTCTCTAAATTTCCTCAACAGTGTTCCTTGAAAAGAATATTGTTTTCCCTCCAAGGATTTTCAGTTGACTTCCTGAAGGATCTCTGTAATACTTGCATGTTGTTGAAACCTATCAATAACAAATCCAACTGCGTATATCCGAATCGCTTCAATGTCTTCCTTTAATCCGACCTCACCCAATCCCAGACAGTTGGAAAGTATTCAAGAATGGGTCGCACTAAGGTTCTATATGCGGTCTCCATTAGAGATGAATCACACTTTCCCAAAATTCTCTCTTCCTTACCACAATCTTCACATGCTCGTTCAATTTCGTATTGCTTTGCAAAGTTACGCCCAGATACTTAAATGACATGTCTGTGTCAAGAAAGACACTACTAATGCTGTTTCTCAACATTATGAATTTGTTTTTTCTACTCATCCACATTAACTTACATTTCTCTGCGTTTAGAACAAGATGCCACTCATCACAACAATAACAAATATTATTTAAGTTATCTTGTATCCTCGTACAGTCACTCAACTTCGACACCCTCCCATGCCTCACAACACCATCAGGAAATTACCGTAGATTGCTGTCCACAATGTCCACCAGGTCTTCGGTGTATGAAGAATAATCAATAAGTAATGCAACACTTTTTTCTCTCTGGGCCAATTTCGTTTGAAAATATGCCGAATTTGCTGCGGGACATCGTGGAATATTCTCACTTCTACCCATATACTTTCTTGACGTTCCGACAGGTGGCGCTGCTATACACAGCATTCAAAATGGCTTCTATAAAGGAGGTGCTTTCCAAGCAGTCAGCTGTCAGTAAGTTCCTTTTAGCGAAAAACCACAGTATCACATATGTTCATAGGCGTTTGCAGGATGTCTATGGGGACTTTTTTGTGGACGAAAGCACGGTGAGTCGTTGGGTGAGGTGTTTGCCATCATCGCAACCTGGTCTGACAAATCTGTCCAATCTCCTGCGTACTAGCTGGCCGCACTCAGCGACCCCTGCAATGTTGGAACGTGAGGACACTCTCATTCGAGGTGATCAATGGATCACAATCAAACAGCTCGCTGCACAGCTGGACGTCTCTATTGGTAGTGCTGACACACGTCCGTCAGTGGGGATACTTGTGTGCCTGTGGGGTTCCTCGCCGCCTAACAGAGGACCATAAAGAGCAACGAAGGATCATCTGTGTGGAATTGCTTGCATGCTACGAGGCTGATCGTGGCAATTGGCACCATATCACGTTTCTTGCGAAGAAAAAGTTCAAAGATGAACCCTCAGCCGGTAAAGTCATGCCAACAGTGTTTTGCGATTCAGAGGCTGTTATGCTGTTTAACTTCCTCCCTCATGGTGGAACAGTCAGCTCTGAAGTGCATTGTACTACCCTCAGAAAACTGAATAAACGATTTCAGCCCGTTCATTGTCAAAAAAATGCAAACTAACTTTCCCACACCCATGACAACGTAAGGTTGCACACAAGTCTGAGCACCCGAGAGTAGCTCAAAAAGCTTCATTGGACTGTTTTTCCTCATCCACCCTACAGCCCAGATCTTTCACCTTCCGAATCCCGTCTGTCTGGCCTAATGAACGATGCACCCTACAGGGAACAGTACACGGATTATGGGGAAGTTAATGATGCAGCAAGACATTGGATTCACCGTCGACCAGTAGAGTGGTACCATGCGAGCCTACAGGCACTCCCAGTAAAGTGATGTAAGGAGATCTGTTTGAACGGAAATATTTTGAAAAATAGAATGGAGAATCGTATGGTGTATTAGAATAAAACCAACCCGCTTTCAAAAAACACTGTGTTCCATTACTTCGTGAACGTCCCTCCCGTACATAAAATAAGACTGGTCCTATCGAACTTACCTGGGGCACTCCCGACGATAACCTTGTTTCTAACGAACGTTCGCCGACGTGGACAATGTACTAGGCTGTATTACTTAAGAAGACTTTGAGCCACTCATATTTATAGGAGCCTATTCCGTACAACCTGAACCTTCTTTAACAGTCTGCAGTGCGGCCCATGTCAAATGCTTTTCAGAAATCCAGAACTGTGGAATCTGTCAGTTGCCCTTCATTCCGAGATCGCAGTATATCATGTGAGAAATGGGTAAGCTGAGTTTTGATCGAGCAATGCTTTTTAAAATCGTGCTGATTCGTGGACATAAGCTTTTCAGTGTCAAAGACATTTATTATATTCAAACTGAGAATATGCTGAAAAATACTGCAGAGACAGATTTTGAGGATACCCCTCTCTAATTTTTTGGGTCCTTTCGTTTACTCTTCTTATATACAGGAGTCATATAATGATCAAAGCGCCAGACGTCGATTGCTGCTTTCATCCTGGGTCCCAAGCGAGCCTCTCTGAGCCGGTCGGAGTGGCCGAGCGGTTCTAGGCGCTACAGTCTGGAACCGTGCGACCGCTACGGTCACAGGTTCGAATCCTGCCTCGGGCATGGATGTGTGTGATGTCTTTAGGTTAGTTAGGTTTAAGTAGTTCTAAGTTCTAGGGGACTGATGACCTTAGAAGTTAAGTCCCATAGTGCTCAGAACCATTTGAACCATTTTTTTCGAGCCTCTCTGTACATGGTAAAATCCCAGTCGTAGAAAACGTAAACTGATGTGAACACAGCGTTTGAAATGTGAACTCGCTTTGTGGCGTTTATGCCTCCAGCATACGTAGCACAACTGTAGCTGCTAACCATGGGGCCCAGTTGTTCTCTAGTAGCACCAGCAGGTCCCAACAGACATGGTGCCGACTCATCAGTTCTCAGGTTCTTTGCATACCCTGGTATTACGAAGAACCTTTAGGACAGACCTGTCTCTCAGGTAGCACCAGCAGGTCGCAACAGGCTCGGTATTACTGTGCTGAATCATCAGTTCTCCGATTTTACTGCTGCGATTTTACACATGGTGCGGGGGTGGGCATTGTGATTCTAGTTCATGACAGGTGCAGAGCAGTGCATACCAGTGTCACGGTCGTGGGAATGAGTGACGGCTCCTGATAACTCCACGTGTGTGATTTCCACAGAAATACACCACATGCGTCTGGGTGACCACATTGTTTCTACCGTGAAATTTCTCAGCCACACCAAGATCAGCGATTTCCAGAGAAATACATTTGTCAATATGCGTTCTGCAAAAAAATAATATTATATATATACCTGAACTGAATGAAAATATGTCCACATTATTTTCCAGTTTCCAGAACCAGTGCCCCAATAAAATCCAGCTGAAACTGTGCCGGGACCAGTGTTGCCTAAATACAGCATGCAGGAGGCTAGATTAGCTCCATTCGATGAGTGGCCTCTTGGTACGAAGCAACTGTCAGATGAGCTTAGTGAAGTGGGGCTGTTTTACACCAGTAATGGTGATGAAACAGAGTCTTCATTGTGGTGGTAGTTTCAGCATTTGCATGAAAAGGATGATCAAGGACAGCATAAGCACTGTAGTTCTCCAAACGAATGTTTCTAATTCGTGTAAAGGATTCTGATTTTGAGGGTGCTATCTGTCGAACGAAAAATGATATGATTACAGCAGACATTGTGCCAAGTATTAAACTTGAGTCCGATACGCTAAACATATCATCTGAACAACACATGGATGAGGGTATTCGTCTGTGTACAATTAGCTTCCAGTATGAGGTTGTACCTATGTTAAATGTATATTCACTATTTCCTCGAGTTTTCTGTATTGGGAACCCGTAGCATCTACACTCAGAGTATTCATTCAGCATAATTAGGGCAGTATCATCAAACAGTGTATTTTTGCCTTAGCAACATGTAAACTCCACGGTTCACAAATTATTACGTTCCTACCATAAAGCACAATAAATTCATCTCTTTGCAAACAATTTCACATATGTAGCTATATCCATTTCACATCCTGTGAGATACAGACCAGGTCTGGACATTTGCATTAGCAACTAATATTTACATCGTATCTCTATTTGCTACTATTGTGACGTAAACTGATAGGCTTGCTGTATACAGCCATCCACGTGAAATTTACGACGTATCATACACAGAATGAAATAGTTTAAGAGCACTATATAAGCAGTATCAGCTTGTTGTTGATCACTAACATCGCTGCAGCTCCACCTTCCTGCTACAGTCAAATCATTTATACTGTGAGAACTGGAAGTCATACGGTTAATGATGACACTCTCGTGTATATGACAATTTACCATTACTCAATTCTAGTAGGTTCCACCCATTGTATTCGAGCACCCAACCTAGTGATGGGTCTCCAACACATGTGTACTGTGTCTGTCAGATCTACTAGCTTTGGTGTCGAATCCACTTGAGCTGTGATGGTTCCGTCAATAGGTGAATGCTGAGTGGGAGTACCACTCCTCAGTGCAACTCGCTTCCATCTGGTGTCAATTAATGAATTACTTACAGAACAATCGCTGAGTATCTTTAACAACGTTTCTGCCGTCTGTCTACTGGCGTACAGGCAAACTGTTAACTAACGGCATATTGTATCGGCATAACGCTATAAAGAGCTACTCTGACTGCTATATATATGGTGCAAAAGTGCTACACTAAAACAAGGGAGGAAACATAGTTCCCCAACATACTGTCCGCGGTACAGTCTGTCCATCTGAAATTGGTACACTGTCAGACACAAATATCGAAATTTATCATTCTATTATTCCGTTACATTACTATTTGTCACCATTTTTGTGAATATTCTATAGTGACCGGGGCAAATATATCACGAAATAAGCATCAAACGAAAAAACTACAAAGAAACTGGCCTAGCTTGAAGGGGGAAACCAGATGGCGCTATGGTTGGTCCGCTAGATGGCGGATGTCAACTGCGTTTTTTAAATAGGAACCAAAACTGTTCAAATGTGTGTGAAGTCTTATGGGACTTAACTGCTAAGGTCATCAGTCCCTGCGGTTACACACTACGTAACCTAAATTATTCTAAGGACAAACACACACACCCATGCCCGAGGGAGGACTCGAACCTCCGCCGGTACCAGCCGCGCAGTCCGTGACTGCAACGCCCCAGACGGCTCGGCTAATTCCGCGCGGCAAATAGGTGCCCCCATTTTTATTACATGTTCGTGGAGTACGTACATAAATATGAATGTTTTAGTTGGACCACTTTTTCGCTTTGTGATAGATGGCGCTGTAATAGCCACAAACGTATAAGTACGTGGTATCACGTGACATTCCACCAGTGCGGACGATATTTGCTTCGCGATACATTACCCATGTTAAAATGGACCGTTTACCAATTGCGGAAAAGGTCGATATCGTGTTCATGTATGGCTATTGCGATCAAAATGCCCAACGGGCGTGTGCTATGTATGCTGCGCGGTATCCTGGACGACATTATCCAAGTGTCCAGACCGTTCGCTTGATAGTTACGTTGTTTAAGGAAACAGGAAGTGATCAACCACATGTGAAACGTCATCCACGACCTGCAATAAATGATGTTGCCCAAGTAGGTGTTTTAGCTGCTGTCGCGGCTAATCCGCACATCAGTAGCAGACAAATTGCGCGAGAATCGGGAATCTCAAAACCTTCGGTGTTGAGAATGCGACATCAACATCGATTGCACCCGTACCATATTTCTATGCACCAGGAATTACATGGCGACGACTTTGAACGTCGTGTACAGTTCTGCCACTGGGCACAAGAGAAATTACGGGACGACGACAGATTTTTTGCACGCGTTCTATTTAGCGACGAAGCGTTATTCACCAACAGTGGTAACGTAAACCGGCATAACATGCACTATTGGGCAACGGAAAATCCACAATGGCTGCGAAAAGTGGAACATCAGCGACCTTGGCGGGTTAATGTATGGTGCGGCATTATGAGAGGAAGGATAATTGGCCCCCATTTTATCGATGGCAGTCTAAATGGTGCAATGTATGCTGATTTCCTACGTAATGTTCTACCGATGTTACTACTAGATGTTTCACTGCATGACAGAATGGCGATGTACTTCCAACATGATGGATGTCCGGCACATACCTCGCGTGCGGTTGAAGCGGTATTGAATAGCATATTTCATGACAGGTAGGTTCACCAGATCTGACGTCCCCGGATTTCTTTCTGTGGGGAAAGTTGAAGGATATTTGCTTTCGTGATCCACCGACAACGCCTGACAACATGCGTCAGCGCATTGTCAAATGCATGCGTGAACATTACGGAAGGCGAACTACTCGCTGTTGAGAGGAATGTCGTTACACGTATTGCCAAATGCACTTAGGTTGACGAACATCATTTTGAGCATTTATTGCATTAATATAGTATTTACAGGTAATCACGCTGCAACAGGATGCGTTATCAGAAATGATAAGTTCACAAAGGTACATGTATCACATTGGAACAACCGAAATAAAATGTTCGAACGTACCTACGATCTGTATTTTAATTTAAAAAATCTACCTGTTACCAACTGTTCGTCTAAAATTGTGAGCCATATGTTTGTGACTATTACAGCGCCGTCTATCCCAAAGCGAAAAAAGTGGCGCAACTAAAACATTCATATTCCTTTACGTACTACACGAATATGTAATAAAAATGGGGTTTCCTATTTGAAAAGCGCAGTTGATATCCGTTTGACCTATAGCAGCGCCATCTAGCGGAGCAACCATAGCGCCATCTGGTTTCCCCCTTCAAGCTAGACAAGTTTCGTCTTTGTAGTTTTTTCGTTTGACGCTTATTTCGTGAGATATTTGGCCCGGTCACGATAAGTGGACCACCCTGTGTAGAGAGAGAAAGAGAGAGAGAGAGAGAATAAAACCTCTTGCGTACATGTTGCAGCATTTGTTTAGAAATTATAGGAATTGAGGGTCGTAAGGCAACGTTTTGGTTTAAGCATATTTTAATGTCTCATTGTGCTTGCAATGCGTACGAAATACAATTTTCGAAGAGATTTTGCTTATATTACGTTAAACATATATTTAATGTGTCGTACAGACAATTTAGATGCAACAATATTCATCGGTAAACAGGTAGAACTGCAACGCACTCTCTGTTAATGCCCACTGACAGAAATTCCATGTAATTGCTGATGCAGTGACACATGATAAGGGTGAAATTTGTGACGATGAAGTATGCGCATTACAATACTTTGACTCATTGAACTGCCTCTAGCGATGTCACTTTAACTCATGTGTGGTTAAAGGGCAACAGCAGCTAACACACCAACTACACCTGCTTCTCCTGTGTTGGGTTTGTTACTGGCCCACTGACCCGTTTGCTTATTACGAATATACCTGTAGCATACAATTGTTTGTAGATGTTTCCAAATGTGCGTCGCGTTGGATGATCTCTTTCTGGATACGTTTCTGCATACAACCTGCAGGCTGTAGCTGCATTTTGTCTACACTCGTCAGAGATAAATATCATCTCTGCCTTTTCAGGGTTAGAATAAACCATTTTCACAATTCTCACAACACTGTACACACTGATGTACTTGCGACCTTCTCACGTTCCTACGGTGCATACTTCTGTTCTTACTTGCGTACAGTACACTATCACAGACTTCCGGTACCACAGTGTACAACAGTTATTCTGAGCGCAAGGACCAATTCAGCGAGCGCTGCATGCAGTCTCGGTGACAGCCAAACTCGTAAACATCGTGGTCTTCGTAAACGTACCCCTACAGATCTTGTTTGTTACAACACGCGAATAAACGTCTGTGGTTTCAAGCGTCAACTTTACTCTGAATGTAATTAACATTTTAGAATGTAACAAACAGCATTGATTAAGTATTCGTTTCTATTTTAAGTTGTGCTAAAAATAATAACAGGTTTCCATTAAAAATAACATATGTTATGTATTGAAAATCGAGACTTCCGTGCATTTCTCAACGGTTTGTATTAACCAATTACAACAGCCCCTCTTCTCACTTTCGGTCTGCGGAATTGGTTATTCGGTGTTTGTTGTGGTTTGGGAGGTGTTTCCAGTGGTAATGTTAGGTGACTCACCCTGTATATTGACAGTCGAAACGTCTTGACTCTCAATGCGGTCTGATTTCGCTAATGTGTATCGAATGACGAGTGTTCATCAGAGTGCATAAGACTACTGCCTAGCCTACAAAACCCCATGTGCACTTTACAAGTACTCTGCTGCCAAAGTTGCTGCTTACTTTGTGTAATGCACCCATCACCTATCAGGTGGAGTCCTACAAATCTCCATCCGATAACACAAGGTGCAGAAATCTGCAGCCAATACCATGACAGTGTCGACGAAGTCTTTCGTTGGGACCCTCCTCTCTGCTCTGAACCGAAGGTCCTCAGTCAACTCTGGGAACCCTGCAAATTGCGAGCTCTGCTTGCACCCACGCGCGAGGCCAGCAGCCTTCACCATTTCCGACAGCATCCGGTATAAACTGAGGATGGTCTCAGAACCCATGAGACAGGTGTCGTTGGCGCCGACGTGACCCACAGCTTGCAGACGGCTGCACTCTGCACGCTCAATAACCACAGGTAAAGCTATCGGCACACGGACCGTGCATCCGAACGTTGAGCGTTGAGCGTGCCGAGTTTCTGACGTCACAGCATGGAATAGCACGCTCGGGAGTCTTTTCGAACGTGCAGAGGAATATCTGTCATGTCAGATATTCTGAGCGTGCGTCTGAGCGTTGACCAATGAGATGGCCCAACGCCACCTACGTCACAAGCACGCCGTCTCCCTTCAGTACAGAGTTGTGAGGCGCCATATTGGCATTCATTTAAAGTCTATACGTATATATGCCGTTTCGAGCACCAGCAAATTGAGAATCACTGTAAAACCCGTTGTTAACTGTGTGATTCGTTCCAATAAAATAATGAGAAACATCATATTCGCGGCAAAAGAATAATTGTAACTTGGGTATAATGAGAGTAGGCTATTTGAAGGCAGCGACACACTGAAGATCCACCCAAAAGGCATTGTTCTTGGTACAATTTGTTATAATTAAATTTCAGTTAGTAACATATCTACGATTAGTGTTTTTAGCACGCGTTAACATACTATGATTAGTACCAACACGGCAGATGTTGGTTTAGCGTAATGAAGAGCGTCAGTGTTCTATAAGGTGATTTATTCGGTGGGGCGATGGTTCGCGTCCTGCCACAACCACTTTTTTTTCTTAAAATTCACGTTTTTATTAGGTTCCGATACTTTATTATTAGTTTAATACAAGCGTAGACTATAATATTTGATGTTATGTAAATACAAGTTCACCTTTTTTTGGGGGGTGACTGTTCGATTGGCTTAATCTAAAGGACAGCTTGCGCTACTTGTTTAAAGATATTTTACTCCTTCTTCTTTTACGCTTCGTAATTCACATGTTGCAAAGATTCTGCTACTGGGTAGGAACAGTGATAAAGTAAGAATGACCTTGGAGTTTTTTAAAATGTGGGAATCATGAAATAACGTTTATCTTACGCGGAGAAGTATTACAAATTTGTAACGCACTGTCTGTAACGGAACTTTTATAAGCCTGTGTCCTTACTGATTGGACATGGTACTTTCCTTTTCGTGGACGATGGAAGAAATGCGCGTTTTAATAGAGCTAACGTGGGAATTACGCGCACCCGTTGAGTAAACAGTGTGATTTACGAACTAGAAACATCCCTCAACTGCCGCTGGAGTGCGTTGCGATCGCGTATACCACGTTGGGGCCCACGTACCGTATGCACAAATCGCATCGTTCCTGAACGTTCAGCAGCACGTTCAACTTGGCACGCTCAACGTTAACGTTCGACAGCACGGTCCGTGTGCCGACGGCTTAAGGTTACCTGCGCGTCTTGCATGAGGCCTCCCGTAACACATACCGAGTGTTCATTGGACTTGTTTCCAGACCTGAATAAAGGGGCCCCACAACTTACCTAACGTTGGACCTCCCAATAACTAGCAAACCCCTGCCCACGAAGACCAGTTTAGACCCTGCTGAAGGAATGATCACCTGTTCATTCACAGGTCGAATAGGTGAGGCAGGACAGTCAGTATCCACATTGGTTCTTCGTATTGAGCAGTACGAATGGGTTACCACTCATCACTCTCCCTGTTGTGAGGATGGATCCACTACGTTGGTACTCTAGGAGGTGTGTTAGTAGCAGATCCCTTGGGCGAAAAAGCGACATCTGAAGTGTTTGATGCGATCCGCAAGATTCTCCACAAATGGTTCAAATGGCTCTGAGCACTATGGGACATAACATCTGAGGTCATAATTCCCCTAGACTTAGAACTAATTAAACCTAACTAACCTAAGGACATCACACACATCCATGCCCGAGGCAGGATTCGAACCAGCGACCGTAGCAGCAGCGCGGTTCCGGACTGAAGCACCTAGAACCGCTCAGCCACAGCGGCCGGCCAAATTCTCCACTATCGCTACACCCCAAGGCACCAGCCTGAAGTCAGTTGACCATAGCGATTTACACATTCAGTTGTTCGTGAAATGCAGCCAGCTTTTCTTGCGTCTGCACACAGTATCCGCACATCCTATCCATCCTAGCAAGACTAACTGAAGACATAAATTATGAGAGCAGACAGAAACCTGGCCATGCAACTTCGTACGCTCCATATGTGTCACCATTGAACACTGATGCCGTAACATCCTGAGGGTCACAGGTATTTTTCTGTAATTTTATTTAAAATACTCTTGTTATGAAACCAAATATACCTAAAGTACATATTAAAAATAGAACTCTTTTTTTCTTCAATATTGCTTTTTCCAGAATAGGAGGTACAGTATACTAGACTTTGGGTCTCAAGCATTGTTTTTGTACTAGTAAAACATTAAATTACATTTTCAAATTTTTTCATGTGCTTAATTTACTGTTTATGATCACAAATATTGGAATTTATATTTCTATACACAACCACATAAATATCACACTTTTCTTAAAGTGTCCCATGTTACAATGTAAATTAATCGAAACTACCTAAACACATTAAATGAAACTGTATGGTTCCAGTGACCTATTCAAGGCTCAAACAACCATGATGTTCATATGCAGCCTGAATACCGATATGGGAAACACAATAATCAGGCGTAAGACTTTTAGTAAGTCTAGAAGACTGTTCCAACTAAATCCCAGAAGCTGCTAATTCTGCGGAAATACTTTCACTCTGGCAGAAAATTAAATCTAAGACATTTCCATTTGGATTCGTTAAAAGAAATACTTTCAGGCCAACTGGGCTTGGTCTGTCCATAACAAATTTTTTGAGCCTGCATACACTAGAAAAAGGCACGACAGTCTCATCTACACATACATAGTTGTCCCTGTTTGCATCAGACAGCCATTTCCGATTTTATCAATAAGTGGTCATAGTTTCCAAAGGTGATCTGTTTTACGTTCATTTCCCTGGAACAGTTTCATCAACCACTAATTTCAGAGGCATTTGTAATGTGAAAAATCACGTGCGTGACATATTGTCGCTAATTACTCGAACAGGCCATCTGTTCTCGCAGTACATTCTTATGTGAGGATACTGCAAGCAAATCTATTCATGTCCAGGTAAGAAATGCCCCTTCCGTGTCCATCGTGTTCGAGACGCTGATGCTGATGGTGTTAGCTGTTGGATAGCCGTTGGTTGTGGTGGTTTTTTGTTGTTGTTAATGCAACGAGAGGTATATCATCTTCTCTCTCATCAGTTTCGTCTACACGAACTGGAGTATCATCAATAATGGATGTTAAATGAAACTATATGGTTCCAGAGACCTTTTAAAGCCTCAAATATCCATCGTGTATATATTGGTCACAATTTTCATTTGACAGTTCAGTACGCTCGATCGTGCATGAACCACACGTTGTGTCGTACTTGTAAAGGCACATGTTCCAGCAGCACAGGTAGAGTATCCGGTACGAAATCATGATAACGTGCTCCATTGAGCGTAGGTGGAAGAACATGGGGCCCAATCAAGACATCACCAACAATGCCTGCCCAAACGTTCACAGAAAATCTGTGTTGATGACGTGATTGCACAATTGCGTGCTGATTCTCGTCAGCCCACACGTGTTGATTGTGAATCGAGGAAGTACAGTACATACTGACGAAACTAAAATGAGCTCTAACATGGAAATTAAGCGTTTCCGGACACATGTCCACATAACATCTTTTCTTTATTTGTGTGTGAGGAATGTTTCCTGAAAGTTTGGCCGTACCTTTTTGTAACACCCTGTATAGTGACATCCTGTATTATGTGCCCTCTTTTACCTTACGTTTTGTGTGAACGAATGAATGAGTATATGTGTCTTTTCGGTTTTGCAAGACGTGTAGCAGACTAGCTCCTTTCCATCTGCTGGCGGATACAGGTTAACCAACTTAGTGGCAAACGAGTCTATCCCCATTCTCCGAGTCTTATTACACTATAATGATGACGGAAAGGACCACTCTGGTATTTTCGTTTCAAAAAGTGGTTCAAATGGCTCTGAGCACTATGGGACTTAACATCTGAGGTCATCAGTCCCCTAGAACTTAGAACTACTTAAACCTAACTAACCTAAGGACATCACACACATCCATGCCCGAGGCAGGATTCGAACCTGCGACAGTACCGGTCGCGCGGTTCCAGACTAACGCGCCTAGAACCGCTCGGCCACAACGGCCGGCGGTATTTTCGTTTCACCCGGGTTGTTCTCTGGATGCTATAGCTAGAGAGGCACCCCGCTGCTAGCTCTTGGTGAGACCGGTTGAGTCTCTGCTCCTTGCTGCTGGTGAGTTCTCAAGCGCGGTCTTGCTGCTTTTAACTCATTGTGAATATGTAATTTCTTCAGCCTAACTGTAGCGTTTTATCTCCTTTTCCAGGGTGAGTTCAATATTAAAAACATGGTGCTCCTCTTGTGTGAGGGGTTTCGATTTATTCGGTAATCGGTGTTTGCTCTGTTTCTTTGCAACATTGTGACGTGGAATGTTCACCACGTGTTGATTAGGCCTACTTAGGGCGATCTTTACCTTGTGTAAATGTGAGTACAATTGTGTTTTCGTGTCTTTATTTCCATCGTAACTTGTGTATCTTTTCCCTCCTCAGCATTACGTGGGATTAGAAATAACAATTTCCACGTGTACTTTGTTCCTACTATCTCCACATGTTCTTCGTTTAGTGAGTCGTCAACCAGAATTTCTCTATTTCAATGCGTGATCCTAATTAGATTAAATGATCAGCATTTATCATTCTACCTGAGCACCAGTAGTATTTGGCTATCCCCTTTTGTTTACGGGGACCACTTGTTGCGTTAACCAGTGGGGGCATTCAGCTTTCCTAGTCTCGTTGATCTATTCGCTATTTCTTGATGATTTAGTCTAACCTTCGTATTCGTGTTTTCTTGTCTCTGTAATTTCGTGATGTTTATCTGCTTCGAAAAAGTGTTCTATGAGTAATTTATTCACACACATATTCCTTGCCTTTTATCATCGGTACTGTGAACGTGAATTCCCTTAGCTTATATTTATTTCAGTTGTTTGGTTGGTATATATCTCCTTGCCATAACTGCATGCTTATGGTGATGGTTAATTTCTCTCGGAACTTTATTTTCATGTGTGACTCCAACTGGAATACATGGATCTAGATATTCGTTTTCCTCTCCTTTCACTCCCTATATAATTGGTCACGATGAACAACGTTGAACTATTTTAAAGTGTTCTGTTAAGTTGTTTAATGCTCAGACACGAGCCAGCTATTGGATTAGAATGTCTCCCTTCTTATTTATACTGTTCCAATTTAAGAATAAATGTTTCCAATGAAAATTCTTTCTAACTTACTATGCTGTCACCATCATTGTAAAATACGGTGGGCAGAATGCTTACATTTCCTCAGAATACTTATGTTGTTCCTACAAGCTACAAAAAGGGGTAATGATGGCTATGAAATATAATTAGAGAGAGAACTTTCACCACGGAAACGCATAGCTCACGCTTTATTAATTTATTGCTCGTCTTATTGTGTGATAATATGTTTTGATCTTGCGTAATCTGACTGAGTTACATCAAACCTGATAGTTTCCAATTATCCAAATATACAAAATTTTCCAGTTCGGTATGATCTAGTATGCAGAGAAGGGCTTGGGCTGCCGCCCACCCTTGAAATTTATGGAAGCTAATACTTCACGTAGATGGCTGAGTACCAAAACGTATGTCCACCTACGATTGTATTAGTAGCGGGTAAGTTATAACATTTGATGCGCTCGCACATAAACTTGCTTCTTTGTGAGGCCATTTAACTAAGATGATCGTAACATTCCAGAATACGACTTCAGAGTTCCAAAAACTTCACTGCCTGGCCGCCAGATGTCAGGTCTGCCTTGCCACAATAGGCAATGCACAGTTTATTTGTGACATCTAGCGATAACATAATTCACTTGCAAAATGCAATGTACTGGACCTTGGGCCTCAGAAGGTTAATGAACTGTGTAGCTGGCTGTTTAGAAAAAATGAAAACTGCGCTACAGACTGCCTGCCGGCCGCTGTGGCCGAGCGGTCGTAGGCGCTTCAGTCCGGAACCGTGCTGCTGCTACGGTCGCAGGTTCGAATCCTTCCTCGGGCATGGATGTGTGTGATCTCCATAGGTTAGTTACGTTTAAGTAGTTCTAAATCTAGGGGACTGATGACCTCAGATGTTAAGTCCCATAGTGCTTAGAGTCATTTGGACCAGATTGAACAGACTGTCTTAAATTACACTTACAGTTAAAAATGCGATATTAAACCTCTTAGATAGAAAAAACATGAGAAATATTTAAGAAATTCTAGGAAAACAGGAGAAGCTCAATACGTAACTTTCAGACCACAGCTGAGGGCCTGAGTGACCGGTTTAGTAAGGGAACGGACGCTTGTCTTCAAAACAAACCAAATGAGCAGCTACTCGCTACACACTGAATGAATTTGCACATACAGATACAGAAGACGAGATTAAACCTCTTAAACAGAAAAGCACATACGAAATTTAAAAATCTATACTACTAGGAAAACATAGCAAAAGCTAAATACGAATTACGGTATGTTTATAGTTTTTACTTGTACTTTTGGATCACCTAATTAGAACTGAATGAAACACAATTTTCGTGTCATACGCGTTCCTCCTTTAACCTTTGCAAGGCATCTTCAATGGCCTGGAACATGTACATATTTTTACTATTTAGTTCACATTTTGGAACAATGTATGTATAAGTAACTTGCCGATCTGGATATATGAACGAGCGAAAGCTGAGAGCACGACTGGCCAGCTTACTAAACGATGGCCCTTGATGTAAGATTGCTCTGTAAATTATCATCTTCGCTCCGAAATTTTATGATTCAGAGCAAACTAATAAAGGCCATGGTGTAATATCCAATATACACCCGCATCCCAGGCATAATTAATACGATCTTGCGGCTATTCTTGACTCATTTAGCACCTAAGATATTAACTGGATAAATGCTGACCAGTGACTATATGTGGCGCAAAGACTTCTTGCGGTACTTCGCGCCAAACCACCTTTTACATGAAACTTCCTGACAGATCAAAACTTTGTGCCGAACCGAGAATCGAACTCGGGACCTTTGCCTGTCGCTGGCAAGTGCTCTTCACTTTTTACATTTCCACCTCCAGTTTTCCGTTGCGGAGGAACTTCCCTCTAGGTTTCACATACAGTTTATCCTATTTTCCATATGCATGAACCAATGTTACACATATTACTTGGACAAATTAGTATTGTGAAAGAACACAGCTTCGAAAATTACATTCAGATATTAGTTCTGGCTATATAACAATACAGATAATAAGAACAATTCGCTGTAACCTCGCCGTTGAGCGCATATAAGATCCAATAAGCACAATGATTTACATATGTGATGGATCAAAGAACATTGAAAGAAAGAAATACATTATACAGCGGAGAACATAGAAGTTACATGACAGAAATACAATCAATCCTGCACGTAAGTGTTGCACATCTTTCTGCTTCTACTATTATCTCATGTGAAAATGTGAGAACGTTTCTCCAAGTGTTTGAGAACCGAGTAACAGAGGTCGGACTTGAGTGGGGTACCAACTCGGCATTCACTTAGCGAGATGTGGGAAACCTAAAAATCACATCTAGGCTAGCCGTAAAACCGGCTCTTGACGTTCATCCTCGTGGTGGGTTTGGTATGGGGCCGGAGCGCCTTCGCGAATGCCGGAAGCGGCGTGCTAACGCGAGTATATGTTCGGGCGGGATACTAAAACGTTTCATGCGTGCTTAAAATTAGTCTAATATGTTTTCACTATACCTACAGGACCGATACGTAGGGGTTTAAGAGCATCTCCAGTTCCTTCATGTAATACCAGATCTTGAAATTGTGTAAGCAGGCTTCCTGGGAAACTTGGATCTGTCTTGAAGAAAATCGTTGGATGTGAGGTCCGCCAGTTATGCAAAACACCGTTTTTTCTCAGTACCCAAACATATTTCGGCACCACTGTGCCACCATTAGTGGGTTTTCGGTTTTATTTATTCTGCAATGTGAACATTTTTATTAAATTATTATAAAATTATGTGCATCTTTAGTTCAAACAGCAGATCGTTTCTTTTTGTAAATACCTTTACATTTGGTGTGCACGAGTTTTTTGCTGGGAGTTAACCTATCTTCTAGAATGTAATTTAGTTTACATCGCGACAAACTAAATTACATTCTAGAAGATAAGTTAACTCCCAGCAAAAAACTTTCTCATCAACATCGTTTGGTTGCAGATGACAAGCTACCTGTACTAATTAACACACAAGTGATCCAGAAAATACGTGCACACCAAATGTAAAGGTATTTACAAAAAGAAACGATCTGTTGTTTGAACTAAAGATGCACATAATTTTATAATCATTTACCAAAAATGTTCACATTACAGAGTAAATAAAAACGAAAACCCACTGATGATGGTACAGTGGTGCCGAAATATGTTTGGATACTGAGAAAAAACGGTGTTTTGCGTAACTGGCGGACCTCACATCCAACGATTTTAACTGCAAACACGGCCAACACAAGGAGCTGCAAATCAAAATGTTGACTATCTTGAAGAATATGGCTACTCAGCTTTTCTTTTCCCCAAAATATCAGCGACGCTCTGTCGTGACTCAAACAGATCTGTGACCATTCGTGCCACCCCTCTTTGTATACGATCAATATCCCCATTAGTCTTACAGAATTTTAGAATTTTATACATTCAAAGCAAGTTGCCAGCCTTTCCTCAACTTTGGAATTTCATCAGGATCTGATTGAATATTTTTGTAGCTGCCTTCGGACAGTACTTCATTATACTCAACTACGTCATCTGCAAAAAGTCTCCGGCTGCTATCAATATTGTCTGCCAGGTCATTTACTATATGTACATCATGAGCAGCAAGCTTCCCAACATAGTTCTCTCAGGCTCGACTGAAGCTGCTTCTAGTTCTGTTGATGACTCTTGATTCAAAATAGCAAACTCAATCACACGTTTTGTTTGACAGCCCATATACTCATACTTTTGTTAATAAAGGAAGTAAGGTGCAGAGTCAAACGCTTATCAAAAGTCAAAAATCTGTATCTACTTGATTTTCTTGATTCACTTTGAAATCTCATGTTATGTGACGAATCCACGCTGGCTGTCAATGAGGAGGTCACTGTCTTCGAGATACCTACATTTGATTTTTAGCGCAGAAATTTGAACCGCCGTAGTCTCGAATACGACTCCAGTTTCTTACGACTGCGTCAAGATGCTTGGTGAGACCGTTGGTCCTTCGAAATCGTGCACGCTACGCAGGATCCGAGTACTGCGCACAGGGGCCGGACGGACGGCCCGATCCGTCCGTGTATTCATTCATTGTTTGACGTATCTGTGACTGCCGCTACCTGGCAACGCGTTTGATGTTCGCCGTGTGTCGGTAAAGATTGGGAATGTGTCGATAGCAAAGCTAGACCTTTCCTTTCCTTTCTTTTCCACGCGCCGCGAGATAAGGCTGTTTCCTGCTGGTGCAGTTGGTATGCGTCACGCAGCAGCATTTCCATCTCCTTCTGGAAGACCGAACAAAGGCTGCATCCAACTGCTTCGCGTCGCAGTCTCACAGAACGGAACACCTTTGCCATTTGTTTCCTTCATTCTTGCTAGTTGCTCCCTTCTGATTCTTTTACTGCTCTCTGAATTGGTGCGTTGGAGGTTTAATTTCATCTTATTAGTATGCCTTAAAAAATACACTACTGGCCATTAAAATTGCTACACCAAGAAGAAATGCAGATGATAAACGGGTATTCAATTGACAAATATATTATACTAGAACTGACATGTGATTACATTTTCACGCAATTTGGGTGCATAGATCCTGAGAAATCAGTACCCAGAACAACCACCTCTGGCCGTAATAACGGCCTAGATATGCCTGGGCATTGAGTCAAATAGAGCTTGGATGGCGTGTACAGGTACAGCTGCCCATGCAGCTTCAACACGATACCACAGTTCATCAAGAGTAGTGACAGGCGTATTGTGACGAGTCGGTTGCTCGGCCACCATTGACCAGACGTTTTCAGTTGGTGAGAGATCTGTAGAATGTGCTGGCCAGGGCAGCAGTCGAACATTTTCTGTATCCAGAAAGGCCCGTACAGGACCTGCAACATGCGGTCGTGCATTATCCTGCTGAAATGTAGGGTTTCGCAGGGATCGAATGAAGGGTAGAGCCACGGGTCGTAACACATCTGAAATGTAACATCCACTGTTCAAAGTGCCGTCAGTGCGAACAAGAGGCGACCGAGACGTGTAAGCAATGGCACCCCATACCATCACGCAGGGTGATACGCCAGTATGGCGATGACGAATACACGCTTCCAACGTGCGTTCACCGCGATGTCGCCAAACACGGATGCGACAATCATGATGTTGTAAACAGAACCTGGATTCATCTGAAAAAATGACGTTTTGCCATTCGTGCACCCAGGTTCGTCGTTGAGTGTACCATCGCAGGCGCTCCTGTCTGTGATGCAGCGTCAAGGGTAACAGCAGCCATGGTCTCGGAGCTGATAATCCATGCTGCTGCGAACGTCGTCGAACTGTTCGTGCAGATGCTTGTTGTCTTGCAAACGTTCCCATCTGTTGACTCAGGGATCTAGACGTGGCTGCACTATCTGTTAAGGGCCATGCGAATAAGATGCCTGTCATCTCTACTGCCAGTGATACGAGGCCGTTGGGATCCAGCACGGCGTTCCTTATTACCCTCCTTAACCCACATATTCCATATTCTGCTAACAGTCATTGGATCTCGACCAACGCGAGCAGCAATGTCGCGTTACGATAAACCGCAATCGCGATAGGCTACAATCCGACCTTTATCAGAGTCGGAAACGTGATGGAACGCATTTCTCCTCCTTACACGAGGCTTCACAACAACGTTTCACCAGGCAACGCCGGTCGACTGCTGTTTGTGTATGAGAAATCGGTTGGAAACTTCCCTCATGTCAGCCGGCACCAACCTTGTGTGAATGCTCTGAAAAGCTAGTCATTTGCATATCACAGCATTTTCTTCCTGTCGGTTAAATTTCGCGTCTGTAGCACGTCATCTTCGTGGTATAGCAATTTTAATGGCCAGTAGCGTAAATTTACCGTAATTCTCTAGCTCAGGGGGTAAATGCTACGTTATTAATCCAAAGGTACAGACCAATCCCAGGTTAGTCCCAAACGCATTTTCTATCACTGTAGCTACAAGAGGTGAGGGACATAAAGTGGAGCAGTGGTTGATAAGAGTGTGAGAAGTGTTGTAATCTATGCCTCGAGTTATTTAATCTATACAGTGGGAAAGAAGCGAGCGAACCAAAGAGAAATTATGAAGGGGACTTAAAATTCTAGGAGAAGAAATAAAAACTTGGGGTTTGCCGATGATATTGTGATACTGTGTGTTACAGCAAAGGACTTGGGAGGGCAGCTGGACGGAACTGATAGTGTCTTGAAAAGAGGTTATAAGTTGAATGAATAAAAATAAAACAGGTGTAATAAAAGGTAGTCGGATTAAATCAGTCCGATGCTGATGGAGTTGGATTTGGATATGAGACATCAAAAGTAGTAGATGAGTTTCGCTGTTTGGACAGCAAAATAACTGACAAAGGCCGAAGCAGAAACTATATTAAATGCAAATTAGCTACAGAAATAAAAGTAATTCTCGAAAGAAGGATTTTGTGACATCGAAGATAATTTTATGCGTTAGGAAAGTTTCTCTGAAGCTATTTGTAGTCTTCTACGGAAGTGAAACGTATACAATACTGCAGTGGCTGTGCTATTCCGAATTACGATGCAATGTTCCTTCACAGATGCCCGCATCTCCGAAGGACCAGGCACTGCGGCAACTACAATCGTCATGAAATACATGAAAAGTATTCGCAGTTGAAAATATGGACAACCATCAGCTGTGTAACTGAATGACGACAGTGAAACTCTTCCTTACAAGCATAAAGTAACCACATTTTGACGATAAGACAAAGGTATTTCTCATACGTGATTTACGTGAGGGAGAATATACGAATTTTTTAAATGTTTGTAGCTTGTATCAGAGACCTGCGAATTCTTTCGAAATCGCACCACTTTCCAACAGCACTGTTCCATTAGTTCGAAGGCTGTCTAACCCTCTACCCATCACTGGATAGGTAGAGAACAATCACAACGAGAAAAATAGCACACTAACGTACAGGAAGAAACTCACAACCATTAGGATGCTTAGGTCAGATATTCTTTTTACTATTAGTGCTGGTTCCAGTGATTTGCGGTCAATGGTGTAATGGAACATTAGTGTCTTTGGCTATTTATATTCAATAGCTACATCTATTTACATGCAGCTTCTACTCCCACCAATCGTCAGTCTTCCACAAATCGCTTTAGCCTACCAGTGTTACAGCCCTCCATTAGATAAGAGCTTACATCTAAATACATATCCCACAAACCACTGCATGGTGTGGACTACGTCATAGCAGTATTATTAATTTTTTCATTCCTATTACAGTTACATGGGTAATGATCAAGTAAAAGATCATTGTCGATATGCCTCTGTATATATCCTAATTTCCTCTATGATCGCTACACGAGATGTAGTTTCTTTTTTAATGACCAAGGAAGCCTTACTGATGCTCCTTTACTATTGGCGGACATCATCAAGAAAATCTGGCACATCTGCAATTCATAGATATAGAAAGATTATCTATAAATATCTCCTTGTACGTGTCCTAATCTCGTTAATCGTATTCCTATGATTGCCATGCTAGAACTACGATAGCGTAATGGTGTCAGAGTCTTTGTTGACAGCACAGTGTATCGTGAGAAGTACATCACCTATTTCTCATTTAGAATATACCTCCATAATACAATTCTAACAGTGTCACAGTGCTTCCATTGCACTATCCATTGAATCTCTGGAGCAAAAGCCTCGCACCTCCACGCACATTTCAGAACTACTGCTAGGGTAGAGAAAGATTCAGGTCTAATCTCAGCATTTTTCATTTTTACTCTCACATTTATAAACAAATATAGAATATGTAGCCAGAAGTGCCATCATAATCACGTGAACAGAAATGTGGACCCGTTGGGTCCTTAGAATAGTCTATACGTAAAGGTAGCTTTGAAAGCAGGTGGCTCTATAACATGGTGCATGTGTGAGAGCGTTGGGGAGCTATATCGGTGGGTCGAACTATTTGTTTTTGTATGATACTTGTAACCTGAGCAGAATCGAGATACTCCCACATTCATTTCCTGAATCAGCTGCATTATGCAGTTCAGTGTTTTATGTGTATGAGATTCGATTAGCTCACCCTAAATATAGAACATAAGATATAAGCCTGGCATCTTTCAAAGATTGGGCTTTAGCTATTAAGAAACGTCCCGATAAACTTAGTGAAGCTGGATTCTTTTATAGTGGTGATGGAGATGAAACCGTGTGCTTCCATTGTGGTGAACGGTTGAAATATTAGGATCAAACGAATAACTGATGAGTTGAACATGCTGTGTGGTTTTCCAAGTGCTTGTTTGTGCTTCTTACGAGGGTTATGGATTTCATGGATAATATTTGTCAGAATAGAGATGCAAAAATTACTGTAAAAGCAGCAGCTAATATTAAATCACCATCAAATCTTCTGAAAGCAGCATCAGAACCGCATGTGGCCGGGAGAGTTTCTGACAATGCTCATCTGCACAAAATCTGCTTCCAGAAAGAAGTGGAAGTAATATTCTTTCCCTGCAGACGTATTGCTGTTTGCCTTAAATGTGAACCTATTCTTTCCCCATGTGTTGTGTGTCAGAGACCTATTTTAGCTACAGTAAGAGCATTTTTGACGACATCAACGTTGTTTTGAGAGATATTCTTATTTTATTATACATTTTTTATAATTTGTTATTCAACATTGTGAAGAATAATGAATTACCGTTAAAATACGTATTTTTCTTGTTTTTTTCCCCCTACATCAGTCGCACTTAGGTGTGCTCGTAATATGATAGCTATGATTACGCTGTGTTCTTAACACCTTCTGACCTGCGTTGAAGAGTAGTAACTTTTCAGTGTCGACGCATGGAAGTGATGCACAGTACCACCGTTCTATCAATGTATGCAGTCTTCCATAGGGTTAAAAAAAACACCATTTAGACCTCCAGTAGAGTACTATCGTTCAGATCTATGCTACAGAGTTCCGTGTCATCCAGTAACAAGTAATTTGCGACATATACACCCCAATAAGCCATATCCTGTATTGGGGTGTATTCGTGGTAGAATAAGAAAATCTTAGTGCTGTCTGTGGCCATGCATCATATTACTTTGGTATAAAATATTATGCAGCAGATGCAGTCGGAATTAGCGGTTGAAGGAGCCTGGTTTCTTAATGTATGCATTGTACGTTGGATGGAGGGATAATGACATGTATCAGTACTTTAATATGAGGAAGTCTATGTACTCAGATTCCATAATCAGAAGTATGGTGTATATTAGGAGATACTGGTATGGATGCAGTGGTAATATAAGAAATCCATCTAAAGTAGATCTGGTCGACGTTGAAATGTACCATCAGCCACTATTATAGCAAATGCCTTCTACAGATGAGAACTAGCTTATGGATTCGGATAATCGGAATGGATATGTGCGACTACATAACGTTTGGGACGAAAGTTTACATCTTCCTCCACTAAAAAGAATTTGATTTTAAAGCTCTGATTTATAACTATGGAAATTGGACTCTTTGAGTTTGATTCTGTCTAAATGCTAGTGATACAGAGTGCATTTCAAAAATCAGTATGGAATGTAAATGGTGCAGAAAATTATATTCATATTGCTACATTTGTTAATGATAGAAGGCAGTACCTTAAACACCATCACTGTACTTAAATAGCCCTAACAGTCGTTTGGAACTTATGTTACAGATGTCTAATTCCTTTGCATCGCTGGATTACTGGATTTTTTTCTTCATAAGCAAATTACAATTCGAAATTATAATGCAGTCAATATGCATGCATATGGTACGGAAGACTGCACTTTTAGTGGAACATTTGTTAGCGGTGGGAGTGTGTAGCACACGCAGCATCACTATACTTAAGTAACTCTAACAGACGTTTGGAGATTAAGTTACATGCATCACATTCCGCTGTGCCATTGCATTACCACTTTTTTTCCTAAAATATTACGTTTCGCTACCAGAAGGAGGACTATACGGTTTTATATGGCATAAAAGGCTATAGTTTTTAAATGGTTCAAATGGCTCTGAGCACTATGGGACTTAACTTCTCAGGTCATCAGTCCCCTAGAACTTAGAACTACTTAAACCTAACTAACCTAAGAACATCACACACATCCACGCCCGAGGTAGGATTCGAACCTGCGACCGTAGCGATCGCGCGGCTCCAGACTGTAGCGCCTAGAACCGCTCGGCCACCTCGGCCGGCGCTATAGTTTTAGTGGAAGATTTGTTAGTTGTGGGAGGGATTACCATACACAGCATCACTGTACTTAAATGACACTGACTGACGTTTGGAAACCATGCGACAGCATTTCGCAAATAATTGTTTTTTGTATGCTTTGAATTTCACATTTATCGCACCTAAAACCTGTTGGAGTACGGTTAATATCCTGAAATGAAATTAGGTTGATCTTAGAATGACCGAGTGACCAAAATCACAAACAGCACATCTCCAGCTCAATGCTCCCACTATCTAAAGCAAGACAATGCCATAGATCTGCTCTCAGTCCACTACAGCACTTACCGCTTCCTGCTAATGACGTATGTGGGCACATTGGTGCTTTAGGAGTGTGCTCTACAACGACTCTTGAACTGTTAAGTTTCACGTAGCAACACCAAGCACAGTGAGAACTGATGCACTGATTCACTAATACTGTTGCTGTCAAACATGGGAACAGAATGTGAAGTACTTAGCCATCAATTGCCCTTCGATATATATGTCTGTTTGCCACACAGCTTCTCCCACTCTGTTTGAATGATCTCCATCTTCGCACCTCACTATACATTCTCAAATTTCACTATAACTTTGAGGTCACTATCAGCTGCTATCCCAATACACATATACCTCTTTGTGATTAAACGATACATATTGGTGAACAGTAACATTGATACAACAGCTCAACACTACATAATCGCTCTCTGCCAATCCTAAGAACTCAGATCTGTTCGTGTTAAATGGTTGATTTGTGACGCAGAAGAATGAGGCGAATGCTGCTGCGATCGTATATGTTGGTGTACTCCATTCGAATATGTAACAGAAAAAAAAATCTCTGGAAAGGACGATGTATTTCTCCCAGAAAAATTAGGGTGGATTAGGACATGTATGGAAGTATACAGACAATTATTTTTTTATCCATACAACGTGTGAGATTGGGATGGAAGGGTAATTTATAATACTGGTGCAATGCACCCACTACCATGCACTGTACAGCTGGTTGTGGCGTGTTTGTTTTATACGTAGGACGTTTGGATTTGATGGAGTTGTCTCCAAGCAGGTGGGAAGACCTATAGTGAGGCTGACAGTTAACCTGAAACTAACCAAATGTATTGATCATTAACAGGACTACAAATCCTTAAACTTATGTAGGAAACGTTAACTGCTGTAAAACACACGGCAGTAAGCATCTAGAGTGAGCTGAAGGAGAAAGCATTTGTCGGTCCCGGATTCATCTACTGACATCTAAAGGGAAGTAACGCAAACGCTAAGAACTAACAGATCGGTGAGCTAAAGTGTAAGAACACATCAGGCTTAGTTTCATTTGCATGGATTTTTAATGGGGTTATAACCCACCCACTAATAAATAACAGTGGAGGAGGCGAGTGGCCGCAGATCCCATCGACGTGTAGCCTAGAGACAATGGCACTATAATTCGGATCAAGGTGTACGGGATAGTAAGGTGAAAGCTGTTGACATCGATTGGGTCTAGCTTGTATTGGTTGGTTAATTGGCTCTCAGTGTACGATAGTCAAATAAGCATGCATCTACTGGATTTGCTTCTAAATAAAGATCTAACACAACACGTGCGTGTACTACCTACATGGAAATACTCCTTCTGCTCTGCTAATGCAATACTTCTTAGCTAAGGACACATCGCGTCCCGCCGTCTGCCGGTATGCAACACGAGTCTTTTGCCCCAATGGTCAGGGCCCGCACTTGGGCGTGCGCTAATTCTAAGCACACTTCCCGTCTCTCGGGAAATATCTCAGGCTTCCTTTTTTGTGACCACGTGAAGCCGACAACAGAACTGAAGCCACTCCGCCTTCATCCCTGAATCATTCGTGACACAGAGACATACAGAAAACACAGCAATTGCACTGCAACTACAGAACATGTGGTTGGATGCTTTTGGAGTTAATGAAAGTGGTAAAATCATAAGTGAATGAAAAAAATGATCGGTCGCCATCCCAATTAGATACATTACTTTGGAAATATATGTATAAGAAAACTGAATATTGGTTATTGAAGTTACTTTCGTTGAGATTTCCCTGTCAATACCTCGTGATGGCTGGGTGTTGTGTGCTGTCCTTAGGTTAGTTAGGTTTAAGTAGTTCTAAGTTCTAGGGGACTTATGACCACAGCAGTTGAGTCCCATAGTGCTCAGAGCCATTTGAACCATTTTGAACCCTGTCAATAGCAAACAGGATACTAACTGACACAGTGCACTCTGAACTGTGTTTAGCAGCAGTTACCAATAACGCACACACCAGTAAACTATAGGAAGTAATTTTGCACCAAGCTCATACTAATGAGAGCTACACTCAAGAGCATTACTTAATCTTATACTGAAACGTTGCTTCATAAAGTGCATAATTAAATTTGGACATGAGGGGCTTTTATCATGACTGAAATAAAAAAATACAAATAAAGATGAATAATATCATAAATACGCTGTTTAAGCTCCTCTACATATATCAGTTTTCCTTAACAACAGTAATAGCTCGATTTTTTCCTAATGGGTGGAGAATATGAGAGGGAGCCATAAACTAGTATAGTTTCACTAGTCAATGTTCTTTGATTATTACAGTAGAAAAGACTAATTCGCAAAAGCTAATCATTCACTTCACTTGGAGTAATTCATAATTTACTTTGCAAGACAATAAAATACAACACTGGGCTTAATTAACTTCAAAAAAGGAACCATTCATGACAGAAATCAATAACACACTATTTTTGAAAATGAGTATAACTTATTTGCCTTTTTATCATCTGTAAATCAGGTATTCTAGGCAGTACTATTTACACAATCTTCCGCTGTAGTCCTACAAAACTATATTTTGTAAGAAACTTAAGTATACTTTAGCAAAAGTCTATCCAACTCCACTTTTGCGGTTTTAGCTTTACCTTTTACTACTCTTACATTAGACAAAGAAATCACTTTTAAATACTTGAATGCAAGAGTTGTTCACTTAAGTCAAGATACTCGCTTTTAGTAGCACTTAGGTGAGGACCCTGCATAGGTTCATGATCAGGTTAGAAAAAATGGTTCCAGACATGAATTTAGTTTTTTCTGATTTTTATTGAAAAAGCATACAGATTAACTGGCCCATGCCCATATACATTACTGAATGTATGAAGATTCTGAAGCAGTGGCGAAGACTGTTGGCAAGCGACATGGCGGCTAACTGTACTCACGGCTCTTGATGTTCGAGTGTTCTGTATAATCTCTTCCTGGCGTCGGATTTCCGACATATTAGAGCCATTCGTTTATGCCGAGAATACCAAATAATAGCCAGACCCACATCCGAGGCAAATCGTTTATAAAGCAGCTTCCAACTGCCTCTCTTAGCATCGTCGAAGTGTACCGTGGAACGGCTAGTCGCACACTACGTGCCGTTCACACAAAGGAGCCGCTCAGTTCGACCGCCAAAACCACCTTTTACATCGCGTCCTGCCACTTCCATTGCGGAGGGACTTCCCTACAGCTTTTACATGTTACAAATACAAGTTCCCTAAGCATGAACCAGCTTTCAATAAACATTTTCTTTTTATGAACATGCTCATAATATAATAATTTATAATTTTAACATATCCTTTTGCTTTTTTATACATACATTAAAAAACCAATTTTCTTGCCACAAATCAAGTAGTTTAAATAACACAGAATATGCACTTCATAATTGCAGATACACAATTACATAATATAAACCTACTTTTAATTGATATAAGTATTACAGTTCGACAACTCAAGATGTGATTAGATCGCTGGGAATGCCTAAAGAGTTACATGTTTCTTATTAACCATCTGTTACAGCATCACAAAAGTTTCATATCTACTGTACACCGATAAGGGGTGCTAACCTCCTCAACATGCGTGCGTCTGGAGAGATTTTGTGCACTTCGATGGGTGCCGTCAGTAAGATTGATGCGAAACAGCAATTACGGACTTGGCTCACTCTGTTCCTTCACAAGATGTGGAGTGAAGCGGTTTACTTCTGGTCAGTTGCCGATTAAATTGGTGACATTGTCACAGGTATGAAATGTGTGGAGATCTTTCAACTTCTAACATTATCCTAAGAATGCAAGAATGGTCTGTGGCTCCCATCCGTATAGGGAAAATGGGCAATCGTAATCGTAAAATATGCAGTGTTATTGAAGTGCTAGAAATATGTAGATCGCTGTCTGGTATAGTTTAGTGTATATGTCTGAAAATTAACAATGAATTGATGTACTGCACTCATCTGTCTAGATTCGCAATGGTACTCGCAAAGTTAAAGGTGGAGTGGTTTAGTGACGATATAGAAACTGGGAAAAACTGATATACTTATTACAGTACATCAACGGTGTCTTTTCCATCCCATCCATCCACTGGTATACTGTTGATTACCATATAATGACTGACTGACATCGCTTATCTGAGGTGGAGAAAGTGTCTTGGTGGAGGGGGCAACACCTTCTGGGGATGGCTAGCACCAAAACAGTGATCACATACATCACTGCAGTATGAGGAATCAGTCCAAATGGAACACTGAGCCATCTGTTACCCTGCCACTGTGAAAGATGAATTTAAATGTAGAGGTCATCAGTCACCTTCAACCACAGTTGTTGCGACTTCCCAACAACACCGCAAAACTCTTACAGTTTCCGTATGTTTTGATGCCTTCTGCATTTTTGTCAATAAGAAACACCACCTACGCCTTTTATTTCAATCATACAGTGTGTGTTGTGTGAGTGGCAGCATTACTTACTCCACGTGAAGTCCAATTTTCTATGAGAGCCAATGGATAAAAACGTATGGTGGTGTATAAACCTGTAGTCATGCACTGCTTGGATGTGTTTCAGCAGAAAAAAAACAACAATGTATCAAACTACAACACAGGGACCCTCTCTTGCGACTGATGGTCTGTGGGATATGGTCCTCCTACGGTACAGGCTATAATTGGCCAATCCCCTGAGGGACGCATATATCCTACGGACTGCAGTACTTGTATGTAGATTGGAAATGCACTGCAATGCAGTAGCAAAATCCTCGTCCTTATCCCAGTTCCGGTAACTGCTTGTGCTGTCTTTTTCTACTACCATCTCATATTGCAGGAGATAGCTTCGTTTGGTTTTGGCCTTACACATCGTACGTTGTTGGCTGAGCTACAGAAACATGTTCATATTTCCACCAAGTCGTCAAAACACAGCCCTGTCGCATTAACTTAGCTCACCCTGTTTCAACATGGGTTGCAGAAGATAGTGCTTTCCATCTTCTGCTCGGTTACATCTTAAATTGGAACGATCATCTGGACAGAGCTGTAGGGATGGTTGGGCAGAGACTGAGGAACAGTTGCAAGATGCAGAGGGGCTTACTAAAAAAACCCGTTGGAGATTTACTGTATGAGATAGGTTCGAAAAAGTAACTCATGTCGAGGTACAAGAGTGTCATGAATGATTCACTAGTGGCTGTAATCATTAAAAGACATCTCCATAGGATCCAACGCAAGTATGTGATTGAATGGAGAGACTTGTTTTCAAATCACGGACAGCATAGCTATTGGAAAGTTTAACACCATTGATCTGAAAAGCCTGTGTATTGGTCGTAGGATTTTGTACATTTCTTACAACTTCAATCTGAGGTTGCACTTTTTTTAAAGTGTTTCGTTACATAGCACACCACCTACTGTATGTGATCATTCTCAATCGACCATCATCCTTCCTCATCTATAACAGAATGGATATATTGCAGAACCTGTAATTTGGCATTCCGATAGAATGTGTTACAAATACTGGAAAAATACCTATTAGTGGCACGGGTGATTTGCAAATACTGGCTTCAAACCACATTTCTTAGGCGAATCACTTCTAAATTCGATGATTTTACAACGAGCTTACACTGTTGTTGACGTGCACCCACACTTTTGGTCTGTTAATACACACAACCCACAATTACCGTCTATATTCAACATAATGGTATTTGTGTGGAAACCCACTTCGTTCAGAAGCAATACCGTACCTAGATTTACAAAGCTTCCGTAGTTTTTAACATGGATATTGTTAGCGATATTTGTGTGACCTGTAGAACCAAGATCACTTGTGGCAGTAACACAGCCGTTGCGATCGTGTTTTTAACATCTGGTGGTTTGTAAGACGATTATGTCTCTATTCCTAAGACACACCGCTTCCAGTCACAAGAAAAACGGATGAGGCATGCCCTTACATCGCGGATTTTCTCTCAGTATTGTTTGGTGTCACCAGCATTCAGTTATTAGCGAAGTATTATACTTAGTCATGGATGTATGATAGATTTGTAAAATGCGTGTACAGTGGTCAATGTTCCAACATATGCAAAGAAAATGACTATGTCCTTTCGTAAGGGGAGGTATTGATTTGATGCAGAAAATTGTGATAGCTGTCAGAGGGTGAAAGATATTTTTTACATGGAAAATTATGTCCAGTCATAAGAATGGTACAGATTTTGATATTTCTAGAGGTACCGTCGGCCAGAAGGGGATATTTCCGATACTTCACTCATTGTCAAATGTCATTGGATCAAGGCTGCGAGCGTAATATTTAATTGTAAGTACAGTGATAAAATATATGTGGCTGGTTTCTTAGGAAGCTTCTGCCTGGCGCTTGGGCCGTATGCAGCGGCGTTTGCTGTAGCTGGAACGATTGACATTTCCGACTTACGACGGGAGCCATCGGAACTAGACGGGCTGGGATACAGGAATGTAGCTGACCTAACTTTGTCGCTGTCCAGGCAGATGAAAACAAACTAATACTCAGTATATATTGTGCAACCTTCATGATCGCACATGTTCTCCATAGAAATTTGAGAAGATTCAATATTGATGTTTGTTTGTGGTGAACAATTATGTCCTGCCATGTAAATTTTGCAGTTGACTGGTTCTAAATATTTGCCGTCTTTATTTGGTTGAGAGAACATCAATTGTGGTGTGTGTTATGTGAATGAAAGATGAGTGGAAGAGACTTTTGCTGGTTCTCTAGACATGAGAAACACCTAGTGAAGTATAAGGATGATTTGCAGTCCGTTATATCATTGAGATCAGTATTCGTTAAAAAGAAATAAAAAATAAAATAGAGTGGAACTACCAACTTCCTCTATTTTCGAGTTTTCACATTAAGATCTTGGCAGACGAGATAAATTTCTAATTCTTCAGTGGTTTGCAGCATGTCTCATCTCGCTGCACCTCACTAAAGTTTCGAGTTTCTAGAGATACAATTTCTGCTCTTTACTTTCGGAATTATACTGTCCAAACGATCAGAAGCTAACAGCTTCTCCAGCACAGATATCAGATCCACTGAACACAGTAAACAATTACATCCATCTTCCCAGTCCAGTGGCTAGACGCAGGCTGATCCCTTTTCCTGCCATTTTTCCCATATAGACACTTTGGATTATATCATGGGAGAGCAGGAGGGAGGGCCAACAGCACCCCCTAGTAGTGCTGTTGTGAACTAGGCCAGTTGGACTCCAGACCTCCTGTTGAACACGCTAGGGGGTACTACTGTCTATGACAACTCAAATTGTTTAAATAAAGAGTGCATTCAAAATAAAGAGTTACGTCCATCCTATACAGCAGCCCAGCACAGATTTAGTGCTTTGCCCACCAATTTGCTATTGGGGTGGGGGGGGGGGGGGGGGGGAGGAGGAGGGAGGCAGGGAGCAATGCATACAAAATAAAGACTTATGTCTGTCCTATCTGGCAGTCCAGCACAGACTGAGTCCTTTTCCCACCAAATTCAAGGTGGGGAAGGGCGTTATGGGGGAAGAGGGGAGGGGGTATAGGTTCGTGGAGGTAGTTCAACTGACCTATTTTCCCGCCAAAATTTGAACTACTCACTATGATGTCACTGTGACACTGTCGCATTTATGGCCACCATTTTGAATAAATTTGGCAACAATGCAGAGTGGGGCCACACCCCTGTTGCCCCACTACTGGAGTCCAAGTGCGGGGCACTCCTTTTTTATGCAAATGATTGAGGGGTTGAGAAATATGGGCTGCCTGGGGGGGGGGGGAACTTGGAGTAATATTTGACTTTGCCAAAAACACCTGCAGTTCACTCAGGTTCTTTGGGTGAGGAAGAGAACTGATGGCGACGACATTGGGATCAGAAGGACTGATTATGTCTTTGGCGGTCCAGTGCCCCCCTACTGGGGTAGGAGTAGCTGGTGGGATAGAAGATGGAGTGCAGTAGAGAGGGGAACTGGGGAACTGGTGGCACTAATAGTTATTCGGAAAAGGGGGTGGAGAAAGAAAGTCAAGTGGAAGAAAAGGGGATAAGGAAGCGTGGGAAGGGGAGGGAGAGGAAGCCCTGATATAGTGGATTGGGTAGGGTTGATCACTAGCTGGTTGGATGGATCAATGTCAGTGCGGAGTTTGTGATCTGAGAGGGGGAGATGATTGAGGCACCTTTGGGAGAGTATGTGGAGGATGTGTAGGTGACATCTATTGGTAAAGGCGTGGCAGCAGATGAGGATTGGAAGGTAAAGGGAAACAACACTATTATTGGAGTGAAGTCTGCAGATAGTGCAGACTGTATGGAGGTGTTCAATGTGATTGATAAGAGGCATGAACTTGAGCTGGTAAAGGATTCTTATGGGGAAGGTAAACAGATGTGGAAAGTGAGGCAGAGCGCATGGCGCTTCAGGATCTGGAGCAATAGAACTTGGGTGGGGTAGAAATCCATGCTACATTTGCGTAACAAACGATAGAAGGGATTAATAATTTACACATATGGAGGACAGTAGATGGGTGCAATCCCCAAATTCAGACAGTTAATAGTTTTAGTTTACTATGGGTTCTCTGTCAGATGGTTTCCACATCAGTTACCATTCAGTTGTTTGTCCAAGAGCTTTAGTGCATTGGTTACTTGGACAGAATGGTCATAAATGGTAAGGTAGAAGTCATGGAGACAGAAGGTGTGGGTGGTGCATCCAGTAATTATTGTCTGGATTTTGGAGAGTTGATCTTGAGGAGCTATTGGTTACACCATGAAGTAAAATGGCTGAGATATATTTGGAGAGATTGTTGGGAATTCTGGAGTGTAGAAGAGAAAGTGAGGATTGTGGTGTCATCAGCATACTGAAAGAGGTGAAATGGTGGAGGTGCTTTCGGCATATTGCCCATATAGAGGAGGTAGAGGAGAGGAGAGAGGACAGGGCCTTGAGGCACACCTACAGTGGGATGGATGATGTGGGAGTCGATTTGTTAATGGTGACAGAGGATGAGCGACTAAAGATGAAGAATACAATAAGAGAGACATAATTAATTGGAAGTGCATAAGTTTGGAGTTGGGAAAGGAGACTGGAATGCTTAGTAACCTGTGGAGAGGATAGTCGTATAACAGGTTGCAAGGGTGATGAGAAAGGCAGGAGGGCATTCTTTAAGGGGTTGATAGGTGATGTGGTTATGACAAGGGAATGTGTTGCAATTGCTGTGAAGAACATGTTTCATGTCGTGCTGTGACTGGTGTATTTAATTATGTTTGTGGTATGTTGGCTTCAAATGGCTCTGAGCACTATGCGACTTAACTTCTGAGGTCATCAGTCGCCTAGAACTTAGAACTAATTAAACCTAACTAACCTGAGGACATCACACACATCCATGCCCAAGGCAGGATTCGAACCTGCGACCGTAGCGGTCACGCGGTTCCAGACTGAAGCGCCTTTAACCGCACGGCCGCACCGGCCGGCTGTGGTATGTTGTCCAAGTACTGGAAACTGGGAGCCAGAGGTGGGGCAGCAGTTTTAGTACATTTGTGGATGGTAAGGAAGAGGGGAGTAATCAAGATGAGGATCCTCAAGGTTGGAGAAGATGTCGAGAGAGAGGATGCTAAGTGGTCAGCTTTGTTCTGGTATTCAGGCAAGGGGTGGTTGTTGTCGAGGAGCGGGTAGTGAGGAATGAAGTTATTGCCAGTCAGTCGATGGACTGCTTCCCAGTCCTTGAAAGAGTTAATGGGTAGTGTGACATTTAACCTGGTGCATGTATGACGCCATTCCCCTCAGTTTTTGGCATTTAGTAAGTTCCTGATATGTCTTTGTACGGGATCCTTGGAGAAAGAGAGGGGCTTGTGTGGGAGAGTGGGACACTGCAGATATATGGCCTTGGTAGGGACATGGGCGGATATTGTGTCTGACAATGTCTGCTGCAGGAAGGCCATGGCATGGAAGATATCATTGGGTTGCTGGGAGGCTGGGGGTGGCTTCCATCCTGGGTATCTATGGATGGCAGTTAGGCATTCCAGTTGGTACAGGAATAGTTGTGGAGAACTTTTAGATGGAGAGGGATATGGGGTGCACAAGGATGAGATTGTGTGTAGAAGATGCTGAGGGGAGCATGTAGGTGATTACTTCCAGTTAGATCGAGGACTTCTGCAGTGAGGCAGCCAAGGAGGTTGGGCGATGTGAGGACAACATCTGGGGGGTGTGGAATGTGTGCTGTGCTGTGAGTGTGCTGTGGAATGGGGACAATGTCTCCTTGGAGGGAGTCTGCGAAGTGACGGCAACACCAGAGTTCTGCAATGGATCTACTATGGACATTGAGATCAGCAGCAATAATATAGTCAGAAAAGTTACAGCCATGTTGGTCAGCAAATCGCAGGGTATTGGATTATTAGGTAAGATGTACATAATAACACAGGTAACTGTTAAGTTTGAGGCAGAGGCAAAGAATATGGTGTCCAGTGGGATTATTGAGTAAGGGTTGTGGCTGAGTAGGGATGTGTCTGTGGAGGTCGATTGCAACTCCACCCCTGGCCAAGGCAATGGGATTATCTGTATGGTGGATGATACAAGGAGAAATTCGCATGGTGTGATATGGTTGGAGGAATGTTTCATTAACGATGAAATTATGGATGTTGTGTTGGGACAGAGTAGGCATGAAAGAGGGCTTGTCTGTGGGTATGGGTAGGAAGGCGATGTTGTGGTATAGAATGCTGTGTTGCTGTTGCACTATGATGGGAGCTTAGGGAGTGGGTTATGATGGGTGAAATGGTGGAGAGGTATAAACAAGGGTGTTGAGATGGGTGAAAACAAAGTGGACTCGGTTTAAGGAATAGCTGGCCTGGATACTGAGGTGAAAAACATCGTGGCAGCAAGAGAAATCTCTTGTAGCATATGTGGTCGTTGGAAAGGGTGAATATTTTGGATGACAATGGTGAAGTATCTGATGATGTCTTCAGCAGTGGGAGTTGGAAGGAGTGAGCTATTGGGATGGATAGGATGATCAGTAGGATGGACAGGAACTGTTAATTATAGTTTGATGAGTGAGGGTTTAGCCTTGCACTTGACCAAGTAGATAGGATGGTCATTATTGCAGTTGTTGCAGCTGGAGGCGAGGCAAGGTTGAGACACTGTTTGAGGAAGTGAGAGTCCTTACAGTGAGGACAGGTGGGGGAATTTGCAGAATCCAAATGAGATGGTCATTATAAACAAGGTATTTTTGACAACAATAGGACTGAGGTGGTTTTAATCCAGCAGTTGTATATCAGGAGATGAGTGATGGAAATGGCAAGGTGGCTGGGGGGTTGTTTGGATGTGGAGGTGGCGCTGAAGGAAGTGAGTGAGGAATGAGGGCCAAAGGTAATGTGTGGGATTTTGAGGAGGAGGTCAAAGTGAAGTTGGGACTCATGGATTTGATGAGGACAGAATCTTTGCAGGGTGTAATTTGAATGATTTATTTTTGTGTTTCTAGAGTGAGGGATTTGGCATTTAGGAATTTAGGGTGGGTATTTGGTAGGGTCAGGAGTTGTTCCTGGGTTTTTGGTTATGGTACTAGTAGTGGGGTCTGTATTAAGGCCCTCCTGTGGTGTTTTGGTGATTGTGGGATAGGGTGGGGGTTGGGGAATTGGAGGCGGCGGGATGCGGCATGGTGCAGGTTCTTGTGGGAGGCTCGAGTAGGTTCAGCCGCATTTTGACTGTAGTACAGTTTCAGGCATTGCAACGGTAGCTCAACAGATTTTATTTTGATGTAGTTAAAGAGTAGGTGGCTCATATGGGAGAATCTGGAAGTGTGGGATAGGCAAAGGATGGGGTAGAATACATCGAAGAGGCCATGTGAAGGGAAAGCCAGGCAAAGGAAGCGACTGCAAATGGGGATGGTACTGTTGGGAGGGGATGTTGCACATGGCGTGGTGGACCAGAGGAAGTGCTCCAGGTAGTTGGAGCAGAGCAGGGTGTGATGTAAATGACACAGGTGGCTGGAGTGTCCGTTGTGGGTCAAAGGAAAGAACTCTCAAACTAAGAAACAGTCCAGACAATAAACGCACACTAAATTTAACTTTTCCCCAAGATGAAGGCCTGGTTACTCAGCATTTCACGACTGGTGATCAGCTGAAGGATGGTATCAATAACTGACTGAAGCACCAGGAAGCACCTTTATTTGATGAGGGGATGTTTTAATTTGGTGACTATGTGAAATAGTGATGTCAACATGTACCGATAAGTACAAATTCTACACAAAAATGTTTTATCTATTATTTCTTCTTTTAACAGCCAACCCTACGTTAATTTAGGAGCAGCCCTCGAATTAGAGCACGCGTTAGACAGTTAATGCAGCAAATTATAAACTTCCAATTTTTAGACATTTGAATAGAACGAAATTTCACGACGCTCTCAATATTTCCTAATTACACAGCAAAATGTTACTACATAGCGGTGCGGGATAGGCTGATCTACGAAGTAGGAGCTGGAAACCTAACACTGCGACATCAGTGGGAGACAAAGATAACACCGGCTTATCCGACTAGGTAAGACTTAAAGCATGGATGAAAGATTTACATACATACTTTAAAACACGTAGACAAAATTACGCTAGTGATACATTGTGTCTGAACGCAAAATTAGTGAAAGAAACCATGGGCGTCCGCAGAAATTATTCCAAGGGGAGGCAAAATTCTAAAATATATTGTTAATTTTTATATAACTGTGTCAGAATGATTCCAAAAGGTTTCGTGCCCCAGTAACCGTATTTGACAAGAAATACACAAAACTTTTATTACCCCATATGACTGACAGTTATCCACTTAGTATTTTAGGGCAGATTTCCTTGACACCTGAACGGTAATATGACGTTGGTTTTTTGTTGATGGGTGGGGTCTCCTCAGAGATATGAAGGTCAGCATTGTTTTTTTAAATGGTTCAAAATGGCTCTGAGCACTATGGGACTTAACATCTGAGGTCATCAGTCACCTAGAACTTAGAACTACTTAAACTTAACTAACCTAAGGACATCACACACATCCATGCCCGAGGCAGGATTCGAAACTGCGACCGTAGCGGTCGCGCGGTTCCAGACTGAAGCGCCTAGAACCGCTCGGCCACTTCGGCCGGCTTTTTAAATGGGATTCTATGGTTTGGTACTTACTTTCTGATAGCGGCTATCGAGACGAATCCAATGATGTGCAACAGTAAGGTCTTTGAAGGTCAACGAAGGTCAGACAGGTGGCATGAACGTCCGTTTACAGAAGGTGTTCGAAGTGATGACCATTGGGTCAAAAATGGTTCAAATGGTTCTGAGCACTATGGGACTTAACATCTGTGGTCATCAGTCCCCTAGAACTTAGAACTACTTAAACCTAACTAACCTAAGGACATCACACACATCCATGCCCGAGGCAGGATTCGAACCTGCGACCGTAGCAGTCGCGCGGTTCCGGACTGAGCGCCTGAACCGCTAGACCACCGCGGCCGGCAATGACCATTGGTATCAGTGCAGTGCTGCAATTTTCTTATCATAGATTGAGTGGTATTCCTTATCACTTCGGCACTTACCGAAGCACTAGCTCCGTCAATTCTCTCTCGTATATCGCGCAAATAGTAAATATTCACCGAATACGGCGTATCCATTTAACGTGCCATTGACGTGTAAACACCATTCGACGGTTTCGCAATACAACACTAATAAGAACGGTAAGACTAGTATCGTCGAATCAAGCGAATGTGAATGATGTATTCCTTCGAAGAACAAGTCGATATGCTTCTCATTTAGCCAACGAAATTCAGTGAGAGCTAGAGACTTACACGCTGAGAGATATCCTCAATGTACCCACCCTACACGTCGTACATTTAAATATGTGTATGATAAATTGAGAACAACTGGATCTTTAACGCATCGGAAACATATCCGCCAAAGGAAAGTTACTAACGAGGAAACAGAAATTGGAACTCTTGCCACTGTGGTTCGGGATCCTTGTGTTAGTTCTCGTCAAATCGCAAGGGTATCTAGTATGAGCCAGAGTAGTGTTGTTCGTGTTCTGCATCGCCATAAATATCATCCTTACCATATCATGCTCTACGAAGAATTAACTGTTACAGATTGTATGCGTCGCATTGAATTCTGCCGATGGGCCCAATTTCAGATTCAGAGGAATGACACATTTATTAATTTCATTTTATTTACTGACCGGGCTACAGTCACGAATCATGGAAATGTTAAATTGCATAACATGCGTTACTGGGCAACTGAAAATACATGTTGGCTGCAACAAGTTGCACACCAAAGGCTGTGGTCGGTGAATGTATGATGTGGGATTCTGGAGGACAGAATTATAGGCCCCTATTTCATCGAAGGAAATCTTAATGGTAGGAAGTACATCACATTCCTGCAAGAAACGTTACGTCTGTTACTGTAAGAAATACCTTTAGGAACAAGGAACAGAACGTGGTATCAACACGATGGGTGTCTGGCACATTTTTCGCTGATTGCTAGAAATGAGTTGCAGAGACAATTCCCAAATCGTTGAATTGGACGCGGAGGAGATGTGTCGTGGTCGGCTCGTTCGCCAGACGTGACGCCTCTGGATTTTTTTTTTCTTGTGGGGTTCGTAAAAGACATTGTTTACAAAGACGATCCAATTACACCTGAATATATGTGAGACAGCATTTTCAGAGCTTGTGCTTCGATAAGTGCCGATGTGATGAGGAATACCACTGAATCCATGATAAGAAGACTGCACCATTGCGTTGATACCAATGGTCATCACTTCGAACACCGTCTGTAAACAGACGTTCATGCCACCTATGTGACCTTCGTTGACCTTCAGAGGCCTCACTGTTACACATCATTGGATTCGTCTCGATAGCAGCTATCAGAAAATAAGTACCAAAATATAACATCTCATTTAAAAAAAAACAAAGTTGACCTTCTTATCTCTGAAGCGACCCCCCGTAGCAACAAGAAACGAATGTCTTGTTATGGCCCCCGTTCTCCCATGCACAATTTGCCCCACAAACTTTTCAGCTTCTGTCATACTTTCAGAGTTATTCTTGGTGGAAATCGTTAGTGACGCACCCTGTATAATAAAGTTACAAAAGATTCACAAATCGTTTTTAAAATTCCCATAATAGATGGCGGAAACTAAAAATTAAAACACTTCTTCAGAAAAGTCAGAAATGTTGATGATGATGATGAAGTCCCATACTCCGAGGAGCTAGGGGACGATGCGGGAGACCCATACCGCCCATTGATCAAAACTTATTAAATATCAGCAAAAATGGCAAATTATTACTTTTTGAAGTGGAGAAACAAGGAATAAACTTTTAAAGGCCTATTCAACTTCGATCTACAACAGTTGATTGGCATACAAGCCTTCGCATCTGGCCACGTTCTGAAGTATGTCGAAGACCACGATACCATTATGTGCTGCAATGATATCGTTGACTAGTGTTTATTCTCTGACCTCATACTTCTCTCTTAGCTTTTAATTTTCTCTTGTTTTGGTTCTCGAGTTTGCCACACTCTCGGGAGCATGTGTATTAAATGTTGCTAATAAGGTAATCTTACTGAAACCATAACAATACTATTATGTTCATGCCTCCTGTGGTGTCCTCTTAATAGCGAAGTCTCAGTATACAGTTGGCACCTCACGACGGCACCATAAACTAAAGACAGTCATTACCAGAGGAATCCACGAATGAGAGACGTTGGTGAAGACGTTCCATAGGCCGCCACTGCTGGATGTCGCGCAGCGCCGCTCGCCGCACTATCTAATCGGCGATCGAGAGAGCGGTATCAACATAATTCAGATCCGGCTGTGCTAGTATTATTAGTCAGGACTGCGTACAAAAATTTAAAGTTAAATGTATACTGATATGTGTCTGTCCTTCAGTACTATCCAAGTATAAACTGTTCTATTGCTCGACGACAATAATAAATAAACTTCGGCATTCAGTGGACATGGAAACATATAATTACTCTCTTTTAAGAGTTACAGTAAAATGAAGTAATATTTTATTGATGTTGTAGTAGAGCTGATCGTAGTGGATCGGAAAATGTTAATGTAAATTTTCCGCCAATTAGTTACATGTAAAATTTGGTTTAATTAAGTAGAGCTACGTCGAAAGTATCCTTCAATCGCTTGAAAATACACACATTTATGTCAATGAACTAGCACTTCCGGAGCTTTATAAATACAGCGCAATCACGCGCAATGTTTAACAGTGTCATAATTTTCAATTTAAAACTTGTAATTGTTCATTTTGCAAAAGTTGGCAATTTGGCTGCGGGACACGTGGAAGCAAAGGCTCCTATGCGTGTGCTACATGTAGATGAACCGCCTCTGCAACAATTAAAGTGAAGCTGCAGCCAGGCATGGAACTCCAGATCTTTCATCAGTCGATTATTTGGCTCCCATAACTAATTTGCGTCGCCTTCCGTGAATGCCAACTGACTGTTTAGCCGCTAAGGTATGTTGGTGATTATCTGCATAGCGCGAAGTACGTTTGTAAGCGACACACATCCGTTTAACAATCTTATCGTCATTCGGTTTCCTCTAACTAAGACTTGGTAATCGAACTGTTAATTCCTACTGTTTAATAGCACCTTCTCTAATTGATCGATGATGCAACTATATTTTCTTATACTTTCTTTTTCCGCCTATGAATCCACTTACTGAAGAAGGAAGGAAGATTTTCGTTTGACGGCTAGTTGACTTCCAAGTCATGCAAAACCCAATTAGTATCCTTCACACACGAAATTCTGAGCCATGTGGGTAGAGAGAACCAGCCTAAATCGGTGTTTCTGCAATTTGTAAAGGCTCTTAACTCAGCACTATATCGACAACTTCTGAAGGAATTACACTCCTATCGGTTATCTCAGCATTTTTGCGACTGGTTCGAAAATTTTCTTAACACAGGACGCTTCGCATTATCCTGGATGGATACATTGAGGCAGGACCATTACTTTTCATTTTATACACCGAATAGTATTAATTACCATTTTAGACTTCTCTCATATGATTTTGTTAAAAATGAGGAAATTCTGTAGGGAACAAATTCGATAATAACGTGTTACATCTCGACAAAATCAGCCTCGAGCAATAAGCTCTTGATGAAGAGAAATAAATATGACGCTGTGTTCTTCACGAAATGCTTAATTTTTAATCTCCAAAAGAATCATAACACGTGAGCATAAAATAGCGATATAGCCTTACAGTTACGTACACCTATTCGACGACTCATCTTGAAAACGAGAAAGACTTGCACGTTTTCCCAACCGCGTGGAAATATTCATTGCTTAACGAATCTACGACGAACTGCTTCCTGTCAGGAAGCAATTCCCTTCGCAATACAGGTACCACATTCAGATGCTGTTAAATTTGCACAATGGAGCATAGCCGACAACATGTAGCAGAAGTGATCCACAAAATCTGCCACCATTATCTATGACGCCCAGCAGTTGTATAAGCTTTGAACACATTTTGAATTCTAACGTAATGAATTATTTGGAACTGAATGACTTTCTCCACGCCAATGAGCATGAATACAGAAATCATCGGTATTAGGTGGTGACTTTAATTTAGCCTCGTTATGTTGGCGAAAATAGTGTTTCAATCCGGAGCTACGAATAAAATATCACCCGAAATTGTTATAAATGCAGATGTAGATGTTAACAGTCTTAGTCTGTACCTTTCTCGAGCAACAGCATCACCATGAAGCATCCGCCTCCGACGAGTATGAAAGGAAGAAGTCTGTTTCATTCGAATTTTTCTCTGTTTATTATTATTATTATTGTTACTATTATTATTCATGTAGTAATATTTTCTTTCTCCTACACTGCAGTGGTCTCCTGATGATAATGAAATTGACCAGTCTGATTTACGGAAACAATTCAATTTTCCACCACACTTACCAGACTTCAGGTTTCTACCACGTGTTTCAACCGAACTTTGAGACTCCAACGCAGCAGTAGAAGCAGAAGCAGTGGTCCACCGGCGACATGTCGTAGGGCCACATAAAACTACTGTTCTTCTATGACAGTGAGTTGTTACTATCACCTACGTCTGCACCATCATCTGTGGTGTTTCTGTGGCTCCAGCTCCCAGCTGATATACGACTACAGAGCGGCAAGTTAAGTGTTTATCCTTTTCTGCGTTTTTCGTTCAAAAATGGTTCAAATGGCTCTGAGCACTATGGGACTTAACATCTCAGGTCATCAGTCCCCTAGAAAAAATGGCTCTGAGCGCTATGGGACTTAACAGCTATGGTCATCAGTCCCCTAGAACTTAGAACTACTTAAACCTAACTAACCTAAGGACATCACACAACACCCAGTCATCACGAGGCAGAGAAATCAGTCCCCTAGAAGTTAGACCTACTTAAACCTAACTAACCTAAGGACATCACACACATCCATGGTTCAAATGGTTCAAATGGCTCTGAGTACTATGGGACTTAACATCGGTGGTCATAAGTCCCCTAGAACTTAGAACTACTTAAACCTAACTAACCTAAGGACATCACACACATCCATGCCCGAGGCAGGATTCGAACCTGCGACCGTAGGAGTCGCGCGGTTCCGGACTGAGCGCCTGAACCGCTAGACCACCGCGGCCGGCACACACATCCATGCCCGAGGCAGGATTCGAACCTGCGTTTTTCGTCATAATATATTTATTAAATTTCGTTTTTTTTCTCTTTAAGAGGTTTAATCTGATGTTTTTGTAAGTGTAAATTCATTTAGTCGGTAGCGCAGTAGTTGCTCACTGAACAGGTATCTATATGGCTCATTAACGCATCTGCGACTATTGGTGGTTGTAGCAAATTGCGTATCTAGTATTCTGTTTGCTTTTATAGCTACTCTTTCAATTAGCCTTGCTAAGATGGGTAGGACGTGTGCATACTGTATACAGAGGCAGGAGGAGCTGGCCTCAATTCGCGAACTGCTGAATGCATTTTTGGCTACAGTCAGTCATTTTCAGGCTACTGCCTCGGGGTGTAGCGGTGGCGGAGAAATTGGGGCACCACATGGGACACCTCAGGTGTGGCTTGTTTCGCCCACAGACTGCTTCCGAGGCACCTCCTAGTGCACCGGACGCAGTGGGTCCCCCCTCACAGCAGGGTGAGTAGCGGGTGGTAACGCATTCGCGTAGCTCGAGGCAGAAGGCCAATGTGGACACAGGCCGCCTGGCCCCGCCCATTCACCCTGTGAGTGGACAAGTGGCCACTCCTTCGGCAGGGTCCGAGCAGACACACGGAGGCAGGAGTTTACTAGTTATTGGGAGCTCCAATGTTAGGCGCGTTATGGAGCCCCTTGGGCAGATAGCGTTCAGGTTGGTTGGTTGGTTGTTTCGGGGAAGGAGACCAGACAGCGAGGTCATCAGTCTCATCGGATTAGGGAAAGACGGGGAAGGAAGTCGGCCGTGTCCTTTGAAAGGAACCATCCTGGCATTTGCCCGCATCTCGTGGTCGTGCGGTAGCGTTCTCGCTTCCCACGCCCGGGTTCCCGGGTTCGATTCCCGGCGGGGTCAGGGATTTTCTCTGCCTCGTGATGGCTGGGTGTTGTGTGCTGTCCTTAGGTTAGTTAGGTTTAAGTAGTTCTAAGTTCTAGGGGCCTTATGACCACAGCAGTTGAGTCCCATAGTGCTCAGAGCAATTTGAACCATCCTGGCATTTGCCTGGAGCGATTTAGGGAAATCACGGAAAACCTAAATCAGGATGGCCGGACGCGGGATTGAACCGTCGTCCTCCTGAATGCGAGTCCAGTGTCTAACTACTGCGCCACCTCGCTCGGTCCGATAGTGTTCAGGGCTGGAAGGAAAGAAAATGTGCACACGGTGCGTCTGCTGGGGCACCTCATCCGAGAAGTGAAGGTAGTCTTGCCTGCAGCTATCGAGAATGAAGGGTGCAGTCGTCTGCATGTTGTGGCTCACGTCGGAACCAACGACGCCTGTCGCATGGGTTCTGAAGCGATCCTCAGTTCGTACAGGCGACTGGCGGAGATTGTGAAGGTTACTAGCCACACATCTAAGGTGCAAGCAGAGCTCTCAAACTGCACCATTGCTCCCAGAATTGATCTGGCTCCTTTGGCTTCGATCCAAATGGAGGGTCTCAGCCAAAGGCTTCGTCGACTCTGTGATGGTCTTGGGTACAGATTTCTAGGACTGCGTCGTCGTGTGAGGATTTGTAGGACTGCCCTTGATAGGTCACAGTGCACTACACAAAGGAAGCAGCTACTCAGGTAGCAGAATGCTTGTAGAGTGCACATGCGGTTCTTTTAGGCCAGGCACTAGTTTGAGGTGCTCTGATGAACACTCACCAGTCGATATCGATCAAGGGAAATGAAACGGTGTTCAGAATAAAGACGCTCAGACTGTCATAATTTTATCAGTAAACTGTCGAAGTGTTCGTAATAAAATTCCCGAATTTACTGCCCTCCAAGAAAGTTCTCGCACTCAAGTTATCCATGGACCGACATTTGGCATGGTGCCCAAATGCAGGCTGTTAACGAAGGTACGAGCATATGGAATAAGTTCACAGATATTACTACTTAAGTAATAGATCCCAGTACGTTGCCCTTGACGGCTAGTGTTCATCAGAGACAAGGGTATCGTCAGTAGCACTCGAGGGAAGTGTAATAGCACCCTTGCTGTCCTCTGTATACATAAATGACTTAGGCAGACAGGGTGAGCAGCAATATGCAGCTGTTTTCTGATGATGCCATGGTGTACGGTAAGGTGTCGAAGTTGAGTGACTGTAGGGAGATACAAAACGACTTAGTTAAAATTTCCAGTTTGTCTGATGAATGGCAACTAGTCCTAAATGTGGAAAAATGTAGGTTAATGCGAATGAGTAGGAAAATCAAACCTACAGTGTTCGGATACAATATTACTGTGCTGGTGTAAGCTGTCACCAGCAGAACAGTCGGCAAAGATGAAGTGCAAATATAGATAGTAGGAGCTGGATCGAGCTCGCCAATCACGAGAGAGGCCAGGGATGCACCACAAGCAACACGCTGCCAACGCCCTCTCGACAGCGTGTACTTAGGCCACCGCCACTAACCGGCGGTCCTCGCTCAAAAAATGGCTCTGAGCACTATGGGACTTAACATCTGTGGTCATCAGTCCCCTAGAACTTCGAACTACTTAAACCTAACTAACCTAAGGACATCACACACATCCATGCCCTAGGCAGGATTCGAACCTACGACCGTAGCGGTCACGTGGTTCCAGACTGAAGCGCCTAGAACCGCACGGCCACAGCGTCCGGCCGGGCCTCGCTCAATCGCTCGGCCTCGGCTCACTGACTCACTCCAGTTTGACGTCCGACAGTATCTTCGCAGAGTGGGCTCAGTTCACATCGCAGGTTATGGCAGTACATAGCGACCAGATTAGTGACCATAGCGGGACTCTAAGTCAGAACTAAAGTTTGTAATGGCAAGACTACCGAGTTGTCTGCAAAAAGACTATTACTGATGCGCTTGTCCCACAGAATATGGATCCTATAATCAGTTAAGTAAATGTTCACATAAATAAAGAACCGTATTAATCCAAGTGTGCATTTTTGTTGAAGAAAGAGGATACTGGCCACCCATAATAACATACTCTAATTTGCTTCATCGCAGTAAAACACACTACAATTACTAATGTCCTGCTTGACACAGTCAAGTCGTTTAAATATCTGGGTATAACATTGCAAAGCGAAATGACATGCAACGAGCATGTGAGAAAGATGTTAGGGAAGGCGAATGGTCGACTTCGCTTTATTGGAAGAATTTTAGGAAATAGTTATTAACCTGTAAAGGAAAACGCATGTAGGACGCTGCTGCAACCTGTTCTTGAGTACCGCTTAAGTGTTTGGGATCTGTACCAGGTCGGATTGCAGGAAGACATCAAAGCAATTCAGAAGCGGGCTCCTAGATTTGTTACCGGTAGGGTCGAACATCACGTAAGTGCTATTTAGACGCTTCGGGAACTCAAATGGGAATCCCTGGAGAGAAGGCAACGTAGCTATCGAGAAACAATATTGAGACAATTTAGAGAATCGGCATTTGACGCTGACTGCCTAACGTTTCTACTGCCGCCAACATACACTGCGCGTAAGGACCACGAACATAAGATACGAGAAATTAGGGCTCATATGGAGGCATATAGATAGTAGTTTTTCCCTCACTCAATTTTCAAGTGGAACAGAAAAGGAAATGACAAGTAGTGGCACAGGGTCCCCTCCACCACGCATCATACGTTGGCTTGCGGAGAGTCTGTGTAGTTGTCGATGCAGTGTTGAAGGGTTTCCATTCACAGTTATGTACAGTCCAAATATGTGTGGTACCAAACATATAGTTGAGTGCATGTACTGTGTTCACAAGTGCAATACTCTAAAAGTGTTTGAAAATCTTTAATTTAAACTATATTCAGTGTACACACTCTCTCTCACACACACACACACGCTTGTTTTGCAAATAAATACCCAGTCACACACTCAATGACTCAAGTGAGTAGTGTGAGTGTAGAAGAGTCTCGATCTTGTCTGCAAAGACGAATTGTTTGTCATTATGACGTGACAAACTGATTTTAAGTTGCGAAATAGTATACACCCCATGGCCCTGTAATGGAATACTCGCTTGGAGCGCTATATGTGGGTCAGAATAAGAATCCTCAACAGGTAGCAGGCTCTCGCAGTAATGATCCATCGTGAGAGCCTTTGAGGCTGTATGATGCGCACTCTTAGCCCACTTTTGGCTGGTTCTTGTTTCTGTGAGGTAGACATACATTTTAGATCTGAGACCAACAAACTCCACGATTTGAGACCCATTCACTTCATCTTTCATTAGGCCGATAACCTTTATGTTCTGAGATGTAGTATCATAATGAGACTGTACGTAGTTACTTTATATGGGTCACAGCATTGAACCCAGTAGATAAAACTGTCTGTACCTATCTAAGGTATCTTTCTGTCAGCGAATTTTCTCTACACAGAGTCATAGTGAAAGCGGCACATGTGCAGTTTGGAAAGGTCCAGTATACGATTACCAACATAAACATGTTTCATTATCTCTTAAAATTTAAGGGAGCCACTTTCCAGAATGGTTATACATGCGTTAAAGAAAATGCTGTGGACTATGTAGTCTGCAGTAGAATTGTATTCTAGAGTATATGAGATCCAGTACCTAAATGCATGTGTAACCAAGTAGCATAACGCTGCCCTGCCACTGACTTGGTCCAGTTCCAGTTGTATGGAGTGGGTATAGGACCTACTGCTAGCCAGCTGGTAACTATAACTAAATGTCCCCCCGTTAGGAGACAGGGAATGGTGCCATGATGACCTCATAGGCTGCACTGCAGACAGGAATCGCAGTACTGACAGTCCCAGACAACGTAATGGCCCCCCACACGTCCATGAAGGCCACACACTTGGGGACTGCAGCCATGATTGGTCCACAAGTGGGGAGTTCATTCATGAGGAGCCTGGACGTGGTGATGACTCTGTAGACAGTCCCACATATGGGAACTGCACCCATGAGAGGTCTGGAAGGGGTGACAGTGCTGTAGATAGCCTCACACACGGGCAGTGCAGCATCTATGAGAAGCCTCGATGTTGTGGTGGTGGCTCTGGATGTATCACCAATATGTTAGGGGGTGGTGTTGTTGCTGGCTCAAGTCCACCTCGAGATGGCTCCCTCAAGTTTTCTGCGAGAAAAGACGGCAATGATAAGTATCTTGTATGTGTACCAACTTCAGGAAAATAAATCGTATATCAACAATAATGATTTATAGTACTTACTAGTACATTCCTTCATCAACGTCAGATATAACCCTCATGTCACTATCGCCCACTTGCAGACCACTTCTAAGCAGCATCTCCAGATTGTCATCATAATTTTCATTAGTGAGCACACCTAGAAACAAAGAACATTGCATGTAATTATGAAAAGAAGTTATTGCAGAAACAAAAGAAACATTACTCACATATCTGCTCATTTACCATTGGGTGCATCCATCCCTGTCAGCTAATGGGGGAGAATGGGGTCATCATCTGAGACAGCTCGATCACCACTGCTGGACTTGGCCCATTCCCCACGTCTTCATTGTTATCAGCAGCACCTAGAAACAAGAAGAACATCCCATAAGCAATGAATGCAAGAGTGGATTATTATTATTATTGTAGAATAAGAACGAATTACTATTACATATGGATGCATTTTTCTTTTACTGGTGTCTGTCCAAGTGAGGAAATGAATAAAAATGGCATCATGGCCTGTGATTTAAGATTCTGAGTATCAATAGCATCTAGAAAAAGAAGAAAAATTCATAAGCGTTGAATGCATATGTAGTAGTAATAGTAATATGTGTGACTACATAAATATTCACTCGTTGACAAGTTGAGTTAAAATGGTTCAGATGGCTCTGAGCACTATAGGACCTAACTTCTGAAGTCATCAGTCCACTAGAACTTAGAACTACTTAAACCTAACTAACCTAAGGACATCACACACATCCATGCCCGAGGCAGGATTGGAACCTGCGACCGTAGCGGTCGCGCAGTTCCAGACTAGTGTAGAGCCTAGAACCGCTCGGCCACTCCGGCCGGCGACAAGTTGAGTGAAGCCCTGGGAACTCAGAGCCGAAAATGTCGTCGTGAGTTGTTCAATATAATCTACCTAGAGTATTTCTATAAAACAGCAAACAGATATTATTGTATAAGTGTCATGCATAAGGAAAAACCTCAAACACATAGAAGCAAGAGCACTTCAATACTCACTCTGTTGTTGAGCCAGCGGCTGCCTACAAAAAAGAAGAAGAAATATGTCAGACTATCGTATTAGTATCCACACATATATAGATATATAATAATGTGCACTCACCATCACAAAAATCTCCCATTATTAGTTCTGGAGCCACAGGTGTCAAACAGCTCGGTCCCCTGTCAGGACAAGTAGCGAACAAGTAGTTAAGAATGTCGCTTCCCATCATTGCCAGCAGTACACCAACACAGAATCGTCATCATTAAATTTCGGCTGTACAGCAACGAACGAGTACAATGACACACACAAAGTTGGTGATAAATACCACCATCAATGCGAGCTCGCTTGCCTGTCTCTTCATGAGAGGAATAACAAGTAGATTGCTGATGCTTCTTCGCTGCAAGTGGTTCTGCTGGCTATCTGATCAGGACTGAGGTGCTGCCCTGCAGCGGGGTCCACTGGTGGGGGACACCTAGCTTCAGGTCTGACCAATATAGTCCACAACTACGATATTTCCAACGAAACAGAGCACAGAACGCTGGCATCATATTTTTTCAACTAATCAGAACATAGAATGCTCACGTCATATTCCTCTACCAGTCGTGCAGCTGGTGCCGCTGCAGGGTGAGGCAGGAATAGAGCTAGTACTGTGTGGTGACACCGTAACCTAGACCAGACACAGAAATGCCACATGTGTGCATGGACCTGCTTTTATATTCCTTTCCCTTCTGTTCGTACAAGTTTGCGTCTTGACAATAAGTTCTTCTCAAGGCAGGGCCTTCCTTAACGCCTCACTGTGCATCTGACCTTTACGAATGCACTAGCTATACTCAGCTCTGCCGGAGCTGATAAAGTAAGTGCTGTTTTTATTCAGTATGACTGTGTCCCCCACTTTAACGAAATGCAGACACATCGTACCATAAAGAGAGTAGTGGTCAGTACACCTCAAACACCTGAACGGTCCCTACGTCTCTGATAACCACCCTCCATCCTAAGCACACACGAGCCACCGCTCTGTCGCGGGGCCGAACCGCCCGTGTAAATAGCGGAGAGCACAAGCCAGCCAGGCGTAATGACTGAACATAACCACAGGGAATGTATGTGGCTGAATTTTCATACTCACCATCGGAAATCTATTGTTGTTCAAGGGGTAAGAGAATAAGTCAATCGCATAATTTATTTTATAAAATAATCTATTGGTCACCCAACTTAAGAGTAATTTCACGTTATTTGAAGTAGAAATAAGAGCATTGTTTTTTCTTCCTCTTCTCCTTCTTCTTCTTCTTCTCCGTACGTCTTCTTGAGGTGGTGGATCGCTGGGCAGTTATATAACTCGACATCACGTACTGAAGCGCACCTGAATATTCTGCTCATGCAGTATTTCTTCTCACTGCCTTTGATGTAAACAACAGTACTGATGTAATCGAAATTCCTAAACGTCGTCAGCACATGTTCTAGAGACAAGCCACATTCCTCACCGTCTTTAGATGGTGATTTCGCGTCAACCATAATATTCTAATCCGAGTTTTAGCACATTTAATGAGTTTGAATGGTTTAGGAGCCTCAGAACACTCAGAGTTTGTCACTATTAAGCATTCAACATTAGTAAAAGCGATAAATACCAGATCTTTAAACATAAACTGTTCGAAGTCATCTATTAAACCTTGTTTATCAGCAATAATGGTCGCGCTCTCAGGCCCCGTTGTGAAATGCTGCAGATGTGGTGCATTGCTCATTAATTTACACTACTCGTTTCACTATCCCAGTCAACAATGCACATGCAGAGGTTTCTTAGGGAATTTGTCTGTTGATTCAAATTCTGTGCAAACATCTGCATCTACACCTACATCTACATCTACATCATACTCCACGAGCCATCTCAATGCGTGTGGAGGGGTGTATTTCTGGTACCATTAACTGATCCACTCTACACTGTTCCACTCACGAATGGAGTGGGAAAAATGATTGTCGGTAAACCTGAATATTGGTTCTAATTTCACGAAATTTTTCATCGTGGCCATTACGCGGAATGAATGTGGGAGGAAGTCATATGTTGCCCGAATCATCCTGGAAAGTACTCTCTAGAAATTTCAATAGTAAACCTCTCTGTGATGCGCAACTCGTCTCTTATAACGTCTGCCAATGAAGTTTTTTGAGCGTATTAATAACGTTGTCGCGACGACTAAGCGATTCCGTGGAGAGAGGTGCTACTCTTCGTTGTATCTTCCCTATCCCTTCATCATTCATCAAAACTCTGCATGTCATTCTGCAAACAGATACTGTCTTCCGGCGTTGCTACTTTCTTATACACAATCGCGTCATCTGTGAACAGTCTTAAAGAACATACGAGTTTTTCATTAGAACATTTATATACGTTGTAAACAATAACGGCACTGTCACACTTCCTTGGGGCACTCCAGAAATTACCTACACATGAGTCGATTTTGTTGCGTTTAGAGCAATGTGTTGTCTTCTATCTGCAAGGAAGGCTTGAATGCAGTTGCAAATCTTGTCCGATACTCGCTAAGTTGGTACATTTTTCACTACGCCGTAGCGCGGAACGGTGTCAAATGCCTTCCTGAAGTCAAGGAACACGGCACCAACCTGAGTTCAGTGGTCTAATGCGCTATGGATCTCATGGAACAACAGAGCGAGCTGAGTTTCGCAAGATCTCTACTTACGAACTGCACGTTGATTTTCATACAGGACAATTTCGTTCTTTACCGGCCAGGTTAGCCGAGGGCGCTAACGCGCTGCTTCCTGGACTCGGGTAGGTGCGCCGGCCCTGGATCGAATCCGCCCAGCGGATTAACGACGAGGGCCGGTGTGCTGGCCACCCTCGATGTGGTTTTCAGGTGGTTTTCCACATCCAACTAGGTGAATATCGGGCTGGTCCCCACGTTCCGCCCTCAGTTACACGACTCGCAGACATTTGAAAACGTTCGCATTATTTCACGGCTTACACTAGACGCAGACAGGTGGGGTACACTAATTCCGTCTCGGGCGGTCTGGGGTGGCGACAGGAAGGGCATCCGGCAACCCTCTGACACTAACGTTGACAAATCCATAGCAACAAGGCCGATCCCGCGCTAAAGTAGGACAAAGGCCCAAAGAAAATGATGATACTTTCGTTCTTCAAAATCCTCATAATTCTTCAGCATTAAACATGTTTCATAATTGTGCAACAGACTGACATCAATGATATAGATCCGTAACTGTGAGCATCAGTTCTACAATCTTCATGAAAAAGGGAACAACCTGCAGTTTTTTTGCAGTCGCTAGTTACCCTTCCTTGCTCCAGCGGTCTACCGTAAACTGCTGCTAAAAACTGAGCAAATTCTTTCACATAATCTTTGTGAAATCTTTCATCTGGTCCCAATGCCTTTCCACTACTAATCTATTGCTGTTGGTTTTCTGTTCCGCGATCGGTTAGCTCAGTATCTCCTATTTCGGCGTTCGTAGGACGACTGAAAGAATATACTGTGTTACGATGCTCTGCAGTGAAACAATTTCTGAAAACCGAATTTAGTATTTGGGCCGTCTCTCTGGTATCTTCTGTTCCGATGGTTCTGTGGTCTCTGAGTGAATGACTAGATGATTCCGAACCACTTACTGATTGTACATAAGACTAACACCTCTTAGGATTTTTACTCAGTTCATATGACAAAATTTTAGTTTCAGGGTCTTTGAACGCTTCTCTCGTTGCTCTCCTTAACCTTATCTTTGCTTTGATCAGTTTTGATCTGTTAGTTGCATTTCGACTTCTCTTAAATCTGAGACGAAGCTCTCTTTGTTTAGGAGCAGTTTTCCAACATGACTGTTAAAGTAAGGTGGGTCTTTCTCATCCCACAAGACTTGCTTCGAACATAGTTGTCTAAGGTAAACTGAAGGATATTTTAAAAATTTTTACAATTGTGCTCCTCATATTCGTCCTCTTCACTGAATATTTGATGTTGAACACTCAGATACTCTACAGTTTGCATCCTCTCACTCTTGCTAAGAAAAAAATACATTCCTACATTTCTTAATATTCCTTGTAAGACCCGTAATCGTAGTTGCTATTACAGGATTTGATCACCGACACCTCCCTGTACGTTACCTGATTCGATAAATTCAGGTCTGTTTGTTCAAAAAATGGTTCAAATGGCTCTGAGCACTATGGGACTTAACTTCTGAGATCATCAGTCCCATAGAATTTAGAAATACTTAAACCTAACTAACCTAAGGACACCACACACATCCATGCCCGAGGCAGGATTCGAACCTGCGACCGTAGCGGTTCCAGACTGTACCGCCTAGAACCGCTCGGCCACCACGGCCGGCAGGTCTGTTTGTTGCTAGGAGGTCTAAGACGTTACTTTCACTAGTTGGTTCTGTAACTATTAGCTCAAAATAATTTTTAGAAAGGACATTCAGAATAATTTCACACAAATCCCTGTCTCTGGCACCAGTTTGATAGCATGACTCTCCCAGTCTATACCTGGAAAGTTGAAGTCACCCTTCATTAGAACAGCATGATCAGGAAAATTATTAACCATATTCTGTAAGTTCCCCATGAAACGCTTTGCCACTACAACCCCTGATCCAGGCGATCTATAAAATTATTCCATTAACACTTTCACCGACCTTTGATACTGAACTTCACCCCGGGAACCGTCCTCAGCTGGCAGGCTGGCTAGTTGAAAATGCACCGCCACCATTGTCCACTAGCCTGTCCTTACGATAAATATTCCAATCTGGACTTCGTTCCTCTTCAGTTCCGATTCCAACCAACTTTCTGTTCCTAATACTATCTGAGCATTATAGCCTTCAATAAGCGAAACTAATTCCAGGACCTTACTTTGGATGCTCTTGCAGTTTACTAATATCATATTAACCTTTTCTGTGTTTGAGGACGAGCATTCTGTGAGAACACTGTGTCTAATGTAACTTCAATTTTGGAAGGTGATTCGTCTCTGATCGCAAGGGGGGTTTCTCTAATCTAAATATCCCCCTGTGCACGCCATACTTACTCCGTTACCCCAGTAGTCGCTTCCCGTGTGTATTGAATGCCTGACCTATTAAGTAGAACCCTAGTGTTCTTAACCCTATAGCGGAGGTCGAGAAATTCACTCCTGATACCATCATGGAGGCGTCTGAGCCTCGCGATCGACCCTGGCTATGGTGCTACAAATAGAGAGCTTAGCCTGCATCCCACACACGATGCTAGTTACCTTCATCAAATCAGCCATCTGCTAAAAGGAGCCGAAGATGACCTCATAACCCAAGCAGCAGACGTCATTCGTACCAATCTATGCCACTACTCGTATTAGCAGCCGGTTGCACGCAGTACGCTCGATAGCCGCCAGCAGGGCCTCTTCACACATCACAGACGTGACCCCCCCTCCCTGCAAACATACTAAGTGCGCACCGGTATTCTTTCCAGCCCTGCATGCTATTTGTCTGAGAGCCTCCACCACATGTCTAACGTTGTGGCCACCCTCTGCACTTTTCTGGGCTGGACAGGAGAATTGGCCGCTGGTACAACAGGAGAGGCGACCTATGCTGGCTCAGAAGTATTATCAACACTTGATAATAACGTTGTAGCCACCCTCTGCGCTTCTCTGGACTGGGCAGGAGAATTGGCCGCTGGTCAAACAGGAGAGGCGACCTATGCTGGCTCAGAAGTGTTATCAATACTAGATAACACCATCTAAGGTGTCGCAGTTCTCACCACTGGCCCCCAAATGTCGCAGCAGCATTGGGCGTTAGTCAGAAGCTTATCGACTGTAGCCAACGCAGCATCCAACTGTGTATAGATAGCTGCCAGTTCTCCTTGTGTTATATTACAACAAGCACAGTTTCCAGCCACATCGTACTGGGTAAAAATTTGTTGTAAGCATTCAAAAAATACCAAAAAAGCAGTTAAGATTAACTTGAAATGTACTAGCAGACGCCACAAGAGAGACTTTTACCTGACAGTGGCGGTACTGAGGTTGGAATGGACGCAAAATATAACGAGGAGAAAAAATAAACACTAAAATGTGCTCTGCAGCATTCTCACTATAGCCTGAGCCCGCAAGATCCTCAGCTGAGATTGCAAGATCCTGATGCGCTTAAAACGGATAAAGTTTTCTTTACGAGAAAATGGATGTATCAACAGTTACTTTTTATTAGAAAATCTGCTCACTCAAATACTACTGATGGAAATAAATATGTAAACTCCATTGCGCTAATCTAAACTATATGCTATGTGCGAACATGAGATTTAAATTTAGAGACAAAACGAGCTGCTTCAGATGGCAGAAAATTGCATGAGGTGTTCGACTCACAGAAGAATATGCACTAATATTTACGCAAAAACGAAAACTTAGAGTAATTTACTAAATACTAGTCTACACAGTAAAATACACACCTATAGTCCACGTATAAGCAGAAGTACATGAAAAAAACACAAACTTAACTAAATTATTTTGTATCAGACAACGGCTGCTGCTGCTACCGCTCCAGGGGCGTCCACTGACCTCATCTTCTGCCACTGAACTTAACAGGACCACCCTTAATGACCTCATTCTCGTTTATTTTTCTTTGAGTGTCTATAATGAAGATAGATGCCAATTCTTTAAACCGCTGTGGGTTCAATATGTATCCAGATACATCGACCGACTCTTAATGCGAAGGCCAAAACTTTGAACACATATTGTGTAATAGACTGTACACTGTATTACTCCAGTTCAGCTATACGGTATTGTATGGGTAGAATTCTCCATTTAAAAACACCTTAGCATTTGTTAGTTTACAATAGTCGCATATACTCAAATCTATCTTCATGTTCCCTTTCCTCTTGGTCTGCACCACCAGTGTAACGAACCAAGGTATTTTCACCCAAACATCTAACTTCACTGATCAATATCGTCATGAGATGATTGGAAGAGGTGGGTATTCATACAGATCCCAGATTTCTATTTGTATATTAACGAATAATACAGGAAGTTTATAGCAAATATTTTAATCATGACTGGCATTAACACGAATGCTCAGGAATCAATAATACAGAGTTATTGTATTTGCAATGAGATAAAGCTGTTTGCATGACTAGAACATTTATATTTAAATTTAAATTTTTAAATTAATAACAAACCTTCAAATGAAATGTTGACTTATTTTTGTTGTTACGTTAACATGATCTGGGATATTAGTAAGAGTAAATTCTGTTTATTTTTAGCTAAAGGTGTATGTATAAAAGTAGTAGTGTTTCTAATGGAGTAAAGCTGTTCATATGACCGTGCACTTTATATTTAAAAACCAGTAGAGGACTTTACCATTTAGAAACATAGTACAAGTTTTATTCTGTGGTAGGATATTAAATTGACACCAGTGTAGTGAGGGTGTAAGGAGAGAGATGTGGGGAGTGGTTCCTTAGGGAGGGGGGGATGGGGGGGCGGTGTAGGGATGGTTGAGTGGCTCCTTGTTTTGAACTAGTAGATCTTCAAAGTTCTGAGGAAAAATTTGTTTCTCAGTTCAATTTGGTCATTGAGTAGGTAGTCAGGTGCTGTATTTGTGTAGATAAATATTTCAGTTTCTTCAAGAAGGTCAAGTATCATGCCTTTGTTGGCAAAATGAAGTATTTGGAGATTATCTTCTGTGCTGTTAGCAGAATGATTGTGTTGGGCAAGATGTCAGGCAAAGCTGGATTTGTTTAGGTTATTAAGATGGAGTGTATATATGTGTTCTTTAAATCTTGTTGTGATGTTTCTACCAGTTTGTCCAGTGTAGAAGCTTGGACATGAGTTACAAATGAGCTTGTATAGACCTGACTTTTGATACTGTTGTATTGTGGTTTTGGTGCTGTGTATGATTTTATTTTGTATTTTGTTGTTGGTGAGGAAGATTATTTTTCTGTTGTATGTCTTGAAGAGGTTGGCTATTTGGAGAGAAATCTTCCCTTTTAGCTAAAATAAACAGAATCTATTCTTACTAATATCCCAGATCATGTTAACATAACAACAGAAATAAGTCAACAGTTCATTTGAAGGTTTGTTATTATTTTAAAAATTTAAATTTAAATATAAAGTTCCTAGTCATACAAACAGCCATATCTCTTTGCAAATACAATAACTCTGTATTGTTGATGCCTAGGCATTCGTGTTAATCCCAATCACGATTAAAATGTTTGCTATAAACTGCCTGTATTATACGTTAATATACAAATAGAAATAAGACATGAGATCATCTGAAGTTTGTTCTTGTGGTAATTTATTTATTTTATTTTATTTTGAGCTCTCATGTTATCGCCAGTCTGATTAATATATTTGCCCTTATATCGACCTTAATACATGTAAAAAAGAACAATTTACATTTATATGCAAAGTAGGACTATGCCATATCTTTTTGTCAAGATCTTTGTTACAAACAACAGTTGTAAAGCGCATGCTGGATGCTGGCAAAAGTCTCGCTATCACAGTGCAGATTAATGTAGTTTGTATGAAAGTGTGTGTAGTGATGTAACAACTGGACATCAAATTGAAGGCAGGCAGATGTAGACTAACGAAAAAAGCCACCCATACTGTCGCAAGCCAGCACCCAGCATTATGCTAGAAATAATGATGAAACTTCCAAAAACCATCTGAAGATGAACCTGAGAAGGTTCGAAAACCGGTTTATGAAATAAAACATAATTATTCAAAAAAGTGACTGGCTGCAGTTTTATGTAACTTATTTACATTCAATTAACAGTCATCGTTCTAAAATATCCGTAATGGATAAGCATAACCTGTTGCTACCACGCAAGGTAATTAGAACAATGCGCGAATTTCGGCAATGTAATTTTAATTGCAATAAGATTTAACAAAAAGTGTCTCTCAGAGCACGTGACTCCAAATTATATCAGAATAAAAATAACGAGTCAAAGCATGTCAGCCAAAATAGCAAAAGCCTGATGTGAATTATTTGGTTGAAAACTGAAATCAGATCTCTGTACAAAAAGAAAGAACTTCTTAAATCAAAGCTATACAATATGCACCTAGAAATAAGCCATAAACTTGTTGCTCATGTATTCGTGGTCTTTCTAGATTATATCAATTTACATGTCAACAAGGAACGTACTTATCTCACAAAGACGTGATAAAAAGATAAATACTCTGATTTCAAAAAATGCAGTGAAGTCCCCCAGTATCTCATCTCAAATAGAACATAAGTTTTTTGACAAAGTGATAAATACCACAGAAATATACTTCAGTAGTACTGAATTGAAGTCGTTAAACAAAGGCCTTAACCAAAATATTAGCCCCTCACTAAATAAAAGCGACATTAAAGACCCAATAGTTAGCACAAACACCGTATGCACAGCTGCTTAACTGAAAGACAATGAACAAAATGCTATAGCTCATAAGGCAAACAACATCAATATGAGAAACATTCACCAAAACAAAATGTACAATAAGATGAATGCTGAACATAGGACATTACGTGACATAAACAAGAAACATTCAACTGAGAATGCCCTCGTTGTCGGAGCAGACAAGGGCAGCACAGCTGTTGTCACATATGTGAATCAGATTATATTAGCAAAACTTATGAATTCTTCAGAAAGAATAACATAAAAGGAATGGCATATGACCCTGCTCCCAGATTCCAAGATAAAATTAGAAAATTGCTTAAAAACTGCAACTTCTTGTAGACACCAACAAAAGCAAAGCACTGCATTGTGATGAACCCATCAGCACCAAAATTGAGATCGCGGCCTAAGATCCACAAACCAGAATCTCCAATATGTTCGTTTGTGAACTCCATCAATAGTCCAAGGTATAAAATCACCGAGAAACTTAATGATATTATCCGCAAAGCATATGTATTTCAAAATAACTTGTCTATCAAAAACAGTTATGAGCTCATCAATAGCATAAAAGTTTTCCCCTACCCAGACACAGCTAGATTTGCATCTCTTGAGATAGTCAACCTACATACAAACATACCTGTCAAGGAAACAATTAGTTTAGTAAGAAATAAATTACTCAAACATAGAACAGTGAGTAGAGCTGATATATACGAATTCATAGAAATCCTGGAGCTTATATTACCACACAACTATTTCCTGTTCACCGCGCGGGATTAGCCGAGCGGTCTTAGGCGCTGCAGTCATGGACTGTGCGGCTGGTCCCGGCGGAGGTTCGAGTCCTCCATCGGGCATGGGTGTGTGTGATGGTCCTTAGGATAATTTAGGTTAAGTAGTGTGTAAGCTTAGGTACTGATGACCTTAGCAGTTAAGTCCCGTAAGATTTCACGCACATTTGAACATGTGAACTTCCTGTTCAACAACAAGTTTTACATTCAGGAAGATGGATAGGCAATGGGTAGTAGTCTTGCGGGCTTGCTAGCAGACATATATATTAATAAGCTTGAAAACTGTTTTTTTAGATCCCAAACCCAACTAAAAGATAAGCTGCTTTACTACAAACGGTACATTGGTGATACTCTCATTCTGTTCAGTGGAACAACAGAATAAATAGATAATCTATACAAAGAACTTAATAAAATACATAACAAAATTCAATTCACAGTAGAATATGAAACACCACAAGGCATTAACTATCTTGATTTAACAATCTCAAATAAAAAACAAAAGCATTAATTTCTCATTTTCAGAAAGCCAATAACCACCAATGTTACCATACACAAATCCTCTTGCCATCCAGACCAACAAGCATTCTTGAGAACAATGGTTAATTGCATGCTTAAAATCCCAACAAACACAAGTAAAAGACAGAAAGAAACAGGAATTATAAAATCAATTGCCTCCAGCAATAGATACAACCCTGCAATAACAGATAAACTAATCCATACAGCAAAATTAAAATAACCAACTGCTGAACAACCACCCACAAACAAGAAGACCATATTTATAAGCCTGCCTTTCCTAGGCAAGGTTTCTCATCAAACTGCCAACATAAAAATACGCTTCTTCACCAACAACAAAATACAAAATAAAATCATACACAGCACCAAAACCACTATACAACAGTATCAAAAGTCAGGTCTATAAAAGCTCATTTGTAACTCATGTCCAAGCATCTACACTGGACAAACTGGTATAAGTATCACAACAAGATTTAACGAACACATATATGCACTCCATCTTAACAACCTAAATAAATCCGGCTTTGCCTCACATCTTGCCCAACACAATCATTCTGCAAAGAACACAGAAGATAATCTCCAAATACTCCATTTTGCCAAGAAAGGCACGATACTTGACCTTCTTGAAGAAACTGAAATATTTATCTACACAAATACAGCACCTGACTACCTACTCAACGACCAAATTGAACTGAGAAACAAATTTTTCCTCAGAACTTTGAAGATCAACTAGTTCAAAACAAGGAACCACTCAACCAAGCCTACACCGCCTCCCCATCCTCCCTCTCCCTAACGAACCCCTCCTCCCCCCGCCCCATCCCTCTCCTAACATCCTAACTACACTGGTGTCAATTTAATATCCTACCACAGAATAAAACCTGTACTATATTTCTAAATGGTAAAGCCCTCTACCGTTAACATAAATCAGTACTTTTATACATATTACTTCTAGCTGGAAAAAACAAAAGGTGTCTTTACCAATATTCCAGATCACTTTAATGTAGGAAAAAAATAAGTCAACCGTTAACTTGATCTTTTGTTCTTGGTTTTTAAATATAAAGTGTACAGTCATACAAACAGCTTTACTCCATTACATACACTACAGCTTTTATACATATACCTCCAGCTAAAAATAAACAGAATCTACTCTTACTAATAGCCAAGATCATGTTAACATAACAACAGAAATAAGTCAACAGTTCATTTGAAGATTTGTTATTAATTTAAAAATTTAAATATAAATGTCCTAGTCATACAAACAGCTGAACCTCATTGCAAATACAATAACTCTGTATTATTGTTCCCTGGTCATTCGTGTTAATGCCAATCATGATTAAAATATTTGCTATAAACTGCCTGTATTATACGTTACTATACAAATAGGAATAAGACATCAGATAACTTGAAGTTGTTCTTGTAGTAATATATTTATTTTGTGTTGTGCTCTCATTTTATCGCCAGTCTGATTAACATATTTGCCATTAAATCGACTTTAATAATGTAAAAAAGAACGAATTACATGTCTGTTCCAAGGAGGCCTATGCCATATCTTTTTGTCAGGATCTTTGTTACAAGCAACAGTTGTAAAGCGCATGCTGGATGCTGGCAAAAGTCTCGCTGTCAGAGTGTAAATTAATATAGTATGTGTGAAAGTGTGTATAGTGATATAACAACTGGACATCAAACTGAAGGCAGTCAGACGGAGGCTAACGAAAAAAGCCGCCCATCTGTCGCAAGCCAGCACCCAGCATTATGCTAGAAATAATGATGTAACTTCCAGAAACCATCTGAAGTTGAACCTGAAAAGATTCGAAAACCGGTTTATGGAATAAAACATAATTATTCAAAAAAGTAACTGGTTGCAGTTTTATGTAACTTATTTACATTCAATTAACAGTCATGGTTCTAAAATACCCGTAATAAATAAGCATAATTTATAGAATATAATATTAGAATAGCAAGAGAGTGGTTTTAGGTGCAATGTGACGTTAGTTAAACATTTTTAGGCCTGATTATGCGTAGCACTAGTTGCTAGCTCCCATATTATGTGCTGGAACGTTATTTATTATAATACTAGAGTAGCTCGAGCATATTTTCTTGTGCATGTTTACAATTGCATTCTTTAAAAAAATCGGAAAATACAGAAAAGAGTAAATCCTAAACTACCATATTTATGATGATAGTTCACTTTTGACACTAAAAGCACTTGACCATTAACAAACAGCTGGGTGAACATGAATGCAAGTGCACTACTTGGCCGCTTCTTTGCCTATACATTATGGTAAGCCTAACGACAGCTGTGGACCATTAATTTCAGTTTCGATGACACTTATTGCCTATTAATTATGTCACAAATAAACAAAAAAGAGCCCAAGTGAGCAGTTTGTTAACGGGAGCTTGAGCGAGTGGCCAGTTTGTTTAATTAAGGAGAACTATGTTCCAATTGAAGTTGAACCAGCCCAGCTCCCCAGATGATGATCACATAGGTTCATTGGTAGGATACTAGGAAACTGCAGTCCGTACAAATCTGTTGTTAAAAATGGTGGACATTTTTTGGTACTTGGAGGTAAACCGACATTGACCGTGTTGAATCTTGATACAAACACCATAAGAACAAACATAAATGAAAATAAAAGACGGAATAACAGACATTAAGGATTAAGAGAAAATTTTCGTCACAGATATCTATTACATTGCAGTGAGGGTGAGGAAACAAAATTATCTTTAACGCAAAAAAATGTCGGCACAAACGTGCCAGCGCTGATAGCTCACTGACGACGTTTGTACCTGTATTACTAGCAGTCATTATCAGTGTATAGCATTTAACTGATGAAGAAATCAGGAGGAAAATACAGCAGGAGTACAGAATTCAGCCGCCGTACTAGCATTAATTTTTTCGTTGTTGCGTTGTCTTTACAATAGTGATCGCCAAGCTGTCGATCGCTACTATTAGCAGCCCATGGGACCATTTTCAGCGCTCAGCCTGGTTAACCTGATATCAGACCGTGCTCATGGCAAAAACAGCTTGTTTCTCCCGCCCAACTGCCGTTGTCGGTAGAGAATACTACACTGTCAGCCTGATAATTAATTGAATGTGCATGAGGCTTCCGCTTGTTATGTTTCTCATGTGTCTATCAGACATTGATTAACGTGGATAGTTTGATTTACGCGTTGATATTAAGCTACGTTTGTTCTAATGATAGTGTGTTCAAACAAAAAGCAAAAACCTTATCACTTTTATTTGGAACGGGAAACCGATTACTTACTTTACCAGGTAGGGTACAAATGTATTTGTTTAATGTGCTATGCATGTTATACTGGAGAACGAATATTCCACGAAAACGAAAATAACATCGGGTGTGCCCAAAGGAAGCATAATAGAGTCCCCAATGCTTTCAATGTATATGAACGATTTATGAGGTAGGATCAGCAGCACTATCAGATTTTTCACTGATGACGCAGTAGTGTACAGGAAATTATCGTCACTGGATGATTGTCCAGAACAGTAGAAAGACTTGGACTAAATTTCCACTTCCTGTAATGACTGGAAACTCTTTTCGAATGTGTATATATACAAGGTAACGCCTATAGTAAAGAGAAAGAGACTCATTTCAAGTTTGCTGGTAGATATATGAAAGCACGTCACATTGTACACTTACAGGTAATGCTATGAAATGGGACGATCATGTAAAATAAATTCTGGGAATTGGGGAAGGCGGATGGCAGACTCGGATTTATTGGAACGGTTCTGGGAATGTGTGGTGTATCTGTGAAGGTGCTAGTGCGAAGAGTCTTGCAGTACGGTACTGTACTTGGAGATCTTATGGAATAGGGATGATAAGAAAGATAGAAAGAATTCAGAAACGCGCTGCTAAGATCGTAACAGATCGGCGAATCCCACACGAAAGTGTTACAGAAATACTAAGGGGACGTACCTGTAAATGGGAGTTGTTGGAAGAGAGACGACGTAGTTCTTTTAGTATCCGATAGTGATTCGAAATACTCTGTCAGCCGGAAGAGGAAAGGTCAGAGAGACTCAAATTTCTGACCACCGCCGCAGTATGCTCCAGTGAAGGGCATCACTTCTGACGCGTCATGTGATGTGGGCCCGTCCACTGACGCATGTGTCCGTAAATATCCAGGCACCGCAGTTGTGGTTATCCTCTGAAGCCTTCGTTACACGCCATTGATAGTCGTGTGATTGAACTTACCTGTGTTTAAAATTTTTCTGTTCGTATTTCTTCCTGGAATGTTTGTGCACGCTGACAGTGACTTTTGCTTTACCTTTGGCTAACCGTTCACGACGTGCACTGTGCCGTTATCGTCCACAGAAGCCACCCGTTTGTTCCACCGGTCTCTGCGTTACCATCAGTGCGAGTAATCAGTTAAACGGCTTCTACCTACGCTGCGTAGAACAGAAAAGCAGCGACGAGAACTTTCTCTCCGTGCACCTATTCACTGTGAAGCATGGATCCTGCGTATCCGAAATCACAGCAGCAGCAGTTGCAACTGCAACAACAACAACAACCGCAGCAACAGCAAAAAAAGCAGTGGAATTCCGAAACGAACAACAGTAACAGCAGGAATTGCTGTTGCGACTAGTGCAAAACGAATAAAATATTGCAGCTGCTGCATCAACCATTTCCTTGCGTCATCCTGACAGACAAAAGTTGGGAGATCTATTTATCTCGTTTTGGTCCCCACTGCAGGGCAAGTCAAATAACTGACCTTGAACGGCAGACTGCATGTTGAACTGCTGCTCGGTTTGAACTCCCTTTGCGCTCGGCAAGCTGGCACCTATGGTTACCTGGAATGTGGTAACCGGTAACATTTCATACCAGCTCGTTCCACTGTATGACAGTGGCTGGATTAATAACTCAGCAGAAGATAAGGAAGCATCAGGATAGCGTACTCGACAATCATAATAAGAACGTCGACGCACGGAAAGACGAGGCAGTTACATCGTTTAAAGCGATGAGAATTACGTAAAAGTAAATCACTGACAAAATATATCTACATCTAAATCTACTTGGTTACTCTGCAATTCACACTTAAGTGCCTGGCAGAGGGTTCAAAAAATGGTTCAAATGGCTCTGAGCACTATGGGACTCAACTGCTGAGGTCATTAGTCCCCTAGAACTTAGAACTAGTTAAACCTAACTAACCTAAGGACATCACAAACATCCATGCCCGAGGCAGGATTCGAACCTGCGACCGTAGCGGTCTTGCGGTTCCAGACTGCAGCGCCTTTAACCGCACGGCCACTTCGGCCGGCGGCAGAGGGTTCATCGAACCATTTTCGTACTACTTCTCTACCATTCCACTCTCGAATGGCGCGTGAGAAAAATGAACACCTAAATCTTTCCGTTGGAGCTCTGATTTCTCGTATTTTATTATGATGATCATTTCTCGCTATGTAGGTGGGTGTCAACAAAATATTTTCACATTCGGAAGAGAAAGTTGGTGACTCAGATTTCGTAAATAGATCTCGCCACAAAGAAAACCGCCTTTGTTTCAGTGTCTGCCACCCCAACTCGCGTATCATATCAGTGACACTCTCACCCCTATTGCGCGATAACACGAAACGAGCTGCCTTCTTTGCACTTTTTCTATGTCCTCCGTCAGTCCTACCTGGTAAGCATCCCATACCGCGCAGCAATATTCCATCACAGGACGGACAAGTGTAATGTAGGCTGTCTCTTTACTGGGTTTGTCGCATCTTCTAAGTGTTCTGCCAACAAAGCGCAGTCTTTGTTTCGCATTCCCCACAATATTATCTACGTGGTCTTTCCAGCTTAAGTAGCTCGTAATTGTAATTCCTAGGTATTTAGTCGAATTGACAGCCCTTAGATTTGTGCGATATATCGTATACCCAAAATTTATCGGATTTCTTTTAGTACCCATGCGGATGACCTCGCACTTTTCTTTGTTTAGTGCCAATTGCCACTTTTCGCACCATACAGAAATTCTCTCTAGATCATTTTGTAATTGGAATTGATCGTCTGATGATTTTACTAGACGGTAAATTACAGCATCATCTGCAAACAATATCAGGGGGCTGCTCAGATTATCACCTAGATCATTTATGTACATCAGGAACAGCAGAGGGCCTATGACACTATCTTGCGGAACGCCAGATATCACTTCTGTTCCACTCGATGACTTACCGTCTGTCACTACGAACTGTGACCTCTCTGAGAGGAAATCACGAATCAAAAATGGTTCAAATGGCTCCGAGCACTATGGGACTCAACTGCTGAGGTCATAAGTGCCCTAGAACTCAGAACCACTTAAACCTAACTAACCTAAGGACATCACACACATCCATGCCCGAGGCAGGATTCGAACCTGCGACCGTAGCGGTCACGCGGTTCGAGACTGTAGCGCCTAGAACCGCACCGCCACTCCGGCCGGCAAATCACGAATCCAGTCACACAACTGAGACGATACTCCACATGCACGCAATTTGATTAATAGTCGCTTGTGAGGAACGGTATCAAAAGCCTTTTGGAAATCTAGGAATATAGAATCAATTTGAGATCCCTTGTCAACAGCACTCATTACTTCATGGGAATAAAAAGCTAATTGTGTTGCACAAGAAGGACATTTTCTGAATCCGTGTTAGTTATGTATAAATAAGTCATTTTGGCTCAAATGGCTCTGACCACTATGGGACTTAACATCTGAGGTCATCAGTCCCCTAGAACTTAGAACTAATTAAACCTAACTAACCTAAGGACATCACACACATCCATGCCCGAGGCAGGATTCGAACCTGCGGCCGTAGCGGTCGCGCGGTTCCAGACTGTAGCGCCTAGAACCGCTCGGCCACCTCGGCCGGCAAATAAATCATTTTCTTCAAGGTGATTCATAATGTTGGAGTACAGTATATGCTACAAAATCCTATTGCAAATTGAGGACAGTGATATGGGTCTGTAATTCAATGGTTTACTCCTATTTCCTTTCTTGAATGTTGGTGTGACCTGTGCTACTTTCCAGTCTTTAGGAACAGACCTTTCACCAAGTGAGCGATTGTATATGACTGCTAAGAAAGGAGCTATTGTGTCTGCATATTCTGAAAGGAACCTGATTGTTATACCACCTGGACCGGAAGACTTGCCTTTCTTAAGTGAATTGAGTTGTTTAGCAACACCTATGATACCTACTTTTATGTCACTCATGCTAACAGCTGTTCTGGTTTCGAATTCTGGAATATTTACTTCGTCTTCTTTCGTGAAGGAATTACGGAAAACTGTATTTATTAACTCCGCTTTAGTGGCACCATCATCGATAACATTTCCATCGCCATCGCGCAGTGACGGTATGGACAGATTTTTGCCACTGATGTACTTTACATAGGACCAGAATCTCTTTGGGTTTTCTAGCATATTTTGAGACAATATTTCATTGTGGAAACTATTAAAAACATCTCGCATTGACGTCCGCACTAAATTTCGAGCTTCCTTGAAACTTAGCCAGTCTTGGGGATTTTGCGTTCTTCTGAATTTGTCATGCTTTTTTCGTTGCTTCTGCAACAGTGTTCTGTCGTGTTTTGTGTACCATGGCGGATCAGTCCCGTCTCTTATTAACTTATGCGGTATGAATCTATCTATTGCTGTCGATACTGTATCTTTGAATTTAAGTCATATCTGGTCTACACTTACATAATTAACTTGGAAGTAATGGAGACTCTCTCTTAGGAAGGCATCAAGCGAATTTTTGTCTGCTGTTTTAAATAAATATATTTTGCGTTTATTTTTAGTGGTTTTGGTTGATATGGTTTTGAGCCTCGCTACAATGACCTTGTTTTCATTAAACCCTGTATCCGTCATGACGCTGTCTATTAGATCAGGATTATTTGTGGTTAAGAGGTCAAGTGTGTTTTCGCAACCATTTACAATTCGTGTGGACTCATCAACAAATTGTTCAAAGTAATTCTCAGAGAAAGCATTTAGTACAATTTCGGAAGATGTTTTCTGTCTACCACCGGCTTTGAACGTGTATTTTCGCCTACAAATCGAGGGTAGATTGAAGTCTCCACCAATTATAGCTGTATGAGTGGGGTACTTATTTGTAATGAGATTCAAGTTTTCTTTGAATCGTTCAGCTATTATATCATCTGAGTCGGGGGGTCGGCAGAAGGAGCCAATTATTATTTTGGTACGGCTGTTGAGTATAACCTCTACCCATAGTATTTCGCAGGAACTATCTATTTCAACTTCACTACAAGATAAACTATTACCAACAGACACAAACACACCACCACCTACTTTATTTAATCTATCCTCTCTGAACGCGGTTTGCGCCTCTGTAAAAATTTCGACAGAATTTATCTCCGGCTTTAGCCAGCTTTCTGTTCTTATAACGACTTCAGCTTCAGCGCTTTCTATCAGCACTTGAAGCTCTGGTACTTTTCCAACACAGCTGCGACAAATTACAACTACAATACTGATTGTTGCTTGGTCGATTCTCGTCGTTTCTTTTTCCTCTACCCTTTTAGACTGGAGCCCTTTTCGATCTTTCCCGAGACTGTCTAACCTAAAAAACCGCCCAGTCCACGCCACACAGCCCCTCTTCCCGTGTAGCCGCCTCCTGTGTGTAGTGAGCACCTGACCTATTTAGCGGAATCCGAAACCCCACCACCCTGTGGTGCAAATCGAGGTGTCTGTAGCCTGCACGGTCGCAGAACCAGGTGAGCCTCTAATTCAGACCCTCCACTCGGCTCTGTACCAAGATCCGCAATCGGTCCTGTCGACGATGCTGCAGATGGTGAGCTCTGCCTTCATCTTGCAAGCAAGACTGGCAGTCTTCACTAAGTCAGATAGCCGCCGGAAACCAGAGAGCATCTCTTCCGATCCATAGCGATACACGTCATTAGTGCCGACATGAGCCACCACCTGCATTTGGCTGCACCCTGTACCCTTCATGGCACCCGCAAGTACCCTTTCCACATCTTGGATGACTCCCCCCGGTATGCACACGGAGTGCACATTGGCTTTCTTCCCGTCCTTAGCTGCCATATCCCTAAGGGTCTCCATCACCCGCCTAACATTGGAGCTCCCAATGACAAGCAATCCCACCCTCTGCGCTTGTCCGGACCTCTCAAGAAGACCGGCCACTGCAGCAACAGGCGAGGCCTCCCTTGCTGGCTCAGAAGTACTTTCAGCAGTGGACAGTACCTCAAACCTGTTACGGAGGCGTAAGGGTACAGCCTTACGGCCAGCACCAACTTTCGCCTTCCGCCCAGGGATTCGCGACCCCGCCACGGTTCGCCAATCACCGTCAGGCAAGTATCGACCGGCAGGGACGTCCGAATCCGAGGGCACAGTGGCATCCGAGATCCCAGGCGATGCTACAGGTTCCAGAGACGCCAAAGCGATCGCCTCGGGTGTCCCAATGTCACCGCGGCCCAGGGCAACAGCCTGGAGCCTGTCGACCACGGCCAACATAACTTCCAGCCGTTTACGGACGGTGACCAATTTCCCCTGAATCCTTACACAACAGGCGCAGTTCCTATCCATCCTTAACTATTTTTTCCCTCTCTTTTATCTCACAAGCCGTTCAAAACAAACAGATGACTGACGACTACGCGAATTTACACTATACGGGTACTAAAACGCGATGCTACAACTCTCAAATACTATAATACGCCCGAAATTTGTGAATGAAACTATGCAAGTACCCAAAAACACGCAAAGAAATTAAGAATTAAACTATAAAACAAATAAGTGAGCTGAAAGTGCGACTTGCTGCTGGCTCTGGCCCAGTACCAGTAGCTGCAGGTGATTCGTTCGCTCTTTTTTTTTTATTTATTTTTGCCCTTTAGTTGGAACGCAGCTGACGCACGTGTATCAGATGCCTCCTGTGGCAGCTACTCAGCCTACCAGTAGAACGCTACGAATATTTATATTCCCCATACATCTACATAAACTACATTTAGTTATACTAATAGCCACATTAGTTATCATCCGATTTTGTTGAACCTTTACACATTTATTTTTGTTATTGTTAAAATACTATTGTCCAAATTACATTTCGTTATTTATCATAGTTTCGAAGAAAGAAAATTTTACCTAGAATTCACGAAAAACCATTGTGGTATTTCAAAACTGATCTAGTAACGGCAGTAGATTAACCCTCAGCCTTATATGGAGCTGCTATGAAAAGTTCACGTCCTAAAAATCAATTAACTAGTATCTTTCATTCTGCAACATTTGTAATTTTAATCTGGCGTAATACTGGAACGTTTTAAAATTAATAGTCAGTTATAATCTGTTATGTGAGTGCGTGGGAGTGATTGAGCGAGTGAATGAGGGACAGATGAAAATTCGAAATGTTTTGTTTTGTGAAGATCTGTGTGAAATCCAAATCGTGGGAGTGGGAAGAACATATGTCTGAGTGAGCATCCTTTTGTAAAAGGCAGCCAAAAGAAAGTTAGGAACAAGTTTGCTAATTTTGGGATTATTTCATACTTCGTTTATAACTAAATCTAATGTAATAAACTGAAGTTTTGCTTACGTAAAATTAGTTTCTAATTTTCATTAGATAAAAGAGGATTTTGCCGCGAGAATTGTCTAGAAAGAAAATTATCATTGATCATTCAGATCAACAGCCAATCACAATTCAGAGCTTCCCGTGCGGAGAGAGGAGTGCTATCCGTACGAGAACACTGCCTAGGAGAGTTACTTCCGAACCATTGTACCGAACACATCATGTTAGATCGCTCTTTGCAAATAGTATGTGAAATGAAGAATTAGAGACGTACATTCTGTTCGCTTATCGCTAACAGAAAACGACTTGAGTTGGAAGCCTTTTAGTGGACGTTTGGTAATTTTATGTGCTTCAGTGTGAAAAATAACTCTGGTCGCACTTAGAAAATCCGCGTGGCGTGTTTGGCATTTGTGACGGAATAGTATGGCGAGCGCTTCTGTAAAAGAAGATCACTGAATCGGCCGAATGTTTCACTCGCGTAAAGTTGTGGGTCAGTGACTGCTTAGATCGTGAATAATTTTCTGGTCGAACTTGCAAAATTCTGGCTGCTTTCGCTGTTTATAACTGTAATCTTGCAGAGACTGTACTAGTGCAGACGTAAATACGGACTTGATGCTAATAGAACTTTAAACATCTTGCTGCAAGAAGGCAGAACCCGAACGCCCGACATTTATCATGAACGTTCACGAACTGATTTTTAACTAGTTTTGCGGCCTCTACTCGGTAGGTACAACAGAGGGAAGGGACCAGGAGCAAACAAGAGGCTTATCGAGGTAGGTGGACTGAACTGTGTGAATGTGATAACAATACGGAGAGAAGCGAACCCCGGCCCTCTGCACAGTGACAGCTTCCATGATTTTCCGGGTGCTGTTTAGGTACACAATATTAACTCGTAATGTAATACTGACTGGTAAATAACAATAACTTGTAATATTAACTATGTCTGTAGGAGAATTTTCACTCATGCTCATAAATTAAGGATAATGCTGATACATGGTGAAACAACGCTGTGTTGGGCGGTTTGCGGGTTTAAATCACCCTGGGGGTTTGACCATGGGGTGCATTTGACCTGCGAGGGTCCCACCGTGGCGCTGGCAGCAATCCACATACGCAGAGGTGTGTTGGTGCATGTCAGAATACGGTGCAGCGAGTAAGTGTGCAGACCTTTTCAGACGTGCTAGTGGTGACTGTGTGTTGAAAATGGCTCAAAGAACACATATTGATGACGTTATAAGAGTTAGAACACTAAGGCGACTAGAGGCTGGTCAAACACAGCAGGTCGTACCACGGGCCCTCCGTGTGCCACAAAGTGTGATCTCACGATTATGGCAACGATTCGAACAGACAGGAAACTTGTCCAGCAGTACGGGACGTCCACAGTGTACAACACCACAAGAAGACTGACATCTCACCATCAGTGCGCGCAGACGGCCACCGAGTACTGCAGGTAGCCTTGCTCGGGACCATACCGCAGCCACTGGAACAGTTGTCTCCAGACGTACAGTCTACAGACGACTGAACAGACATGGTTTATTCACCTGGAGACCTGCAAAGTAGATTCCACTGACCCCTGGTCACAGGAGAGCCCGTAAAGCCTGGTGTCAAGAACACAATACATGGTCATTAGAACAGTGGTCCAAGGTTATGTTCACGGACGAGTCCAGGTATAGTCTGAACAGTGATTCTCGCCGGGTTTTCATCTGGTGTGAACGAGGAACCAGATACCAATCCCTTAATGTCCTTGAAAGGGACCTGTACGGAGGTCGTGGTTTGATGGTGTGGAGTGGTATTATGATTGGTGCACGTACACGCCTGCATGTCTTTGACAGAGGAACTGTAACAGGTCAGGTGTATCAGGACGTCATTTTGCACCAGTATGTCCACCTTTTCTGGGGTGCAGTGGGTCCCACCTTCCTCCTGATGGACGATAACGCACGGCCCCACCGAGCTGCTACCGTGGAGGAGTGCCTTGAAACACAAGATATCAGGCGAATGGAGTGGCCTGCCTGTTCTCCAGACCTAAACCCCATCGAGCACGTCTGAGATGCTCTCGGTCGACGTATCGCTGCACGTCTTCAAACCCCTACCACACATCAGGAGCTCCGACAGGCACTGGTGCAAGAATGGGAGGCTACACCCCAGCAGCTGATCGATCACGTGATCCAGAGTATGCGTACCCGTTGTGCGGCCTGTGTACGTGTGCATGGTGATCATATCCCATACTGATGTCGGGGTACATGCGCAGGAAACAGTTGCGTTTTGTTGCACGTTTGTTTCGGGACGGTTTTCTCAACTTATCACCAATACTGTCGACTTACAGTTCTGTGTCGTGTGTGTTCCCTATATGCCTATGCTATTAGCGCCAGTTTTGTGTAGTGCCACGTTGTGTGGCACCACATTCTGCAATTATCCTTAATTTATGAGCATGAGTGTATTGTAACTTCTAGAGAGAGATTATCTGAGCTAAGGAGATCGCATTTGACAATCCATTCCGCAACACGGTGAGTGTCAGCAGAGATCAGTGTCAGATCTACTGCTGATGGTCCTACGTATGGGTTATGTATCATGACAGTAGAGCCATCGTTTATAAATATTAAAGTGAGATCCTCTATAAGTGCAATCAAATCTTTGCCATGCTCGTTATCCATTTCCCAGTCCCAGACTGAGTGGTGCGTATTGAAGTCTCCACACATGAGAAATTGGAGTTCAAGTTGGGTAATAATATTATCCAGTGCAAGGTTTCGTATTTTATCCTCAGGAGATTTGTAAATCGTGACAATGGTAAATGCGCCTTTAGGAGAGTAAATTACAGCACCCACTGCGTAACCGCCTACCGTCCTAAGACTGAGGTCATATTTCTTACACTGAATGGTATCCCTAACTGAAATGGCCAACGTATCCTTTTCCATCGTTTCTGTCGTATCTACGTATTTCATATCCTTTGAATTGTAGTTCGTTAGACGGCTTAAAAAAGTTCCACAAATACGAGTTACTGATATGTGGTTGTCGCTAAGTTTCCTATAAAGACATTCTTTGTTCGAGATTGCTGATTCTGCATTCTACTGAAGGTCTTTAAAGGCCATTCTCAGATTTACAAAAGTCTTCAACAGCGTGCTATATAAGAGTCTGTGTCTTTCCACATCTTATAGATTCTTCAGGGAAAGAAAAACCTTCATTGTTAAAGCACAGAAGCTGTGAATAGCAGTTTTCGATCCGGGTGAGATGTGGCCAGAGGAGTTGAAAGATTAGATTGCTTTGTATAGAACCCTGTGGATTCTGAAATTCGAATAATTTATCAGAATAACTGTAGTTGTTCGGACTGCAAGTGAATGATATATTTTTGTTACACTTGGGTGCTGGAATCGATATAACTGCATGCTTAACCTCTGTTGTAGCCTCTTTTTTTCGTGTTCAAACCTTCTGGTTTCTCGCATACTTTATGCCAGTCACTGTTATAGAGCACTCGTGACATAGGAACATCGGCAGAAACCTGTGCAAGTGATGGTCACAGTGACACATTGATGAGGCCTGAAAGGCATAAGCATTGTTGCATGCTTCGTTGCTGATAAATTGGACAACTGTGACCGGTGATGGTTTAGTTTCCGTTGCAATAGGCTCTCCACTATACGGACACTGTGAAGTCTCATGTGCTCCTGCGCATTTGGCGCAACTAGCACTACGACGACATAATATACTGCAATGGATACATCAAAGACTAAGATTTACGGCACTGCAGAACTGAAGGAACGTATGGAGCAACCAGGCAGCTCATACTGCATAAATATAGTTATTGCGGAAGTTTTTGAGATTTAAGTGTTACGTCGCATTCAGGTGTTGTATGGACTTTCACTTCTGCGCTTTCACTTGCCTTTTAACACTCGGATGGTAGTTATTAAATATTCAGACCTTATTTGTGAAACGATGTCTTTGTTATATAATGTCATGTGATCACCGAGAATAACTAAGATGCCTCTTTTTTACAAAATTAGGTATGTAAGGCTCAAAAGTTTTCTGCCGAACGGCCTCAAGTAATTTTTATCAGTATGCAGACTGTCGAGCTATGGTTTCAATTTTATATGTATTTTTGCCAATAGCTGAAATATTAATAGTTCACGATGTCCGTTGTTTCTTTCTGTAAACAACGTTCTTCCAAGGACTATCGAATGTAACTTTCCCACTTCACCATTTTCTCCATCTACGAAGACAACGTATGTTAACTTATATATGTTATCTTTGACAGCACGTTTCTGTTGCTAGGAAGCGTGTCACTTCCTGCAAGAGTTTCCCCTGTGGTCACTGAATTGTCCAGGCCCTTACAACTACCACGCTCTTGGGACTTCTACACTGTAGATTATATTTGTGGTATCTACCATGTCTGCGCCCACTACGACATTACTACTAGGCATTTCGCTTGGCTTCGGCTTCTTTGGTGCATTTGCGTCAGGAGATGGTGCCTGATGAGATGAAGATGATCGTTGGCTCGACTTTTGTTGCTGGGTGTTGTTTGTTAGAAACTGTGAAGGGACTATTGTATGTGATGAGTGATGTTCAATCTCCAGTTGATAATTCTGAGGACAGTGTTCTTGAAAGTACATTTAGGTAGAACCCAACTGATGCTAATCGGTAGTTGGCACTGTTGAAAGATATTGCATTAAGGCTGGCTCCATGGTGTGGCCAGTGTCGGCAGAGATCTCTTTATTAGTTTCCATTTTAATATCCGCTGAGAGTGTTCTCCAAGCGACGTTGTTTAGGACTTCTTGGAAACGATTTGTTAGCTGCAAAAACAAATTTAGGTCAAATCACTACTGATTCAACAGCAAAAGTATACTGACGCGCGCTACGCTCACTGCGATTTGCGTTCTTCCGTGTGTCAGCGATGAATGATATCTACACATGTTGTAAAAATGTACGTCGTATGTTTGTACATTCCACATCTCCACCTAAACCACTGAACCAATTTCAACCAGGTACACATACCACTTACTCTCTATAAAGGCCGGCCGGGGTGGCCGAGCGGTTCTAGGCGCTACAGTCTGGAACCGCGCGACCGCTACAGTCGCAAGTTCGAATCCTGCCTCGGGAATGGATGTGTGTGATGTCTTTAGGTTAGTTAAGTTTCAATAGTTCTAAGTGCTAGGGGACTGATGACCTTAGAATTTAAGTCCCATAGTGCCCAGGGCCATTTGAACCATTTTTTGTCTGTAAAGAATCGCTGTTGTGGTAAGAACAACCTAGCTAACAAAGGAGAGGGGGGAAAGTGAGAATGAAAAAGAGGTGTAGCCCACGACGCGCTAATACCCAGATTTTATTCGTCCAGTATTTAGTGACTTGGAACAAACTTTTATACATAATTTCTAACCTTTAAGAAACGTTTTCTGGTCGCCAACCACCACCAAATGATGAAAGGGATAACGTTTATCGCTAACTACAATTTCGCTGTTCCTGCAATAAATGTGTCACATCAGGCATGACGTTTTAATTTATTGCCTCTTCACTACTACCTGTATTCGCGACACATCTTGCAGAAAGTATTTGCATATACCACTGAATATACTTGCAAAATTACGTCAGTGTACGTCATATAATTAAGGAGATAAAGTACAAAGTTGTAAACACTGAGGTGCATGGAAAACAGCCGCATCGTGAATGATTTTTTGATTTAGTTTCTTTATTGCTAACTCCATTCATATTACATTTCGCATTCGGTGTCCACATATAGCACTTGATGTATCTGCAAAATTATGTCATTGGATGACATGTAGTCCAGGAACTATGACGTTATAAACATTGAACTGCGTGAAAACGAAAAATCCCAGACGAAATTCGCTGGAGATAAGGTGAAATATGTGTACAGATACGTGTGAAATATGTTCAGTAATTGTGAAGTGTATGTGATGTACGCATATGCAGCAAAACTGTGGGTAGATATCTCCTTCTATATAGCTGGATCGATTTCAGACAAACTTGGTACACATATTACTATCTGGGGAGAAATAGTGTGGGGTAAGAACCTACAAGCGCCTAAGGTTTGGGGGTTAAAACGTAGAGACAAAAGGGTGAAGGAAGAGGTGGGCATACCGAGAGGTAGAAGTAGGACATGGTCACAGATATGAGGATGGAGGAGTTGGACAGAGAGGGGGGGGGGGGAGAAGGAGCGATTGGACAGAAGGGGAGTGCAGCAGACGGACGGTGAAAGTGGGGAGGAGCAGATTGTCAGAGAGAGGGGTGGAGTAGCAGATAGACAGAGGGGGGGCATGAGGAGAGACAGAGTGGAGGGTGAAGGAGGTGGACAGAGAAGGGGGAGGAGGAGATGGACAGAGGGAGAAGGAGCAGATGAACAGAACGGGAGAGCAGAGAGAGTGGGGAGGAGCAGATTGTCAGAGAGAGGGACAGAGTAGCAGATGGACAGAGGGGAGGGGGCACGAGGAGATACAGAGTGGAGGGTGAAGGAGGTGGACAGAGGCGGGGGAGGAGGAGATGGACAGAGGGCGAAGGAGCAGATGAACAGAACGGGAGAGCAGAGAGAGTGGGGAGGAGCAGATTGTCAGAGAGAGGGACGGAGTAGCAGATGGACAGAGGAGGGGGGCACGAGGAGAGACAGAGTGGAGGGTGAAGGAGGTGGACAGAGAGGGGGGAGGAGGAGTTGGACAGAGGGCGAAGGAGCAGATGAAGTGGAGAGCAGAGAGAGTGGAGAGGAGCAGATTGTCAGAGAGAGGGACTGAGTAGCAGATGGACAGAGGGGGGGGGGGGCACGAGGAGATACAGACTGGAGGGTGAAGAAGGTGGAGAGAGAGGGGGGAGGAGGAGTTGGACAGAGGGCGAAGGAGCAGATGAACAGAAGAGGAGAGCAGAGAGAGTGGGCAGGAGCAGATTGCCAGAGAGATGGACGGAGTAGCAGATGGACTGAGGGGGGGGGGGGCATGAGGAGATACAGACTGGAGGGTGAAGGAGGTGGACAGAGACGGGGGAGGAGGAGATGGACAGAGAGAGAAGGAGCAGATGAACGGAAGGGGAGAGCAGAGAGAGTGGGGAGGAGCAGATTGTCAGAGAGAGGGGTGGAGTAGCAGATAGACAGAGGGGGTGGGGCATGGGGAGATAGAGAGTGGAGGGTGAAGGAGGTGGACAGAGAGGGGGGATTAGGAGATAGACAGAGGGAGAAGGAGCAGATGAACAGAAGGGGAGTGCAGAGAGAGTGGGGAGGAGCAGTTTGTCAGTGAGAGGGACGGAGTAGCAGATGGACAGAGAGAGGGGCACCAGGGTGAAGAACGTGGACAGAGAGAGGAGGGTGAAGTAGATTCGCAGAGAGGAAGGTGGCTTAAATGGTCAGGGAGTGTGGGAAGGAGGAGATGGTCTTACAGACCTGGATTAAATATATACCCAATCAATGCCAGGTACTCACCTAGTCGGTGTCTAACTCGAATCATCTGATCTGTTGTCATTTTCGCAAACAGGAGTTAGCTACGTTGTTTTCGGGACTATTCGCTGTGAGAGTGATTGTCTATAAATGTGAGCTAGGATGAAAGCTAAATCAGTGGCGTATTCATTGTAGAATCAAACTAAATTCCAGTTCAGGGCCTGATGCCTTGTTCGCTTTAAGTAGTCTCAATAGTTTACAGTACCAAAGGTGCTAATTTCGATATCGTTCATTTATAAGTCTGTGCGACAGTCACACATTGGTGCGACAGCATCAGCATGGTTACGTTGACTATGAACGCAAAATTCTAATTCTTTGTTTTCTGTTTACTATTTCCTGTTTCAGGAACAGACATATTCACAAGAGACTGAATGAAAGGTTGGATCCGTTCATGGATTTTTTTGTACGACCAGAACTTCCTGCAAGTCTCTGATAGACCTTTCGCCAGCATCTGACTACACTTCACGTCCATTGCACTTCTTTACTTTTTTCTGTCTCTTGTATGGCAGCAGAGGTTCCTCAGCCTCGAGGTAAATTAGAAGTGGTTTGAGTAAAAAGATATCGAAATTTGTAGGTAAGCCTTTGCACGAAGCTTTCGGTGACGCGAAATTTATTGATGGTGTCTGCGGAATCCCAGTCTCTTAGATGGCTTACCAGGTTTGGGTACCGTTGCAGTTTGGACAAAGAAATAGTCCCAATGGCCAAAGCTACCACCGATCGGTTTAGTACTGTTTAAGGAAACCAATTCATATAAGTCTGGAGGTTTTGATTATACAGCGCCATTTTCTTCTGCTTTTCCGACACCTCGACCTTTCGATTCCTCTTCTGGAATCTTCATTAGTAGTCTTCTGACGTCCGCAAGTGGCTAAGTACTATGGGCAGCAATTTTCTTTCCTTCTTTGTCGGTCATTCCATCCTCCCTCCCCCTCGTGGAGAGGGAGAAGGCATTAGCGTTACTGATTTTTTACTACTAAGTGATGTCAATAACACACACTTTGCATTTACGATTAAAAGAAATTAAATAATAGCATTAAAATACAATACGTTTCAGAGAGAGTCATCTGATTCCACAAGACTACATCGTTTACATGAATAAAGACAGAAACTTGAGGCAAATTTTAACTTATACATCGAACTATAAAGTTTTTATGTAGAAAAGAACCACCCGATTTCACACGGGTTTACAGGATGTTTAATAATTCCTGTTACAGCCTTGTAGGGTCGTAGAGAGGACGTGGTTGCTAATGTTTTGTCCCGAAATGTAACCTTTCGATAAAAAATAAATTTTAAGATTGTAGGGTAATTTGGGTGAAGATGCCGTAGTTTTTGTTTCATCGCTTTCAAAAATCGAGTGTGTGTGTAATTTTTAACTCATTGATATTTTGTTAAAATTCGTACTTTTGTGCACAAAATAAAAATTTAATAAACTATCTTAAACAGGTGTCAGTTCAGAAAAACGGCTGCTATTGTCTCTGCGCTTTGTTGCTCTGAGTTTAATAGGCCTATTACCTTTTTCATTCTTAAGCTTCTCTCTGAAATTGTTTCTGCGTACTTCATTAGCTTCCTTCTTTTCTTGCTTTATCTTCTTTTCTTTCACAACCTCTAGCGATGTAAGGACTTAAGCTTTTTGCCTTTCCTTATTAGGCTTTCTTTTGTCATAAATTGGAATAGGTGAAAATTGCTGAAGAATTTTAGTTAGAGTGGGGTGTGCAGTTTCTTCTATAGGTGACTCCAGATCTCTTTCTTCTTCTCTCGGTGTCAAGTTGAGAGTTGGGCCTATAGGAGAAGCGCTGTGTTTGAAATAGTCTGACTGTGATTAGTGATGTTCATTTGATCCAACAAAAGGTCGAGTTGTTCAAAGCCTTCAGATTAGAAGGGAATGTGCACCGTGCTTCAAGGACATAATTCCATTTTGTGCAACAGCACTCTCTTTCCATGCTGAAATAAGAGATTCTAGTAATTGGGCTCGTCCCAATTTTCTGGGGTTGCCTGGGAGAGAGTGAGTGTTCCTCCGCCGTCGGCATGCTTGGTACTACAATACTTCAGTGATTTGAACACCGATCTAACGGTTGAAGAAAGTCAGTGGAATGACTTGGCAAACACAGTAAGACGGTATAATTTTTGCTCCCAAATCAAGAACTTGCATGACTTGTATGTCCATCCAGCATGAGAATAAAATGATTTTCAAGACAGTCAGAAAAGTTGTCTGTAGTTACATACGATGACTTTTTCTACATCCAGGAGCATCTTATCTTTCCGGTCATTCGTTTAATTCACCATGACACTACAGACAGGTGACGAAAATTCCCTTCAGCTGTGCAACAAACAATAACTGTGATACTTCCTCCTTTTTCTCCACACGTAAGATTATGGACATATCTGCTTCCCTTAACAGCAATAACATAGCAAAGTTTATTATTAAGAGGCAAACCCGTTTCATCCACTTTAAAATATTCGCTGGTTTGTCCATTATACACTCCTGGAAATTGAAATAAGAACACCGTGAATTCATTGTCCCAGGAAGGGGAAACTTTATTGACACATTCCTGGGGTCAGATACATCACATGATCACACTGACAGAACCACAGGCACATAGACACAGGCAACAGAGCATGCACAATGTCGGCACTAGTACAGTGTATATCCACCTTTCGCAGCAATGCAGGCTGCTATTCTCCCATGGAGACGATCGTAGAGATGCTGGATGTAGTCCTGTGGAACGGCTTGCCATGCCATTTCCACCTGGCGCCTCAGTTGGACTAGCGTTCGTGCTGGACGTGCAGACCGCGTGAGACGACGCTTCATCCAGTCCCAAACATGCTCAATGGGGGACAGATCCGGAGATCTTGCTGGCCAGGGTAGTTGACTTACACCTTCTAGAGCACGTTGGGTGGCACGGGATACATGCGGACGTGCATTGTCCTGTTGGAACAGAAAGTTCCCTTGCCGGTCTAGGAATGGTAGAACGATGGGTTCGATGACGGTTTGGATGTACCGTGCACTATTCAGTGTCCCCTCGACGATCACCAGTGGTGTACGGCCAGTGTAGGAGATCGCTCCCCACACCATGATGCCGGGTGTTGGCCCTGTGTGCCTCGGTCGTATGCAGTCCTGATTGTGGCGCTCACCTGCACGGTGCCAAACACGCATACGACCATCATTGGCACCAAGGCAGAAGCGACTCTCATCGCTGAAGACGACACGTCTCCATTCTTCCCTCCATTCACGCCTGTCGCGACACCACTGGAGGCGGGCTGCACGATGTTGGGGCGTGAGCGGAAGACGGCCTAACGGTGTGCGGGACCGTAGCCCAGCTTCATGGAGACGGTTGCGAATGGTCCTCGCCGATACCCCAGGAGCAACAGTGTCCCTAATTTGCTGGGAAGTGGCGGTGCGGTCCCCTACGGCACTGCGTAGGATCCTACGGTCTTGGCGTGCATCTGCGCGTCGCTGCGGTCCGGTCCCAGGTCGACGGGCACGTGCACCTTCCGCCGACCACTGGCGACAACATCGATGTACTGTGGAGACCTCACGCCCCACGTGTTGAGCAATTCGGCGGTACGTCCACCCGGCCTCCCGCATGCCCACTATACGCCCTCGCTCAATGTCCGTCAACTGCACATACGGTTCACGTCCACACTGTCGCGCCATGCTATCAGTGTTAAAGACTGCGATGGAGCTCCGTATGCCACGGCAAACTGGCTGACACTGACGGCGGCGGTGCACAAATGCTGCGCAGCTAGCGCCATTCGACCGCCAACACCGCGGTTCCTGGTGTGTCCGCTGTGCCGTGCGTGTGATCATTGCTTGTACAGCCCTCTCGCAGTGTCCGGAGCAAGTATGGTGGGTCTGACACACCGGTGTCAATGTGTTCTTTTTTCCATTTCCAGGAGTGTATTATTCTCAATAAGAATTTCAAAGTAGTGAAATAGCTGCATCCTCTCTTAGACCCTGAGGTCGTGAGAGAGAAAGTCCCTCAGCTTTTCTTACAGATATATCGGCGTTCCTCTCTAGGAACTTGTATAACCAATCATACCCGGGCATCTTTTTGTTGCTGTTAAAAATGTGCTTTAACTTATAGCGTTCAGCTAGTTTGTATGTAAGTATTCTTTATGTTGAGCAAAATGCCGCAACCTGCGGTTTTTTAATGTACATAGCAAGCCTACGATATTCGTTATCATTTTTAAGGACCCTTCTTTTTAGAGTTTTTCCGGAATTTTGAATGTTTGACTTGCTTTATATACAGAGTCATTTCATCTTGAGTGACAGTTGTAAGGGCATTTTGAAGGTCACTTTCGGCCCACGAGCTCCGATCAGATTTTCTTTGTTAACGTCTGGGAATTTCAGAAGAATAATTGAAACAGTTCCTAGAAATAACTTGCAATAGCAAAGAAAACAATCCGGCGTCTTACACTAAGGAAAACTCCCGGCATCTTTCCCCAAAAACATTTCGTCAACTCATCCCAGTGTTGAAGAAGACACGAGTCGGATTATTAACTTACAGAATGTGGTCTGGCATCCATTACATGTTTGGTAGACAGGGGAGACACTATACAGTCTAAACTATCCGAATTAATACGTTTCTGTTGAAACTACGACTAAGTAAGAATAGCAGACACGTGTAAATTTACAAGACTCTTAGCTGGTACGGCCGGCTGTTGTAGCCGAACGGTTCTAGGCTCTTCAGACTGGAACCGCGCGACAGCTACGGTCGCAGGTTCGAATCCTGCCTCGAGCATGGATCTGTGTGATGTCCTTAGGTTAGTTAGGTTTAAGTAGTTCTAAGTTCTAGGCGACTGATGACCTCAGATGTTAAGTCCCATAGTGCTCAGAGCCATTTGAACCATGTAGCTAGTATGTTGAGAAGAAATAACAACAAAATCGAGGGTTAAAATCCGTTTAAAAATAATAACAATCGAACAAAAGTCTCGCTGTTGAAGCTTCTCTCCCACCACTGGCCGACGACCTCTCCCGTGCCTGCACATAACAAAACTACGTGACACTACATCTTGTCCAACATGGCGTCAACCCCCACCACCACCACCACCACCACCACCACCACCACTTTACTACTTTCAAACCTCCTGCCTCACTGTACGCATACAAATTGAAAAGAGGGCGCCATTGTCAGTTCCTGGTGTAATTATGACATCACATACCTTTTTCGTACGACTACAACAATTTCTTTGAGAAGTGTAAGAGGGAGGAGATTAATGCTTAACGTCCCGTCGACAACGAGGCCATTAGGGACGGAGCACAAGCTGAGATGAGGGTAAGATGGAGAAGGAAAGCGGCAGTGCTCTTTTTCGAAGAAGACCAAACAGCGAGGTCACCGGTCTCATTGGATTAGGGAAGGACGGGGAAGGAAGTCGGCCGTGCCCTTTGAAAGGAACCATCCCGGCACTTGCCTGGAGCGATTTAGGGAAATCACGGAAAACCTAAATCAGGATGGCCGGATGTGGGATTGAACCGTCGTCCTCCCGAATGCGCGAATTAGGGAAGTCACGGTAGACCTAATTCGGGATGGACGGTCGCGCGTTTGAACCGTCGTCCTCCCGAATGCTAATCACTGCGCTACCCCGCTCAGTAACTTCTTCGACCTCCTCGGGCAATACTATATGGCAAGAATGCCATACCGTACAGCAACAGACTAGAAGAGGGCGGGAAAACGTACTGTAGACAGTCTCTTAAGTTGATTTCTTCCATCTTCTAAGTGCTCTGTCAATAGAATGCAGTTTTGGCTTCACCTTCCAGACAACATTTTTTATGTGACGGTTTCGGTTTAAGTTGTATGTAACCCTAATCCCTAGATGTTTATCTTTATATGGTAGGAAACCTTTAAATTTGTGTGATTTGTTATGCAAATGAAATTTTGGAATTCGTTTCGATATTCTGATGGCTTTACTGTACAATAATAGACGATATCATCTGCAGACAATCTAAGAGGTCTGCTCCGATTGTATCCTTTAATAGTTCATATATATTAAGAAAATCAAAAGTCCCCCTCAGTTACTAAGAACTGCGACCTTTCTAAGTTTTGCTAGTATTTTCATAAATAAACACACCTGGTGTTGATGTGGATGGTGGTATGGTGTATATCAAGATTCCGCTTCCGACAAGTCCTTGGATGACGAATCGCAGTAACTGCTGTGAGAGCAGGAAGAGAGGAGTGAGGGAAGTGGAACAATACCGATTGACCACATGGAAGTGAGGAAAATTTTGGAAATTTATGGTGAGCTCCTATGGGACCAAACTGCTGAGGTCGCCGGACCCTAGGCTTATACACCACTTAATCTAACTTACGCTAAGGACAAGACACACACCCATCCCCCAGGGAGGTCTCGAACCTCCGACGGGGAGAGCCGCGCGAACCGTGGTAAGGCGCCCCAGACCGCGCGGCGGAAATGAGCAGATTTAGAGGTCAAAGTGGGGATGTGGTGATGCTGGGCTCAGAAGTGTTTGACGACTGGTAGCTGTACTAGTTTTATTCATCCGAGGATCACTTTTACAAGGATACGGGACATATTATGGTATTACAGTCTAAGAACAACAAAAATAACCTAATTCATATATACACGCATTTCTCACAGGTCTACATTTACATTTACGTACACATTACGCAAGTCACTGTACTGTGCGTGGCTAAGGATATTCTGTAACACTACTAGTCATTTACTTTCCTGTTCCACTCGCAAACACAGTGAAGGGAATACGGTTGCCAATATTTTCTCCGGATGAGCTCCAATTTCTAATATCTTATCTTCGTGGTCCTTACGAGAAATGTATATTGGTGACAGGAGATTCGTCCTGCAGTCAGCTTCAAATAACGCTCATCTAAATTTTCTCAGTGAGGTTCTTCGCCAAAAATGTAGCCTTCCCTCCAGGGATTCCCATTTGAGTTCCTGAAGCATCTCCATAGTACCTGCATATTGTTCGAATCTACTGACTAAAAATATAGTATCACGCCTCTGAATTGCGTCGGATCTTCCTAATGCCACCTAGTGACCGTCCGAGACGCTCGACCAATACCCATGAATAAGTCACACTAGTGTCCTATATCTGGTCTCCTATACAGATGATCCACACTTCCCTAAAATTCTCCTAATCAACTGAAGTCGGCCATTCGCCTTCCCTACCACAATCATTGTATGCTCGTTCCATTTCACAGCGCTTTGCAACGCTATGAGTATGTATTTAAAAGGCGTGACTTTGTCAAGCAGGACACTACTAATGCTTACCTTAATATTACCGGTTTGTTTTTCCTACACATCCACCTGATCTTATATTTCTCTACATTTAGAGCTAGGTGCCATTCATCACACCATATAGAAATTTTGTCTAAGGCGTCTTGTATCCTCCTACAGGCACTCAACTTCGACACCTTTTCGTACACTACCGCATCATCAGCAAACACCCACAAATTGCCGTCCACCCTATTCGCGAGATCATTTATGTACACTCCTGGAAATTGAAATAAGAACACCGTGAATTCATTGTCCCAGGAAGGGGAAACTTTATTGACACATTCCTGGGGTCAGATACATCACATGATCACACTGACAGAACCACAGGCACATAGACACAGGCAACAGAGCATGCACAATGTCGGCACTAGTACAGTGTATATCCACATTTCGCAGCAATGCAGGCTGCTATTCTCCCATGGAGACAATCGTAGAGATGCTGGATGTAGTCCTGTGGAACGGCTTGCCATGCCATTTCCACCTGGCGCCTCAGTTGGACCAGCGTTCGTGCTGGACGTGCAGACCGCGTGAGACGACGCTTCATCCAGTCCCAAACATGCTCAATGGGGGACAGATCCGGAGATCCTGCTGGCCAGGGTAGTTGACTTACACCTTCTAGAGCACGTTGGGTGGCACGGGATACATGCGGACGTGCATTGTCCTGTTGGAATAGCAAGTTCCCTTGCCGGTCTAGGAATGGTAGAACGATGGGTTCGGTGACGGTTTGGATGTACCGTGCACTATTCAGTGTCCCCTCGACGATCACCAGTGGTGTACGGCCAGTGTAGGAGATCGCTCCCCACACCATGATGCCGGGTGTTGGCCCTGTGTGCCTCGGTCGTATGCAGTCCTGATTGTGGCGCTCGCCTGCACGGCGCCAAACACGCATACGACAATCATTGGCACCAAGGCAGAAGCGACTCTCATCGCTGAAGACGACACGTCTCCATTCGTCCCTCCATTCACGCCTGTCGCGACACCACTGGAGGCGGGCTGCAGCACGATGTTGGGGCGTGAGCGGAAGACGGCCTAACGGTGTGCGGGACCGTAGCCCAGCTTCATGGAGACGGTTGCGAATGGTCCTCGCCGATACCCCAGGAGCAACAGTGTCCCTAATTTGCTGGGAAGTGGCGGTGCGGTCCCCTACGGCACTGCGTAGGATCCTACGGTCTCGGCGTGCATCCGTGCGTCGCTGCGGTCCGGTCCCAGGTTGACGGGCACGTGCACCTTCCGCTGACCACTGGCGACAACATCGATGTACTGTGGAGACCTCACGCCCCACGTGTTGAGCAATTCGGCGGTACGTCCACCCGGCCTCCCGCATGCCCACTATACGCCCTCGCTCAAAGTCCGTCAACTGCACATACGGTTCACGTCCACACTGTCGCGGCATGCAACCAGTGTTAAAGACTGCGATGGAGCTCCGTATGCCACGGCAAACTGGCTGACACTGACGGCGGCGGTGCACAAATGCTGCGCAGCTAGCGCCATTCGACGGCCAACACCGCGGTTCCTGGTGTGTCCGCTGTGCCGTGCGTGTGATCATTGCTTCTACAGCCCTCTCGCAGTGTCCGGAGCAAGTATGGTGGGTCTGACACACCGGTGTCAATGTGTTGTTTTTTCCATTTCCAGGAGTGTATATATAAAATAGTATCTGTCTGATCACAGTTTCCTGAGGCACTTCTGACGATATCCTTGTCTCTGATGAACACTCAGCGTCGATGACAACGTACTGGGTTCTACTACTTAAGAAGTCCTCGAGCCACTGGGAACGTATTCCATATCTGCACTGGAGCCCGTGTCAATGCTGCCTGTTACCCTTCATCCACAGTTCTCCACATATCGTGTTAGAAAGGGGCAAGTTCAGTTTCGCACGAGCGATGCTTCCTCAAGCCGTGCTTATCCGTGGACGTAAACTTCTTGGTCTCAAGGAAATTTATGATATCTTCAACTTTTGTGGTCCTGTCTTCCTCAGTTGCGTGTAATATCACGGTATATTGATAATTTTTAGTTAGGGACCAAAACATTGCATTGAAACAAGCGTTCAGTTCATAGTGCTGTGGAATGTGGGAAAAAAAACCGCAAATTGGCATTCATAAGAAGAACAACACCAAAAATGCAACAGGAGCGTAATATGTAAGAAATTGTCCACGCAACCTGCCACTGATGGTGCCTTGCAGAAAATAAAGGCGAAACGCGTATGGAACTAAAATTGTGTTTTATTCAGTTGCTGTCAGACGGTCCCTAAGTAAAAGTTATCAATATACCGTGAAATTTATGATATTCTAGCTCATAATATGTTCTGCAGAGCACCAATGTGAAGGATACTGATCTGTAATGTAGTGGGTCCGTTTGTGTAACCTTCTTATATACAGCAGCAACCTGCGCTTTTTTCGAATCTCTCGGAACTTTGAACTGGGCCAGAGATTCACGATAAATGCAAGCTAAGTAAGGGGCCAGTGTCGTAGAGTACTCAGTGTAAAACTGGATTGGGATTCCATCCGGACCTGGCGACTGACTTCTTTTAAGCTATTTCACTTGTTTCTCTACTCCAGGGATACTTGTTACTATATCGTCCGCATGCGACTCTGTATGATGGTCAAACGACGATATCTTTGTACTATTCTTCTGCAATACTATTTCTTAAATGCGAAATTTAAAATTTCGGCTTTTCTTTTTCTACCTTCTACTGCTCTACAAGAGACTGGATGGAAGCTTTCGCCACGCTTGGCGTTTTACACAGAACCAGAATTTTCTCGGGTTTTCGGCCACATCTTATGCTAAGGTATGACGGTAGTATTTGTTGTATGCTCCGCGCATCACCTTTTCGTCCGCAGCTCGTGGTCGTGCGGTAGCGTTCTCGCTTCCCGCGTCCGGGTTCCCGGGTTCGATTCCCGGCGGGGTCAGGGATGTTCTGTGCCTTGTGATGACTGGGTGTTGTGTGATGTCCTTAGGTTAGTTAGGTTTAAGTAGTTCTAAGTTCTAGGGGACTGATGACCATAGATGTTAAGTCCCATAGTGCTCAGATCCATTTGAACCATAAACTTTTCACAGACGCACGAATCTCCGTTAACTTTTGCCTATCGTCATTTGCGCGTCCTCTTTAGAACTGAGGGTGCAACAGCCTTCACTTTCTCACCATTTTTGGAATTTCGTTGCTAAGCCACTGTGGGTCTTTTCAGTCCTTAATATACTTGCTAGGCACATGGCTCTCCAGCCTACGATTTAAAATCTTATTACTCTTTGCTCATAATTGCTTTACGTCCATCGTACTGAAACTAAATGATGTCAGTTCACTGTGTAAGTGAGATGCTAACAACTACTTGTCTGCTCCTTCTAGCAGAAACACTCCCCTTGCCTTCATGAGTGATTTATTAACTTTCGTAATCACAGGCGCTATGTCTAGCCTCAAAAACCATCGTGTGTACTACACGAGTACTCAGCTGTGTAGCTGCTTCCTTTGTGTAACGCACCCCCGACCTATCAAGGAGAGTCCAAAAGTTCTCCAACCGATAACACAGGTCCAGTAATCTGCAGCCAAGATCGTCATAGAGTCGACAAAGCGTTTGGTTTAGAACGTCCACTCAGTTCCAAACCAAAGGAGCCCAGTCAACTCAGCGAACAATGCTGAAAACTGCGAGCTCTGCTTCCAGCTCACACGAGAGATCGGCGGCCTTCACCACCTCCGTCAGCCTCCTGTATAAACTCAGGATGATGTCAGAACCCATGTCACGGGCGTTACTGGTGGCAACTTCAGCCACAGCTTCCAGACTACTGCATCCTGCACGTTCAATGGCTACAGGCAATGCTGCCTCCACATCTTGGGTGAGGCCCACTGGCAGACATACTGAGTGCACACTGTCTTTCTTTCCAGCCCTGAACGTTATCTGCCTAATGGGCTCCATAATGCTCCTAACGTTGGAGCTCGCGATAACTAGCAAACTCCTGCCTACATGTGCCTGCTCGGACACCGCAGGAAGAACGGCCCCCTGTTCACTCACAGGGCGAACAGGCGAGGCCAGACGGCAAGCCTCCACATTGGCCCTCCGCCTCAAGTGACGCAAACGTGTTACCACCCGCGACTCACTCTGCTGTGAGGTCTGATCCACTGTGTTGAGTACACTAGGATGTGTCTCAGCGGTAGAGCACGTGTGTGAAACGAGCGACGCCTAATGTGTCCCATGGGACGCGCCAGATTCTCCATCACTACAGCAGCCTGAAGACGGCTGACCGTAGCCAAAAGCTCATTCAGCTGCTCGCGAACAGTGGCCAGCTCCCCCTGCGTCTGCACCAGCATGCACACATCCTACCCAACTAGCAAAGCTAACTGAAGAAATAAACTATTAGCAAACGGAAACCTACATATGCAACTTACTACTCTCCTGACGTCACACCAATGGGTGCTGGAGCCTTAATGAGGTGTCCTGCAGGCTGTTCAGAAGAAATGAAAACTATCACAGACTGCAATGAAAGGATAAGACAGGTAGTCTGTCGTTACCTCTCATTAGGAACAATACCTGCATTTGCCTGGAGCAATTTAAGGGAACCACAGAAAACCTAAATGAGTCTTAAACAAGAAGCTGCCGAGGTTGGTTTCTGGCGATCAGTAGGAAGGAAACTTTATGCGGGCTGGGGCAGAAGGCAGCAAGATAAGAAGGTATGGAGATGGGGTCTGGATAAAATGAAATAACCAGAGATTTTTCGTGTTTCAAAGGTACTATTAGACAAAGATTGGAAGTAACAAGAGAAAACATCTCTGTATAAGTCGCTTCATTGACTTTCGGGATTTACACCCACTTTCACATTTCTGAACAGCATCGCTTACTTCTTGGTTCTCCTATCAATTCAGACTGAGATGTTTCAAATGGCTCTAAGCACTATGAGACTTAACATCTGAGGTCATCAGTCCCCTATAACTTAGAACTACTGAAACCTAAATAACCTAAGGACACCACACACATCCATGCCTGAGGCAGGTTCAAAATGGTTCAAATGGCTCTGAGCACTATGGGACTTAACATCTTAGGTCATCAGTCCCCTGGAACTTAGAACTACTCAAACCTAACTAACCTAGGGACATCACACACATCCATACCCGGGGCAGGATTCGAACCTGCGACCGTAGCAGTCCCGCGGTTCCGGACTGAAGCGCCTAGAACCGCACGGCCACCGCGGCCCGCGCCCGAGGCAGGATTCGAACCTGCGACCGTAGCGGTCGCGCTGTCAGACTGAGAGAAAGATCATCAGCTGGGTGATATGTCTGGCAGCCATAGTGATATTTCAATACTAAATTACCATATCGGAATAGTATTTCACATCTGAATCACTCTCCACATCATCTATACACGTATTAAGAGTTTAATTTCACACGTCAAAGCAAATCATCATATATTTGCGTTCTCACCCTATGTTTTCCTTGTTCCATCTTACTGGTTGTCGGCTTGCAAGAATGTTTGTTGTCTGCTAGAGTTTCTAGATGTCTAGATGTGGCTAGAAGACTTCTTAAATAATAGAACCTAGTATATTGTCCTCGACGGCCAGTGTTCATCAGAGACTAGGGTATCGTCAGGTGTGCCCCAGGGAAGTGTGATAGACCGGCTGTTGTTCTCTATATACATAATTGAGATGGCGGACAAATGGTTCAAATGGCTCTAAGCGCTATGGGACTTAACATCTGAGGTCATCAGTCCCCTTGACTTAGAACTACTTAAACTTAATTAACCTAAGGGCATCACACACATCCACGCCCGAGGCAGGATTCGAACCTGCGACCATAGCAGCAGCGCGCTTCCGGACTGAAGCGCCCAGAACCGCTCGACCACAGCGGCCGGCAGTTGGCGGACAGGGTGGGCGGCAATCTGTGGTTTTTTGCTGGTGATGCCGTGGTGTACTGTAAAGTATTGAAGTTGAGTGACTGTAGGAAGATACGACTTATACAAAAATTTCCAGTTGGTGTGGTGAATGGTAGCTAGCCCTAAATGCGGAAAAATGTAAGTTAATGCGGATGAGTAGGAAGAACACGCCGGTAATGTTCGGATACAGCATTAGTAGTGTCCTGCTTGACACAGTCAACTGGTTTAAATATCTGGGCGTAACGTTGCAAAGCGATGTGAGGGGAACTAGCATATGAAAACCGTGGTAGGGAAGGCAAATGGTCGACTTCGGTTTACTGGGAGAATTTTAGGAAAGAGTGGTTCGCCCGTAAGGGAGACCGCATATGGAACGCTGGTGCGACCTATTCTTGAGGACTGCTCAAATGTTTGGGATCCGTACCAGATAGGACTGAAGGAAGGCATCGAAGGAATTCAAATGAGAATCCCTGGAGGGAATTCGACATTTTTTTCGAGAAACACTACTGAAAAAATTTAGAGAACTGGCATTTGAAGCTGACTGCCGAACGATTATACTGCCAAATTTCCAGCATGCTGGAGTAGCTCAGCAACTTCTGTTAACCAATAGAATGAAAAACCAGTCCAAGTTGGCAATTTCTTACTTTTTATTCATTCGATGACAAGTTTCGATCGGAGACCCATTTTAAAATCATCATAACAAAGTCGAAAATGGCATTTCCGAAGATGTCAATAAATGTGCAGTGAACATTTACAGGGCATAAATGTTCACTGCACTTTTTGACATATTCGGAAATGCCATTTTCGACTTTGTTATGATGATTTGAAAATGGATCTCCACATGAAACTGATAATCGAATGAATAAAAAGTAAAAGATTTGCAGCTTGGACTGGTTTTTCGTTCTATTGATTCTATTGCCGCAATCATATCTCCCGCGTAAGAACCACGAAGATAAGATACGAGAAATTAGGGCTCGTATGGAGGCGTACAGACAATCGTTTACCCCTCGCTGTATTTGCGAGTGAAACAGGAGGGGAAATGACAAGTGGTGATGGAGAGTAGCCTCCTCCACGCACCGTACGGTGGCTTGCCGAGTATCTGTGCAAATGCAAATGCAGATGTCTTTGGACTTGAAGTAATTTTTTTGGGTGTACGGACAGCTTAGCCAACTTTTATGTGTAGCAAAGGGGAACCCTTCTGTGTCACAGAGACATCGGTGAGCTTTTGTTGAATTGGCGTAAGTAGAATATGCATATTGTCTGTGCGCCGGCTTCCGGTCCACGGTAGGGACTGTCGGTGACTAGCGAGCAGCCTCGTGGCTTTGGGAATCGTCCAACGGGTAACTTCTAGTTTTAGTCCTTAGTGTTGTAATTTCGTGAATTTGTAAGTTTCAGCTTAAGTGAGTCCTTAATTCCATTTATTACTAGGTTTCAGCTATTATAGAATAACTCGGGATACCTTGTGTAAGTCAGGAATTGAGAATAATTTGGCGATTCTTGGAATTTATAGCAGTGTTTCCTTTGTGCTCTATAAGTTTATGATTGTGGGGCATGAAGCGACGTGGATCTATGAGAGCGACTAGATTCCTAAATAAACTGTGTAACTGATTATGAGCAGGGCGGATGCTTTTAACTTTCGGTATTCGTATTAATAAAAGGCCACTGTGGTTTATGCAGATTTGAGTAAGTTATCTTTGTGCATGGTTGGTAGTCGTTGCCACCTGTTTTGTTAGTGAGATTGTGTATTCTGTGCTAGCAACTGAACCAGTTTCTTTGCTTAAGTAAATTCTCGAGTTTTCTTGTTTGATTTCGTGATCTTTCTTGTCGTGAATTTTTGTTGTATTTTATCGACATTTCTTTGTAGTGGGTAGATATATGGTTATTATTGCTTTTCGGTGGCTCCTACATTTTGGTAGAATTACTCTCAAGACCTAGTTCCTATTCATTGTCATTTATTGCAGTCTTGTTTTCTTTAATAAATTTGCGAATAATTTTCTGTAAAAGTATTCGATCATCGAGGCTAGACTCTCTCTCACTCAATTAGGATCTACTTTCCCTTATTCAATTATTGAACTACTTCTTTCTCTGTGATGAATGGTTAGTCTGTATGTGTGGTGTGTAATCCACGGGACTCTCGATTTCAAAAATCTGCTTATTTCGGACTTTTTTAACAATAATATTCAGGATAGGTAGGTTAACGTTTCTCTGTTAAATACAGGAAAAAATATCAGGGAATTTTCTGGTAAAATAGTTAAATTATATGTTACATATGGATAAAATTTATGTACTAATCACATCTTTTCAGACCTCAGATGATTTCTTTACAGTGTTGGGCAAAAGGGTTCTCTACGTTAACGTTCTATGTTTTTATACACGTTTAGGATGTTTTCTCTAGTCGAGGGAACGTTAACAAAATTGCTCGTAACGAATTGGCTATTAGGAATTGATTCTGATCGATATAATTAATTACGTTAGGCAATGTGCGTGAAGAGTTAATTAATTTGTGTGCTTGAAATTAGATAGCAACTGAAGGGCAATTTGTTTTGTTGGAAATGAGTCAGAATTCGTGTGCTTTTTCTCTCGTTTGTTTAAGTTTGCGATGTGGATACTCGTAGTGGTTCCAAAAGGGAGGAAGAGGGAACAACGTTGAGAATAGGGGAACAATTAGGGAGATGGCTATTTCAGAAAGTATGATGACGAAAAATATTCCAGTCACCTTTAGTGATGGATGCGCGAATAGTAGAATAAAATATCCGATAAGTGATGAATCTGAGGCACAAACAACGACAACAGTCCCCAGTGTGGTGGCAGGCATGCTGAACTTTGAATATGCTGTATATACACCATCCACGGGAGAGGATAATTCGAACTGAATTACACTTTCTCCAAAGCCGAGTGTCGATGGGTTTACATCAGTAAGAACTGGACAGACCACTCCAGTAACTGGGAATCTGAATCTTGATTTATTAAAGGTTATTCATAAGATGTTAAATGACAATGCCAAGACGAGACAAGCGGAATTAGGGAAAGTAATAAAAACTGGTAACGCACAGTCTCAAGAGTCGAAGGAATTGAAGTAAGAGTTCAAAATTTAACTGACGAAATTAAGTCTAAGGTATCTGTAGCTGTTCAAAAGAAGTTAGACTGGGAGTAGTAGGGCAATGTCTGTTCTATAATGCTTTGTTTATGCGAGTTGCATACATTCAAGGGCAAGCATAAATTCAGAGGCAAACCTGTTATCCTGTTAATTGAAGCTGGTCATAGGGTGTGTTCCAAAAATGAACAGCATAGAGACAGATGTGATGACACTTTCTGTAGGACCTGGCCATCATTTTGCAGCACAATGCAAACTGTTAGTGATTTGTTTGATTGATGGGGCTGCTAAGTGCAATACCACCTACTGCACTCCTCTAACTTAAGTCCTCGTGAGTTCAACTCGATTTCTAAACTGAAAGAAACACTTAACAGCATTCGCTTCAGAGCTGCTACAAATTCGTCGGGCAATAGACTGTGCCACTTGAGCTGTCAACACAAGTGACAATCCTAAGGGTATCCTACGACTTCCACATCGCTGGCAACGAGTTATTGCAATACTGGTGACTACTTTGAAGGTCGGTAAAACATTGAAACACATATCTATTTTGCACGATCTGTAAATAAATAGTTGCCACTATTAACATTCGAACCTTCGTATTTATCAAGAAAACAAAAGATGCAACTCTGCTGTTGATAATCTTTCTGTAAGAATCTTCATACTAGCTTCTAGTTTTCTCATTGCACTCACTACACGAGACACATGCGAGAGGTTGTAATTTGTTTGCTCACAACATCTGGAAGAAGCATTTTATAGCTCGTATCTCAACTCCCCTTTTGTCAGAGAATCGCTTACCTGCCTTATTGTCACGAATCTTCCAGTCTTCGATATATAGCATTTGAAGCCACATGATTTCCACGAGTAAGAGATGTCCCCCACCAAGTCACAGATCCCTGACAACTCCTACAAAATCCCATCACGTTCTAAAGCACTGTTCCATTAGTTAGAAAGCTATCTAGTCCTCCACCCATCGAATGATATCGGATGATATCACCCTCTACATGTCCTGATCTCCTTTATCGTTTCCTTTGATTACTACGAATACGACAGTGAATGGTGTCAGGGACTTCGTTGACAGCACAGTTTCTCTTGCTCTCTCTGTCTCTCTCTCTCTCTCTCTCTCTCTCTCTTTCTCTCTCTCTCTCTCGCTCTCTTACCGTTACTTTTATAACGAAGTAAAACTACGAACTAGAAAAACTTCGCTTACATCACCTGGCAGAGAACTAGATAAGATATTACCGCGACTCTCTCTTGCGATATTTCGAAAATAAGTAACGTCAGTGTATTGACATCTAGCATATGTGGAGATCCTATTAAATATACACATATTGGTACACAGGATCAGGTGGCCATGATCGAAGTCTCTTGCACAGACCTGTGTAAAGTTTTTTGTCGCCCATTTAGTAACAGGACTATAGTGCATAGACTAACAATTGGCGACAGGAAGGACATCCGCCCACCCCTTTTAAATTAACACGCCAAATCCGGTTAACCGTAACAGCAGACCACGCAAGTCGGGATAAATGCTTGGAAAGAGAGCACACAGACTACCAATCAGGAGAGAGGGTTACTTTGTTGTTCTTTCATAAGCAGTTTGATACATTGTTTGTCTGCTGTAACACATTCAAGCAGTGTATGACTACAACTTTGAACACCGCAATATGTTTTGTTTTCCTACCATGGCTTAGAGGGCTGCATGAAGTGCTAAACTGGAATGAACACATTTAGATCCATCGGCTGTCACAGAAGTCTGTTCATCGCATGCTGTAAGTTAGATGCTCCCACAACACACAGGATGGTTGAAACAAAAGATAGAGGCCACATTTCTTATTGACAGAAATGTGGAAGACATCATAGCATGCAGAAACTGGAGTAGCACTGTGGAGCGTCTTGTGGCATTGCGCCATATTCTAAGAATGAAATTAAAAATTAAAATAACTTATCAAAACTTTGTCAGAGTATGCTCCAGTATATTAATGTTACCATTGTGAAGTATCAGAGTAATCTAATGAATACGATTCACTATATATATTATTTTAAGACAAAATAAGTGGTGTTAAATTACGAAGCTATAAAGCTATAAAACTGTTCAGAATGTGCAAATGTACGTCAAAATCAAAAGTAACGGATCTCAACTTGATAGGAGCAATATTTTGCTTCAAATTGGCGTTCATACAAATGTTAGAGGCGCTAAATATTAGACAGAGAAAGATGAAAATTCGATTCAAGTTATTTACTAAAATCTAAATTTGGAATGAAAACGTCCCTATTCATAATAGATTAAGTATCGTTTGTATTTGTTATAGAAAGTTCTGGTTAAAGCACTCGTTTACGCTTATAGAGTAATAAAGCTGTACCAAGTTTCAAGACTTTAGTGTAAGTAACAATCATTACAAGGAATCTTAAAGCGGCAGTTCAGATGTCATGATCTACTGTCGGTTACGTTCTAAAATTTCTAGCAAAGTATAAATGCAGTCGAGCTTAAACGTTTTCTGTAACTAAATCCAACTTACCTTCAGTCATATATAAAAAGGAAGTTTGTAACTAATTAGATGACAGAGATATTAATTATTACATGTTCAAGAAAGGGGCCATTTGGATGCTGCTACCTGTGCCTGTAGTGGGATGATAGCAGATGTTCCGTTCAGAGGTCCACTGCGCCCATTTATAAACGCATCCAGTGAGGCAAAGAGAAGAGATCACTTCGCTCGGAGCTATCAATCTGGCCGAGTCAAACACCTACGTTCGTTGCAGCTCAGATGACGTCACAGCCAGGCAGCTACCAAACGCGTTTTCGGTAAAAGCAGGAAGTGAACTCGCGAGGACTGTACACCGTCCTGGATCACCTAGATTTCACGGATGTAACTGTTTGTGTGCCGCCCGTAATGCTGACAAAACTGCGTGGCAAGTGGCGAAATTATTTTCCACTTTTAAGGTGAGCAGTTAGCTTTGACAATTAGAAGTCATGGTGAGAGACCATTTTCCTTGTAACTTACCGTAGAGGTCCCCTCTGTACTCCTAATAGTGCTGTTTCCGATAGGGACATTATTATTATTATTATTATTATTATTATTATTATTATTATTATCAGGAATATTATTATGTTCGTGCATGTGAACTTTTACTGACTATATTTGCCAGTCAGAACTGAAAACTTTTGTTTATAGCCATAGTTCCTTCATATCGCTGAGTAAATAGCAAGTTGGCACATTTTCTTTCAATGAGCACCAGAATAATATAGGCTTGCAGACTGGAAATTATGGTCAGTATTTTCTCCATCGCCTTCTGGCTGACTGCAAAAACTAATTTTCAGGCTGTTTTAAAAGTCGACAATATTTTATCCTCCGATTCACGTCGCCATGTCACGGATTGCGCGGCCCCTCCCGCCGGAGGTTCGAGTCCTCCCTCGGACATGGGTGTGTGTGTTATTCTTAGGGTAAGTTAGTTTAAGTAGTGTGTAAGTCTAGGGACCGATGACCTTAGCAGTTTGGTCCCTTAGGAATTCACACACATTCCGCCTCACGTATGGTTCTAATCATTCGGGAACTGAACAGTGAATGTGATCGGTACAAAACAGGGAACTCAGTAGGCACCAACAGGATACCGAAGTGAAATGTGCCAAAACCAGTGCGAGAACACTGTTAAGAATTTGCTCACAAGTGTGGAAACTAAATTGTGAATGTTACCCACAGTAACCTTGAATGTACCAGGAGGAGGTGAGAAGATGACACTACATCACGGCTACCGCCGACGCTGAGGTTAGACGAAGACGCTGCATCATCATCGAGTTATGTGGACCTACAAGTTATCTGCAAGCTATTGCACGCGCTTACCGGTGCCTAGTCGCCCCTGGAGCTGCTGCTGCCTGCATTACGTCGCAACATATCGCATCAAGTTGGTTGGTGCATAGCTCGTCGATGTCAAGCAATTAAGTTAAATCAAGAATTTTTAATGTATTTGTCAATTGCTTCTGTCAAGCTATTAAAAATGATCTGCAAGTCAGAGTAAGGTAACAGCTACTTAATTGCATAGTATTTTCAAAACGGATATTGGTGAAGTTCGCAAAGATTTCAAAGACCAGATGGAGGGAGGTATTCAGAAAGAATATGCAGTGAATCCAATCTTTTCTCTAATCGATTTGAGGAAGTAAATATTAAAGTAAATGCTTGTCAACAGGGTATTACGAAAGTGAAATCTGATTGTTTGGAATTATGTGAGGATGTAGATAAAAAGATTTCTGACAGAGTAGAGACAGTAGAACTACAAGTAAAGGAACTAAATACTAGTATTACTAACACAGGAAATAGAGTAATCTTTACTAGCTCTTGTAATAGTACTGTACAGCATTTTGCTTCAGTTGACGCCGCTTTCATCGGATGTTGAGATTTTTTTCGTTTTGATCCAGACAAACAGATTCATCCATTACAGTTCTGGAATGATTTTGAGGATGTTTTGCCTAACACATGGTCAGTACGAGAGAAAATTTCGTTCATAAGAATTCATTTGCCAAGAGATCTTTGCGACGGTCAGCTGACGTAATGATTACATGCATAACTATTTCTGAATTTAAAACTGCATTTCTTAATGAGCACTGATCTCACAACAAACAAAATGATGTTTTGAAGAATTTTGAAGTGGAAAAAAGTTTCCTCCAGGTCGTGAATCAGAGTTCTCTAGAAAGTGGATTTCACAGCTGTTACATCTTACAGAAAAGATGAATCCGGAAATGATTATCATGAGACTAGAAAGTAAACTCCCTTGGTACTGACAGAAAAGAATCATTTCCGCACCTAGAGATAATTTGTATAGTTTCACTGAGTATCTGGAGCGAGTGGAAAGAGTAGCTGGTGTTGATGAGCAGGTGCAGAGTGATAATACGAGGGCTATTCGGAAAGTAAGGAACGATAGGTCGCGAAATGGAAACAACAGTGAAAATCAAAACTGTTTTATTTACAACAGATTGCTACAATTTCCGGCTACTTATCTCCGTAGTCGCAGATCCGACTTAGACGTTTGTCGTGGCGTTATACCAACTTTCCAATACCCTCGTTATAGAAGGCAGCCGCAAGTGCTATACGCCAATTCTCTACGCTGGCCTACAGCTCTTTGTCTGTGCCAAAATATTGTCTTCATAGTCAGCGGTTCATGTGAGCAGAGATGAAACTCAGAGGGAGACAATTGCGGGCTGTATTGTGGGTAATCACACATTTCCCATTGAAAACGATGCAGGAGCATCTTCATTGCCCCTGCAGAATGCGGCTGAGAATTGTCTTGAAGTCAGTTGTGTAATGTTGATTGCATAGCTTCAGGTGAACTTTCTCACCAGGCCCTCGTACTTGGCGGGAGACACTATTGTTTCAGGTATCTTTATGTGCTCCCTGTGCGCTCAGAACTAAAAAGAACGACGTAACGCAATCGACAGGCATACTAGAGACACTGCCCAACACACCTGTGCAAAACTTCATCGGATTTTCACTGTGGTTTCCATTTCGCGACTGATCGTTCCTTACTTTCCGAATAACCCTCATAGGTCTTCTAACAATCATGTAAATAACCGAAATAATGACAGTAGGGACATGAATATTAGAAGTATGGAGGTTGAGAGTAGACGATCTAATTATTGTGGTGGAGGACGTGGCAGAGGAAAAGGAAGTAGACAGCCACCGCGCTTTCGCAGTAATTATTATGACGAAGGTAGAGATGTAAATAACTTGCAGTTGAGACAAGACGGAGAGCTCCCCGTTCTGATTCTGAATCGAATGGACACAATAGGCCGAGTGTGGAAAACTAAGACCCGTCTATGACGAAACTGGCGCCCACCAGGCGGAAACAGTTACACAGCGAGTAATAAAAACACATGCCACAGTAAGTCAGCACACGCAAACCGATAACAGTGATGATAAAATAGGAATAGCCGCACCAGTGATGTGCTACACCACTCTCATCATGTAGTTGTCAGCATTTCGGACATATTAGAAAAATGGGTCAAGAAGGAAAATGAAAACGCTACAGATAATATGGAGGAGCAAATTAACGGGTTTGAATCAGATAAGGACGAAGATGAAGGAAAGGTTTACAACTCCGACAATAATGGTAATCTGAAGGCTAACCTTTCGGTAGAGGAAGTAGAGTCAGTTTTGCACGGTTTTGAGCACGAGGAGTTGTTAGATGAAGGGGCTAGCAAGAATATCGAGGGCTGGGAACCTATTTGCTGTATTGACTTTCCACAAACTGTAAAAGCAGACTACAGTATTATAGATAGTAATGTTACGAAGGGACGCAGCTCCTTAGAGGTAGAAAGTAGTTTATGATGTGCAGCAAATGAAAGTAGAATATGTATTGGTGGACAGGTTGGAAAAGACAACTGCAAATGTAGAGGCTGATGACCCCGTGAATCTAAGCATAAATGTACTTGCAACTGAACCAAATTACTGTACTTCACTTGGAGACAGATTGAAAAAGATTTATTAGAAGGCTTTCATGAGAACCTATTCAAAGTGGAATAACTCACCCTATTATAAAAACTAACACCTCGGGAGTAACAGTGCGTTGTCTTCTTGATAGTGGCAGTGAAGCAAGTGCTTTGTCCCAAGCATTCTTTGATTCTATTCCTAATAATAGTGAATTAACTATCATGAAAGTAATTGGTTTAAGAATAATAGGTGCTACTGGAAAAGTTTCTAGACCAGTACAGCACGAAGCTTTGATACCAATTGGTACAGGTGACATAATAATAGATCATCCTTGTTTAATCATGCCCAGTTTAAGGGTGGAGATGTTAATTGGCACATATCTTTCAACAAAATATCAAAGAAGGATTGATTTTGATCAGAGCCACTTAGTATTTACCTTGCCAGATTCTCGAGTTATTATAGGGCTTTCATTGAAAATTATATAGCCAGTAATAATGAAGCATGAGAACTGCTTATTAGAGTAATGAGGAATAAAGGGGTATTTGCAAGAAGATACTGAATTTTAGAAAATGTAAAAATGCTAATGTGGAAAAGAACTATATCCTGGAAGAGATAGAGGCAAAGATACAGTCAACAAATCAAATTTCTGATAAACAGAGGGCATAATTAAAGGAAATATTAACCGCTCATCAAAATGTACCCTCGAATACGCCTGGTGAAGTAAAGGGTATGAATGCTGTTTGACTGTAAAGCCTGGGCAGATATTTTTCAAGAAATCTTATCAGGCACATATTTCGAGAAAGCAAGCTGTTAGGAAAGAAATTCAACGTATGTTGGCATGAGGTGTCATTGAGTAAGCAATTAGTGAATATGCTATAATAATCATCTTGTTGTTGTGCCTAAGCGTGACGGAAGCGTTAGATTACTAATTGACGCACGCTGGCTAAATGAAATTGTAATTAGAGAGAATGACCATCCTCAAAATATGGACCAACTGATGCAAAAGTTCCGAGGGGTTATGTACATTACATCGATCGACATAACGTTTGGATACTGGAATTTTCCCCTGGCGAAAGAATCACGTAAATATACAGACTTTTTGTATAAAGGAGTGGGCTACCAAAATAAAGGAGTCCCATTTGGATTAAACGTTTCTGTGTGTGCCTCTGTAAGAGTGATGTCTCATTATTAGGGCAGGAATTGTTAGATCAGGTGACTGTTTATGTAGATGATATACTGTTGGCAATTGTCACGTGGGAAGAACATAACAGTCTACTAGCCAGAGTGCTAGAAACTATAGAAAAAGAAAGTATGAAGTTAGAGAAGACTCAGTGTGTTAGAGACAAAATAAAATTCGTGGGCCATGAAATTAGCAGGCAAGGTATATTTCCAGATTCTTCCAAATTATCAGTCATTGAAAAGTCTGAAGAGCCCAGATATAAGAAACAGCTCAGGAGATTCAGCAGAATGGAAAATATGTTTTACATCACAACATGTGGATCTACTGATACGTTGGTTCATCTACGATATGGTCATTACAGAGCCAAGAACTGCATTGCTAAATTAAGGAAGAAGGTGATTTTCGACAACATGCATCGTAGTGAAGCATCGTACAATGTCCTGTGTTGCGTGACAGAAGGTATGTGCAGTAAATAGTATAGTGCAGGGAGATATGCACAGTGTGGAACCAATTGAACCCCTGAATTATATGCAGCCGATATTTTGGCCTCCTCCCGATATCTAAAGGAGGATGTACCGATGTTTTTGTGGTGATCGACGGTTTTAGCAAGAATGTCAAACTATATCCAATAAAGAAATTTAATGCCAAAACGCTGGTAAAGAAGCTAGAAAAAGATTATTTTGTAAAGATTGGCAAGCCTAAGACTCTCTTATAGAATAATGGTCCGCATTTGTACCTGGGAAATTTAAAGCACGTCTAGAAAAGGTCGGAATACGCAATATAGGATCTCGGCGTATTTTACACAGGGGAATACGAGCCATTGTGTAGAACTTACTGTGCCAGGAAGCATTCAACTTGGGCCAGTCATATCAAGAACTTTGAAGAAATCATCAGCAACCTTAAACATGATGCAACACGTTTTGCTCCTTGTGAACTAATATTTAATTAGGAACCCTCTAACATTCTCTCAAACATAGTTGATTTTCCAGTCCTATCTCAGAGCTCTTTAGATGAGAAGAAGACGCAGGCTAGGCAAACATGCGTGAAAGAGCGTTGGACAGAAAAAGAAGGCATGACGCAAAATCTTCCCCCACTAGTTTTAACATTGGTGAACTAGTGTTAGTCAAAACTAAAGAAAAATCTAAGAAAATTTCAGTGTAAAAAAGAAGTTTATGCTTGTTTATCAAGGACCACTCAGGATAATAGGTAAGCCTCGTGCAAACGCATACCGTTTAGAATACCCGAAAAGTAAGCGAGAGCTACGTCTACGAAATATTGTAGATCTGAAGCAAAAAATGTTCAAATGTTTATGAAATCTTATGGGACTTAACTGCTAAGGTCATCAGTCCCTAAGCTTAGACACTAATTAACGCCGACCGCGGTGGTCTAGCGGTTCTAGACGCTCAGTCCGGAACCGCGGGACAGCTACGGTCGCAGGTTCGAATCCTGCCTCGGGAATGGATGTGTGTGATGTCCTTAGGTTAGTTAGGTTTAATTAGTTCTAAGTTCTAGGCGACTGATGACCTCAGAAGTTAAGTCGCATAGTGCTCAGAGCCATTTGAACCATTTGAACACTAATTAACCTAAATTATCCTAAGGAGAAATACATACACCCATGCCCGAGGGAGGACTCGAACCTCCGCCGGGACCAGCCACACAGTCCATGACTGCAGCGCCCAAGACCGCTCGGCTAATCCCACGCGGCAGATCTGAAACCTTTCAAAATTAACAGTAATTAGATTCTGTCGGGTGTCTGCCACTCTTTGGCAGATACACACTTTAGCGAACTGTGCGATCCAAGCTGCATGAAACATTATTTTCCTTTCAAGTTTAAATCTCTTCTTCTGCCCTATCTGTAGGGAGTCGACCAATCTTTGGTCGATACACAGTTTTGCACACTGCGCGGTCCCAACTGGATGAAATTTTATTTCCTTTTCAAGAGTCATTCTCTTTACCTGTTCTTTCTATACTGTAAGGAATATATGCCTTCATGTTGTACATATGCTATTGGTATGCAATGTTTCCTAGCAAGTAAGAATGATTCCCGATAATGACATATTCGAATAATAACTTACAAGAAAATATGAGAGGTAATTTGCAGCAGTAAATTCTAAATATTAAAATAACAGTGAGTAACTTTCGAACACCAATAATAGACAAATAATGGCTGAAGTAAGTAAGTAATAAAGGGGAGTATCAAAAAAGATTAGTAACAGTAAAATACAGAAACTTCAAGTGAAGAAAAGTAATTGAAGCTGGAAATTCCTAAAATCTGAAACAAACTCTGCATAAATTAATGATTTTCAGTTGGATGCAAGATTGTCTGTAGGTAAGAGAGGGTAATAAAATGGTGCCACTAGAGGCAACCCAAAGCATTTTGATATTAATTATAGTAGGTGTGTGTAAGTGGTGTGAGGATGACACCAAATATGTATGCAAGTAATGAAGTCAGCAGACTGACGAAGATAGAAGCGAGGATCTAGCATCCAAATATATGAATAAATAAAAATAGGGAGAAACAGGAGAAATAAAGTCAGTAGGCTAACATAATTGGTAAAATGGTGGAAAATTGATGAGTAATTCCCTCACATCTCGTAAAAAGGTTTAGAACCACGTTATCTTGTAATAGGCAGATAAATATTGACACATACACAAAACAATACAGATAAACGGAGGTTTTAAGAAATGCAGATTGTGGACTATGAGTATGTTAGAACAAAAACAGTTTTTTGATTACGTGTGTGATAAAGAAAAGAAACTGCTGTCAAGCAAATGACTTTTTTAGTACCTTAATCCGTACGATAATTGAGCCATATGAAGATGGAACTTACAAATAATACTCGATTTTATGTGTAAAGCGACATCTAAGTTCATAAAACAAATAGCACACTAGCCCAAAATGTGACTGTTTAAAAACTTATGTTCACTTCCAGAGAGAATAAGTTCTTTCTGGTAACTTCTCAACAGTTTATTTAAATTATAGTGAAAAATAGAAAACAGAATGTGTTTCGTCCTCCCTTAGATGCAAGCTGAGAACAGAAGCTTGCTATGTTGTCTGTTTCTCAGGTACATGAAGGCGCCATGAAAGGCTGCCGACAAGCTGTATTGCAGAAGAAACCGAGAAGCACACGTACAACAGTGACTCCTCCCCTTTCACTTTTCGTAACACAGTATCGTGAAGAAGCCATAGACAGTAATTCTCCATTCTCTATCTTAAATGTTTTAGTGAAAGTGGTCCGTAAGGTCACTCACAACAGTGTCTAACATCACTTGCTTCTCATATGTAATTTTGTTCAAAAATTAATTTTTCACAAAAATAAATAGGGGGATGATGTGGCCAAACAAGTGCTGTATCATTGTGAGAGGTACAGAGATGAGCGAGTGTGCCGGGACTTACCCCAGTTCACTACTACCAGCAGCACATCATCACAACGCACCATAATCTAAGAAGGAAATTAAAAACCAAAATAACTTATCAAAACTTTGTCAGAGTATGCTTCAGTATATTTATGTTACCGTTGTGAAGTCTCAGAGTAACCTAATGAATACTATTCACTAAATATATTATTTTGAGACAAAATAAGAGGTGTTAAATAACAAAGCTAGAAAGCTAAACACTGTTCAGAATGTGCAGATGTACATCACAATCAAAAGTAACAGGTCTCAACTTGATTGGGGCAATATTTTGTTCGAAATTGGCGTTTTTACGAAAATTAGAAGGCGCTAAATATTGGACTCAGAAAGCTGAAAATTCAATTGCAGCCTCAGTTTCGTATAAAAACATTAACTATCTAACGCCATTAAGCTACCTCTAATATTTTTCAAGTTATTTACTAAAATCTAAATTTGAAATGAAAACATCCCTATTAATAACAGATTAAGTATCATTTGTATTTGTTATAGAATGTTCTGGTTAAAGCACTCGATTACGTTGATGGAGTAATAAAGCTGTACCAAGTTTCAAGACTTTAGTTCAGAGGTCAGGTTCTACTGTTGGTTCCGTTCTAAATATTCTAGCTGGCAAAGTTTAAATGCAGTTGAGCTTAAACTTTTTCTGTAACTAAATCCAACTTAACCCCAGTCATATATAAAAAACAAGTTTGTAAATCATTAGACGACAGAGATAATAATTATTACATGTCCAAGAAAGGGCCATTTAGATGCTTCTACGTGTGTCTGCAGTGGCTGATAGCATATGTTCCGTTTGGAGGTCCACTGCGCCCATTTATAAACACAGCCAGTGAGGCAAAGAGAAGAGATCACTTCGCTCGGAGGTATCAATTTGGCTCGTCAGTCAAACACCTGCGTTAGTTACGCCTCGGATGACGTCACAACCAGGCAGCTACCAAACGTGCTTTCGGTAAAAGTAGGAAGTGAACTCGCGAGGACTGTACACCGTCCTGGATCGCCTCGATTTTGCTGAGGTAACTGTTTGTGTGCCGCTTGTAATGCTGACAAAACCACGTGGCAAGTGGCGAGATTATTTTCCACTTTGCGGGCTTTCAAATAAAAATGTGACCCTAAACTACGTACCCTCAGACTCAGAGTTGAAATATTAAAAGTTTTGGCTGGTTTGGCTGCTTAGGCGCTTGGATACTTAGTTGCCGTATTACAAGCCAAATACTGTTGAGTCTACAGTAAACAATATGAATATACAAATGAATCGAATGGTCGAAGGTTCCTATCACTCGGTAATTGCGAATTTTGAATGTAACATAGAAATTTATAAATGAAAGACTGCAGATGTTCAGATGTGTGTGAATTCTTATGGGACTTAACTGCTAAGGTCATCAGTCCCTAAGCTTACACACTACTTAACCTAAATTATCCTAAGGACAAACACACACACCCATGCCCGAGGGAGGACTCGAACCTCCGCCGGGACTGCAGCGCCCAAGACCGCTCGGCTAATCCCGCGCAGCTGAAAGACTGCAATTAAATAAAATCTGCAGATACTATTTTAACGACTTTAAATGATGACTACGATAGCAGAAGTACCTTTAAGAATGCCATTTATTACTGTAAAACACTTATTGGTGTCGATGGTTCAGCAATTAAATCAAATATAAGTTGAATAACAGGAAAACAACAGAGTCCTACTTCACGAAATTAGTTATGACCAACAACATAGCTCACGATATATTCACTTCCAAACGCATACTACGTCTTCACTGCAGAAGCCACGGAATTCTCACAGGTGCACAAGTCGGCACTACGAAATATTTCTACCTCCCGCGACCACGCGCAAACTGCTCAATCATCTCCGTCGCGCCTTTCCGTCCAGCACTCCCCTGTCCCATGCGAGCTGATCCTCCTCACCCACTCCCATCTAGCCTCTCCATTGACTTCGGTAGTCACCTACCGTAGTAACGAGTGCTATGACTGGCTAGAGCACTCCCGCCATGTCTCCAAGCCAACACACACAAAAACATATTGAAACACATGCAAAATAGTGGATTTACCTTTAAATAACTTGAAATTAAATAAATATTCCCATGGCTGGACCATAAAGACGCTCTAACACATATTATCAAATACATAAACAAATCAAATAATCAAAGGAATAGAAACAAAAGTAGGCCAGTTGCCTAAAGTCTCTGTGTTTTCTAAAACACAATAAATATTTGACCAATTTCTTCATGAGTAGTAGTCTATATATCGGATATAACCAAAGACATAGACGACTAAATATATTTATAAGCATACTGCTACCGTTTTTTCGTGTAACTGTGGAGTACTTATGGCCTGACGCGATCGATAGTAATCGGCCACTTTGACCTCCAATAACTCATGTACTATTCAAGTTACATGCCTGTAATTCATACCAATTTAGGTTTACACTAGTAGCTTTCTAAGGACACGCCGATCGACAAAATCGGATGAGCCGTTTAGATTTTGGAAACTCGTTGCTGCGTGTTACTTTTATAATTTACTTTTACAATTTACAGTTACTTTTATAATTTACTAAACTTTAAACTAATAAAGGTATTGGAAATCTGATTACACCATCAGAATCTTCGTGCAGATAATGGTAATGTACATGTTTCTTTTTAAGGTGTCATGATTCCTCTGGCTATTATTAATTTCTGCATGAACTGTGAAACGTCTGCCATTATGGTTTCACAAAGTCCGCCATTTTGGCACTCCCGGCATACAAATCTCCTTCATCGATACGAAGCACAGTTCTTGACACAGCGTCAACATGGAATTCCCAGCCACGCGGTTGGCCTGGACCACACGCTGGGGCTACCCCTCTTGCTCTGGCTAATGTTCGGCACCACACGGTTGCTGACGAGCCCCAGCTTGCCGAGCGGCCCGTGCGGCCACGCCAACTCCGAACTTAGAATATTTTCAGGGCGCCACAACTCGCCCGTTATCTCACAACTTTTAAGATGCGCAATTAACTTTGACCATTAGAAGTCATGGTGATACATGATTTCCTTTGGAACTTACCGTAGAGGTCTCCTCTGAGCTGCTAATAGTGCTGTTTCCGATACGGACATTATTATTATTATCAGGAATATTATTATGTTCGTGCATATGAACTTTTACAGACTGTGTCTGTCAGTTAGAACTGAAGATTTTTTTTTGTAATGATAGTGCCAGATCCCACTGAATAAATAGCAAGTATGAACATTTTCTTTCAGTGAGCACAAGAAATTATGGTCAGCGTGTTCTCCATTGCTTTATGGCTGACTGCAAAAATAGTTTCCAGGTTTTTGTAAACGGTGAAGATAAATTCACCCGCCGCCTCACAGTCCCCAAACAGCTCTCTGAAGGTGATGACTTCTGCATTTAAACTCATGTCCCACAGTGACGTGTATCAAATGTCCCAGTGTTCCGTTTTCGAAGAGACCAAGACCATTCATTCCTTATATCGGTGTGACATATGGCACCTAGGTATATGATCACCATTTAGGTGACCTAGGTGGCGGTCATCTTGTCCACCAAATCTTTTGACACCGAATCTTTCATCTTTATACACTCCTGGAAATTGAAATAAGAACACCGTGAATTCATTGTCCCAGGAAGGGGAAACTTTATTGACACATTCCTGGGGTCAGATACATCACATGATCACACTGACAGAACCACAGGCACATAGACACAGGCAACAGAGCATGCACAATGTCGGCACTAGTACAGTGTATATCCACCTTTCGCAGCAATGCAGGCTGCTATTCTCCCATGGAGACGATCGTAGAGATGCTGGATGTAGTCCTGTGGAACGGCTTGCCATGCCATTTCCACCTGGCGCCTCAGTTGGACCAGCGTTCGTGCTGGACGTGCAGACCGCGTGAGACGACGCTTCATCCAGTCCCAAACATGCTCAATGGGGGACAGATCCGGAGATCTTGCTGGCCAGGGTAGTTGACTTACACCTTCTAGAGCACGTTGGGTGGCACGGGATACATGCGGACGTGCATTGTCCTGTTGGAACAGCAAGTTCCCTTGCCGGTCTAGGAATGGTAGAACGATGGGTTCGATGACGGTTTGGATGTACCGTGCACTATTCAGTGTCCCCTCGACGATCACCAGTGGTGTACGGCCAATGTAGGAGATCGCTCCCCACACCATGATGCCGGATGTTGGCCCTGTGTGCCTCGGTCGTATGCAGTCCTGATTGTGGCGCTCACCTGCACGGCGCCAAACACGCATACGACCATCATTGGCACCAAGGCAGAAGCGACTCTCATCGCTGAAGACGACACGTCTCCATTCGTCCCTCCATTCACGCCTGTCGCGACACCACTGGAGGCGGGCTGCACGATGTTGGGGCGTGAGCGGAAGACGGGCTAACGGTGTGCGGGACCGTAGCCCAGCTTCATGGAGACGGTTGCGAATGGTCCTCGCCGATACCCCAGGAGCAACAGTGTCCCTAATTTGCTGGGAAGTGGCGGTGTGGTCCCCTACGGCACTGCGTAGGATCCTACGGTCTTGGCGTGCATCCGTGCGTCGCTGCGGTCCGGTCCCAGGTCGACGGGCACGTGCACCTTCCGCCGACCACTGGCGACAACATCGATGTACTGTGGAGACCTCACGCCCCACGTGTCGAGCAATTCGGCGTTACGTCCACCCGGCCTCCCGCATGCCCACTACATGCCCTCGCTCAAAGTCCGTCGACTGCACATACGGTTCACGTCCACGCTGTCGCGGCATGCTACCAGTGTTAAAGACTGCGATGGAGCTCCGTATGCCACGGAAAACTGGCTGACACTGACGGCGGCGGTGCACAAATGCTGCGCAGCTAGCGCCATTCGACGGCCAACACCGCGGTTCCTGGTGTGTCCGCTGTGCCGTGCGTGTGATCATTGCTTGTACAGCCCTCTCGCAGTGTCCGGAGCAAGTATGGTGGGTCTGACACACCGGTGTCAATGTGTTCTTTTTTCCATTTCCAGGAGTGTAGCTTGCAACGCATAACTTCATGTAGAGGTAGGGTTTTTACACCGATGGAGGAATGGAATACACCAAGGCAAACATGCAAATGCCCTCATTCATCCATATTATTGACGTATTTACCTCAATTTTCGTAATTTTACCTGGTTGCCAGTAATTTAAACGTATTTTATACAATTACTCGAGTTCCAAACCATCACTCTGGACAAATTTTTGTCACGTCAACAAAACGTCTCATCGCGTCTATCTCGTGATACTATCAGCCAGTGGCATTGCAGCATGATTCTCAGTTTCTGTATAATTGCTAAAGCAACTCCCCAACTCCCCTTTACTTTGCGATGGCTGTATGCATATGGACAAATCGCAAACCCTCTTACATGACATGACACAAATACTGTTTCTTAATGTAGGAAATAACCATCAGCAGGGAAGAGGTGCAAAAATTACTATCCTTTGCCGAAACACTTTATAAGTTCCGTAAGATTTTATTACAATAGGCCATTTCTCCCTACATGGGTGGGAGTTATAAAGCAGTCTCGCATTCGTGGATCCTGAGCTTAACTCTAGATGGTATCTCTATGCATCTTGTAACCGTTCCTCTCTCTGTAAGCAGCCCTCCTCCCAACGTTGTCTCCTATTTAATTTGGGACTTACCAGAAGCCTACAGCGCACTATACCAGTTACATTCGATGTCTAGCTAAGGAACAGACCGAGCTGAATTCCATGTAATCTATCCACTCTGATATTTTGATTTCGGAAAGAGCGAAACACGTATACCAGACTTCCACAACCGACTGATACCTGCGATATAGACTGGTGTTCTCGTTCCAATACCGTAACTGCTGCCATGTGAGGATTGTTCTGCACCAGTGTTGCTCACGCGACCCATCCAGTTACAGACGATCTCTCTACATGCATGCATGCTGAGGAGGTTAGAACTCATCATTCGTGTATAGTAGATACGAGCCTGATACATTTGAGAGTATTGTGGTAATATAACAGATGATTAAGAAGAAAAAGGAACATATTGTTTAAGCATGATGGAGCTCAAGATGGAAGGGGTTTGAAACATTTTACATAAATCACTTGTGCTATCAGTTCTGTAGTATTGTTGTAGCACTTTGATTTCATACTAAGTATGTATTGGAAAGAGAGAAATGGTAATAGACCATAAACACACATTGCTAAGTGTATACGGCTCTGTACTTAAACATGCTATAATGTTAAAGCTTTGTAGTTTCCGATATATTAGTCTACATCTACATCTACATTTATACTCCGCAAGCCACCCAACGGTGTGTGGCGGAGGGCACTTTACGTGCCACTGTCATTACCTCCCTTTCCTGTTCCAGTCGTGTATGGTTCGCGGGAAAAACGACTGTCTGAAAGCCTCCGTGCGCGCTCTAATCTCTCTAATTTTACATTCGTGATCTCCTCGGGAGGTATAAGTAGGGGGAAGCAATATATTCGATACCTCATCCAGAAACGCACCCTCTCGAAACCTGGCGAGCAAGCTACACCGCAATGCAGAGCGCCTCTCTTGCAGAGTCTACCACTTGAGTTTATTAAACATCTCCGTAACGCTATCACGGTTACCAAATAACCCTGTGACGAAACGCGCCGCTCTTCTTTGGATCTTCTCTATCTCCTCCGTCAAACCGATCTGGTACGGATCCCACACTGATGAGCAATACTCAAGTATAGGTCGAACGAGTGTTTTGTAAGCCACCTCCTTTGTTGATGGACTACATTTTCTAAGCACTCTCCCAATGAATCTCAACCTGGTACCCGCCTTACCAACAATTAATTTTATATGATCATTCCACTTCAAATCGTTTCGCACGCATACTCCCAGATGTTTTACAGAAGTAACTGCTACCAGTGTTTGTTCCGCTATCATACAATCATAGTCGTGTGGAATGCAAAGCTGTTAATATCCCAATGCAAGAAATATATTTACAACACCTAATATACATTCACCCTGCAAATTTTCTATCCCACTCACTACGGCGAGGAATTTTAAGATGATAAAACTACTACCTTCTGCAACAAAAGGAAAATAAAACATAGATTCCTTGTGATACATGCACTATATAGCTTTCTGGAGGTGTTCAGCGCTCACTGTCCACATCCCATTGCGGTTCGGAAATTATACTATCCTCATGTCAGTCCTATAAAATAATCAGCAGCAAAGGAAAATTCATGAAACAACAACATCTTTTGACGAAATAGGCAAATGCATAACAGCGATGTTTGACATGTGAAATTACACGCCATGCTGCACTAACTTCGAGAACAGAAAACAGTCTCTTCCATACACAGCTGTCAAGTAATTGTACACACAGGGGTTGCAGTACCTCACAAACCCCTTCCACTAACTTAGAAAATGGTTCAAATGGGTCTGAGCACTATGGGACTTAACATCTGAGGTCATCAGTCCCCTAGAACTTAGAACTACTTAAAGCTAACTAACCAAAGGACATCACACACATCCATGCCCGAGGCAGGATTCGAACCTGCGACCGTAGCAGTTGCGCGGTTCCAGACTGAAGTGCCTAGAGCCGCTCGGCCACATCGGCCGGCCACTAACTTAGAACCACTTTAGTTATGAAACTGAAGTCTCGATATATGTCCAAGATGTGGCAGGGGAATGTAGTACTTCGCATACGTCTTCGTTCGTCTAGAGAAGGGTGTCGAAACAGGTTTTCCATCGGTTTGGTGGACACGATTTAACACACATACGTTGGAAATCCTGTCTGACTGCGGCATGGAGAGGTTTGCTGTTAACGATTGCAAATAGATAGTGCTCCATGTCACACACAGAACATGCCCTGGAATATGAATCTAACGCAGGTAATACCACACATCTGATACACCCCGAAAGAACAACGAAAAAAATGGTTAAATGTGTGATAACTGACCTGCCATAACGTCTCCCTCTCTCTAGAATGCATGATCAGTCTAGCATTAAATCATACATCGTTGCAGCCTCTCTCACCGGTTAGTCCATCTACTTTCTATCATCCTTTAATGCAGATCCATGTCACTTTAGCAGCAGATGGTCCTATTTTCCAGAAAAGCGGCAGAGACAGCTGTCAACTTGCATGTATGCCTATTACCTCAACAGACATAGTGCAGACTGTTGTTAAAAACCATGCAGCAACTATTCTGTAGGGTATTTGTGGTGTCACCGCCAGACACCACACTTGCTAGGTGGTAGCCTTTAAATCGGCCACGGTCCATTAGTACACGTTGGACCCGCGTGTCGCCACTGTCAGTGATTGCAGACCGAGCGCCGCCACACGGCAGGTCTAGAGAGACTTACTAGCACTCGCCCCAGTTGTACAGCAGAGTTTGCCAGAGATGGATCACTGACAATTACGCTCTCATTTGCCGAGACGATAGTTAGCATAGCCTTCAGCTACGTCATTTGCTACGACCTAGCAAGGCGCCATTACCAGTTAATATTGAAATTATAAAACATGTACCGTCAAGAGCGATGTTCTCCAATTATGGATCAAAGTTAAGTATTACATCAACTACGTACTTTATTTGCTACTATTAATTCCCTTAACTGTTCCAGACCTCGCGCCAGCCTGCGTGTAATTAAACGAGTGCATTTCGGCCTCCTCTAGCAACACGGTGTTGGTTCTTCTGCCAACACAGCAGTATTTGTTAACTGACATTGCATGGGTGTGATTGTTAGAGAGTGCAAATATGTACATTGCAGATACGGTTTATTACAGTTTAAAACACGTAAACAGCCCGCACAGGGTCAAACACGTGATCCATTATTATATATTGCACTCCCCAAGCTAATAATACAATGCTCTTTAACTGAGGACACTTTATAAAAATCTATAAGTTGGTTTGCTGATAACTTTGGGGACACACCTGGGCTTCTTATGCGGCATATAGAAATTTATTACCCTACATTTGGTAGTCATCCACGTTAAACAATTTGTTCCAACAGTCTCAGCACTGCCCAAGAAAGACGACTGTTTCCCTGGTTTCCAGTGCTTCCTTGTCAACATTTCCTCGTATTCCTTTCTGCTGTCACCCACTCGTTCCCATATACAATAATGTTTCACTTCACCACGCAGACATGTAAATGCTGCCCCATTCCACCTCAATTCCCCCACATTTGGCGTATTTTCCCTGATTTTGTACGTATTTTCCGCCAGTTTCCGTAATTTTACCGATTTTTTTTTTTTTTTTTTTTTACACTTCTGCTCATGTCGCCAGCCGCGCGGGGTAGCCCCGTAGTTTGGGGCGTCTTACCACGGTTCGCTCGGCTTCCCCCGTCGAAGGTTCGAGTCCTCCCTCGGGCATGGGTGTGTGTGTTGTCCTTAGCGTAAGTTAGTTTAAGTTAGATTAAGTGGAGTGTAAGCCTAGGGACCGATGACCTCAGCAGTTTGGTCCCATATGAACTTATCACCACTCATGTGACCATGAGGTCACTTCTCTCCATATATTCTAAAATTGTTTGCTGCAGCGGCTAATAACAGTGATCACTCTTCAATTTACGTATAGTGTTTTACAGCTGTAGGATCTACATGGTGTCTGTTCTTTCGAAGGAACACACACTATGCATTCAAATAATTGATAATTCTGGGCAGTGGAACCACTTTCCTCCTGGGGGAATCTGTGAATAGCGAACAGGAGTATAATGGACAGGGACTGCAGATATGTGGGAGTAGTCCGTGCAGTTGCGCTGGCGCTGTGTCCCGCATGGAGCAGTGGTTATCGCACCTGCCCAGTAACAGGGAGATCCCAGGTTGGAATCCCGGTCCGGTGTACAATTTCGCTCGTCATCGCTGATTACACTTAATGCCCCGCTGCAAAATGGTTCAAATGGCTCTGAGCACTATGGGACTCAACTGCTGAGGTCATTAGTCACCTAGAACTTAGAACTAGTTAAACCTAACTAACCTAAGGACATCACAAACATCCATGCCCGAGGCAGGATTCGAACCTGCGACCGTAGCGGTCTTGCGGTTCCAGACTGCAGCGCCTTTAACCGCACGGCCACTTCGGCCGGCGCGCCCCGCTGCAGCTGATAGCAGTGATCCCTCTTCAATTTACATATTGTTTCTCTTTTCCTGGTAAAGTGTCAGTGTGGTGCCATTCTTATTCAACACTACTGTGCTGCATAACACTTCTTTTACCTTCTTGATAGTCTGGAGCTTCCCTGAGAGAACGCTTCATGGTGCCCACTAGAATTGAAGCATTTCCTTTCAAGGTTTCAGATAGAGCCAAGGAGGTGAAGAAGTGTCACATGAGATAAGATTGCCTCAATTTTTTCACAACAAAATCGCCAAGACGATTATCACTCGGCCTAGTGTCATCCTTTGTTAGATAATGGAAAGCACTCACAATGTATTTGAAGTCTTTAGCTACTGCTATCCAATAGCTTTGCCCGTATTTGTCCGGTTTTGAGGCCATGAACTGGATGAATCTGCAACGGCACTTTGAACGAAAGAGTTGTTCGTCGATTGTTATATATGGACCCGGTATGTAGATACATTGTGTGTTTGCAATGAACTCATACCAGATTTCTGATACCAAAGCAAACTTGTCTTCTTTCAGTCGTTCTTATCTTGTGGATATAACGTTAAATCTGAGATAACACATTATCTCTCCGAATCTGTCACGAGCTATTGTTCGTTTCGCTAAATTATTTCCGCTCTTCATTGACCACAATGTGTATAGTTCTAAGCTCTTCGCTCCTATAGCATGGAGGACGTACAGTATAGCTATAAAAGCTTCCAGTTCTTCAACGTTCATAGTCCAATCATCTGAACCCAATACGCAACGTGCTTAGGTCTCGGTGCATTTTACAATGTGTTTCAAAATTTTGTCCGTTATCATAAGATGTCTAGCACTATAGCAGGTTTCATTCGTGTTTCGTCTTGCACGCGGAGATAGTCCTGTATGGTCTTTGAAAACATTGCGTTGTCCACATCTGCCAGCTGAACAGCCAGCTATAACTCCCACTTTCCAGGTCGTTCCATCTGGTGCTACAGTACCTGAAGGAAACTGAAACAGTCCACAACTTTAATCATCTCGTTGTTCACGACCTCCACGGTCAGGAGTTGGGCTAGCCTTTTAGGGAGGTGTTCCTGTAATAGTACTAATTAACATTACAACACACATTTGTATTCAATATATTGTGGAATGTTAGAACAAATACACACCTTCATAAATGTAATCTAAGACTTGTGAAAACTCAAGAAAGCAATGTATAAACATAATTGTTGCAATTGAAATCTGTGTCTATGCATCATATTCGTAAATAATAATTATTATAAAAGCAAACGTATAAACATGCGTGCCTTCCTCATCAATATTCCGTAGAACATCTTTAATAGTAGCATCATCTTGTGATGAAAAATCTGGAACTGCAGGTTGTGGAAAATCTTCCTCAGGTGCAGACTCCGCTCAGATTCGTGATGCAAAATCTCATTTAGCGCATTTATAACGTCGTCTTCTGTTGGTAGACGTTTGGCCATAACAAATTTATATGTTCAAGCACAATTTGCAGAGTTAGAACGCACTACTAAAACCGTATTTCATGGAACAAAGCACTGGTTGCGCAGTACTCGCATACACGGTCAGACGTGTTTCAACCTGCCCTTCCTCCCCTCCCCAGCTGGAAAACTGCGACGTCATCAGGCAATGACATAAAACGAAGCTTTGCCATTGTTGACCAAGCACACTCTAACAATAAGCATGAAGCTACACGAACTATGCGATTGTTATAGCGGCTGCAGTGGAGGGGTAAGAACTGACCTGTCTGTGGTTCTAGGTGAATCTTCATATTTCTCTTTTAAGGGTTCCCCATATAATATAAAATTAACCAGAATAGCTAATTACCTTTCTTAATAAACAGTCACAGAAATTCAGCACTCTACGCAATAAAACAATGGAGTGACAAACGAAAGAATTAAGAAAAGAGTCATGACTGATCCAGCCGCAGTTCTAGTGTTAAGAGACTTGGTACATGGTGACAATTATTCAACACGTAAACGTCACTACAGATATTCGGATTTAGTTTATGACATATTCCATATGCCTGCCATCACTGACAATGATTTGGAACAGGCGAATAGCGAAATTCTGCATGCCTGGCTGAAGCGTCTGAATATCGATGCTGTCGATGACCTCCTAAATGGAGCCGGAAAGTGGTCACCAAAGTGCTCCTCCCGGACATCAAAGACTCTCCTGCTTCGATGGGGTCGAGTTCCGTCTTGCATGAACCACAGCTTGTCGAAATCAGGGTCACTTTGGATAATGGGGATGAAATTCCCTTCCAAAACCTTCAAGTACCGTTCCATAGTCACCGAGCAATCAAGGAATGTCGCACCAGTTATTCCACGGCTGGACATTACACATCACACAGTCACGTGTTGAGGGTGAAGAGACTTCTCGATCGCGAAATGTGGATTCTCAGTCACCCAACTGCGCCAATTTTGTTTATTGACGAACCCATCCAAATTAAAGTGGGCTTCGTCGCTAAACCAAACCATGCATGAGCGTACTAATTCCAACCATGCCCTGCCACCAACCGTGTAGTTTCAACGTCGTAAAGCAAACCTTTCAGAAGTTATGACAATTTTATTTCATATACACTCCTGGAAATGGAAAAAAGAACACATTGACACCGGTGTGTCAGACCCACCATACTTGCTCCGGACACTGCGAGAGGGCTGTACAAGCAATGATCACACGCACGGCACAGCGGACACACCAGGAACCGCGGTGTTGGCCGTCGAATGGCGCTAGCTGCACAGCATTTGTGCACCGCCGCCGTCAGTGTCAGCCAGTTTGCCGTGGCATACGGAGCTCCATCGCAGTCTTTAACACTGGTAGCATGCCGCGACAGCGTGGACGTGAACCGTATGTGCAGTTGACGGACTTTGAGCGAGGGCGTATAGTGGGCATGTGGAATTGCTCAACACGTGGGGCGTGAGGTCTCCACAGTACATCGATGTTGTCGCCAGTGGTCGGCGGAAGGTGCACGTGCCCGTCGACCTGGGACCGGACCGCAGCGACGCACGGATGCACGCCAAGACCGTAGGATCCTACGCAGTGCCGTAGGGGACCACACCGCCACTTCCCAGCAAATTAGGGACACTGTTGCTCCTGGGGTATCGGCGAGGACCATTCGCAACCGTCTCCATGAAGCTGGGCTACGGTCCCGCACACCGTTAGGCCGTCTTCTGCTCACGCCCCAACATCGTGCAGCCCGCCTCCAGTGGAGTCGCGACAGGCGTGAATGGAGGGACGAATGGAGACGTGTCGTCTTCAGCGATGAGAGTCGCTTCTGCCTTGGTGCCAATGATGGTCGTATGCGTGTTTGGCGCCGTGCAGGTGAGCGCCACAATCAGGACTGCATACGACCGAGGCACACAGGGCCAACACCCGGCATCATGGTGTGGGGAGCGATCTCCTACACTGGCCGTACACCACTGGTGATCGTCGAGGGGACACTGAATAGTGCACGGTACATCCAAACCGTCATCGAACCCATCGTTCTACCATTCCTAGACCGGCAAGGGAACTTGCTGTTCCAACAGGACAATGCACGTCCGCATGTATCCCGTGCCACCCAACGTGCTCTAGAAGGTGTAAGTCAACTACCCTGGCCAGCAAGATCTCCGGATCTGTCCCCCATTGAGCATGTTTGGGACTGGATGAAGCGTCGTCTCACGCGGTCTGCACGTCCAGCACGAACGCTGGTCCAACTGAGGCGCCAGGTGGAAATGGCATGGCAAGCCGTTCCACAGGACTACATCCAGCATCTCTACGATCGTCTCCATGGGAGAATAGCAGCCTGCATTGCTGCGAAAGGTGGATATACACTGTACTAGTGCCGACATTGTGCATGCTCTGTTGCCTGTGTCTATGTGCCTGTGGTTCTGTCAGTGTGATCATGTGATGTATCTGACCCCAGGAATGTGTCAATAAAGTTTCCCCTTCCTGGGACAATGAATTCACGGTGTTCTTATTTCAATTTCCAGGAGTGTAGTTCAATAATTGTCACCCTCTATGGGACAACGCATTTGGTTACTTTAAGAGAGTTCGAAAGTCAAGAAGCAGTCTTTGACAGAGGCAGAGCATGCTTTTCCATTCCGTCATGCGCTAAAAATGAGTTTAATATTCTAGTCATTACAGAATTTTCACAACAAGTGACGATACTTTAGTGATGTGAAAACGCGTGTATGCCCCGATTTCTTCTGGCTTCGAAAATAACTCGTATAAAAGGGAGAAATCCATACTACGCGTGAGAAATTCGAGGTGTGGTCAACAGAATCCCTGTCTCGGATTGGGTAAAGAGTATTCTTTAATAAAAAAAAGCTGGGTAGAGTCTATGTCGCTGTGGAATAACAGTAAGAACTACGTGTCCAAGCCGCACCTGCTTGTCTCGCAGTGCGCCACGGCCGGCCGCATGAGTGGGCACGAGGCTTTGGTCGGCCGGGAGTCGCGAATTAGCTAAGCATGTGACGGGCGGTTAGTTACAAGGAATGCTCCGAGCTGTCAGCTCTTACCCACGGCCTTGGGACAAGTCCCGGCGATCTTATAGATGGGAGCAGGATGGATAAAGTCCTTTGACCCTATACATGTCTCCTCAATTGGATTAAACACCATCTTCCGATGTGCTCCATTGTACTCTGTGTCATTTGCTTCCATGTGGTACCAATTAACGAATAAGTTACTGAATAGTCACTGTGTGGTTCAAAATGGTTCAAATAGCTCTGATCACTATGGGACTTAACATCTGAGGTCATCAGTCCCCTAGAACTTAGAACTACTTAAATCTAACTAACCTAAGGACATCACACACATCCATGGCCGAGGCAGCATTCGAACCTGCGACTGTAGCGGTCGCGCGGTTCCAGACCGAAGCGCCTAGAACCGCTCGGCCACAACGGCCGGCCACTGTGTGGTGTTCTACAACATTTCTGCTGTTTGTGTACAGGTAGACCGTTAACTATATTCTGTCTGCACACGATTACAAGAAGCTACTGTGACTCCGACGGATGTGTTATATTGAAACAGTGGGGAAACATTGTTCTTCACAATACTGTCAACGGCACAACCCATTTGTCGCAAATTTGCACTCTTTCACACAAATTGGAGAACATGCCATTAAATTATCCAGGTACGTTATTATTCGCCGCCATTCTCGGTGGAACGTGCTATGTCATCACTAATTTGTGCACAGTGGATGTGAGATTCACATACTAGTCTGCCACATGGAATTACACTATGAATCTACATTAAGAAAATCCTCCTGCTTCGGCAGTTCTATAAAGTTTTTCCTAGGTGGAATGTAATATTCGCTTGGAGGTAGCACGTCGCATATACAGCGATAACTAGGGTTATGCTATTCGATAAGACAGTTAGGGTGGACTGTTTATCCTGGGCGACTCCTAATTGTGGAGCGAAACTGATGTAATATACTATAAAAAGTGATTCACGAAGATATGCAAATATTTTAATATGTTATTCTACAAGTAAAACTAAAGAAAAAAGTTCATTTAAACATAGGTCCGCAAATTTTTAGTTACGGAGTTATGGCTAATAAAAAATGTTTCCTGAAATTTAGCAACTTCGCTAACATGAAGCCATCGCATTTCTGTGCAAGGTTAAAGCACGATTTCCATTTATTTTGTTGTTATTGGTCTGGTGAATCTAATAAAATATGTCCCAGACGTATATCTCCAGTAGTTTTCCAGAACATCCAGAGAAGCAAAGATTATTATACAAGTAAATTTAATTACCTTCATTTAGGAATGTAGAAACGTTTATGTCATTGTTGGCAACCGTTAGTGGGTTGTTTCAGTCGTTTTCGAACCTTGAAACGAGTTAGTTTTCTGTATTGTTCAGTGAAAGAACATAGCAACAACAGTGTATTTAAGTGAAACCACATAGTAACTGTTGTAGTTTATAGATTATTTATGAAATGGAGATGCCTTTTAAATTTACAACAGAGGAATACGAAGATATGGTGTTTATTTATGGCAAGTGTGATGTTAATGCTACGGCTGCAGTTAACGAATATCGCGTTCGTTACACAACGCGGAGGATTCCGAATGCGCGAACCATTAGTGGAGTATTTCGAATGTTACGGCAGATAGGTTCTCTTCCTAGCCTTCATAATCAGTATGAGCACTCGATACGTGAAGACGATGACGAGGATGTTATGGATGCTGTTCAACGTACCCGGGTGCCAGTACACGACGTATCTCTCAACGATTAGGCATTTCAAAATCTAAGGTATGGCGTACACTGAACAACAATAATGGGTATCCTTACCATAAACAAAAAGTGCTTCATTTATATCCGGGAGATCGTGCCCTTTGCTTGGAGTTGTGCAACTGATTGAATACTAATCGGCAGTTACACAACTACATTTTATTTACCGATGAGGCACAGTTTACTCGAGATAGTATAAACAATTTACATAACGAGTACGTATGGTCTGAAGCAAACTCACATGCAACAGTGCAACGCAATTTCCAGCAGCGATTTAGCATAAATGTTCGGTGTGGTAAAGACGTCTAACTGGTGAGACGTACTTACAATTCCTTCAAGAAGAAATGCCCCACTTGCTCGAAGATGTTCCACTTGCTACGTTATTGCAAATGTATTTTCAACATGACGGCGCGCCTCCACATTTCACCAACGCTGTTACTACCCATTTAAACGAAAGTTTTCCCCAGAAATGGATTGGTCGTGGTGCTACACTTCTGTGGCCACCCAGATCGCACGATTTTAACACCAGCGGATTTTTGTGTATGGGAATGGATCAAAGACATAGTTTATGAGGACAAAATCAATACACGTGAGGCATCCCTTGCTCACATTATGAATGCGATAGACCTAGTTAAGAACAACAGTGTGAAACCGAAACAAGAAAAAAAATCTGTTCATACACATGCAGCTAAATGTACTGAACGCGGTGGAGACATTCTTGAACATTTTTGTGTATGTATTGTGTAACTGTATGTACATTGTACTACTTCCTTAACAATGAGCTTCGTTTTTTCCATTTCAATATGAATTCACGTGTGCTATGGTATTAATAAAAGAAGATTATCTGACACACTCATACAGTTTGTGAACGTTGTTACCATCATTTTTCCAAAATTATATTCTCTACAACTTCTGTTGAAAACTTTGTGCAATTGTCTGGAATTTAAAAAACAAACTGAGCCAAGTAATTCATAAATTAAAAGCTTTACGAAATTACTTCATTGCTTCTCTGGATGTTCTAGAAGACTACTGCAGATTCACGTCTGGGACATGTTTTATTAGGACCACCAGATCAATAAGTAGTGGGATAAACTGGGTTCTGGCACACTTTTGATATCAAATCGACATCAAATTAATTATGCAAGTCAATTAATTGAAAATTAATTACCACCGAGCCTCTGATGGTGTGATGGGTTTTCCCCAGCCAGCTCATGGATGCCCCACAAGGAGCTCCCAGCACCCTCACCTCCCTTCCTCTCCCCTCCGCCACCCACTCTCATGACGCAATCCCAGATCGCAGGCTGGGAAAAATGGTGGGAAATTCAAATTCATTGGTGGGAATATCAAATTTTGTGTATGTTCACCTTGAGGCTTGGACACCAACTGACCTAGTTCAACACACCACCACCAGAGAGCGCTGTTGACCGCCACTCACCTCCCCTCCCCCCCCCCCCACCCCTTCTCTTCTGTCCCCTGACCATCTGGAAATTGATACAAAAACAACTCAGTCTGTGCTGGGCTACTACATAGGGCTGACATAAGTCTTTATTTTGTATGCACTGTGCTATTTTATTTATTTAAAAAAGTCTGAGTTGCAATTGACCGAGCTCTAGAAAGTAACTCCATACACTTTTGTCAGAAACTGCTGGATATGGAGTATTATCTAGCATTAGAGAATTGCTCCAGCTAATATAGGCAATAGCCTGACATAGAAAATAATGATAGGACAGCATGGAATCACTGAAGTACAGAGGAGTAGCCTCCTGCTGATCTACAAGGGAATATCTCCTGTTGGGAGAAAGTTAAGGACGGGTAATAATAATGTTACAACACTAACCCAATGTCCCTCTGCATGTTTTTCTTTTTTTCCTTTATTGTCATTCATTCCATGAATGATAGTGGCACAGTTCGCCACTCTTCAGCCAAGAGATAAATAAAATGTCACAGGAGAACAGTACATATATACAACACCGGGATAAAAGATGAAATTTACACATGAGAAGGGGAAATATTTGGAGTTAAAATATACAAAAAAGGGGCAGTTTGACGAGGCATGTTTACATAAAGTCTATTTATAGTTAAAATGGAAGTTGATGAAAACGTAGCACATTAACGTTGTTGGCATAATTGAAAACCGTGTTCACAGTATGGGACCACGACACTGAACAGACACTGCATTTACATTACATACATGGAGGGCACCAAAACATGACCAAGTAACTGCATTAAAATTTGAACGGTCTGCCAAGGGATGAGAGGCCAGAAAGATGGTAGAGAAGAAAGAGAGATGGGGGTTGGTGAAGGAGGTGGGACAGGAAGAGGCGTTCAGTAGCACACCAAGGGGCAGGAGATTGGGACGAAGCACACGGACTGGGAAAGGAGAAGTGAGAAGGATATGAGGGGAGGAGGGAGGATACAGCAGAGGGGTAGGGGAAGTAGAGGGAGCTAGAGGGAGGAGGGGAGGGAAGAGGAGGGTCTGACTTGGAGGGAAGGATAAATATCATGATGAAGCACATCATCTGGGATGGAGAGATGTTGGAAGTTCCTTTGGGAGAGGAAGTGGAGGGTGTGGAGATGGAGAGAGGGTGGGACACATCAGTAAAGGTGCAACAGAAGACAAGGAGTGGCGAGGAAAGGAGACGCCAGGGGGTGAGGGGAATCAAGGTGGCAGTTGGTGTAGAGGACACGAATGTGTTCAAGGAAAAGGAGAAGATGTGGGAAGGGGATGAGGACATAGAGGATCCTCATGGGGGATGGGAGACAGATACAGAATGTGAGGCGGAGTGTGTGGCATTCAAAGATTTGGAGGGGTTTATAGAATTTAGGAGGGGCGGTGATCCAGGCAGCACTGGAGTAAGAAAGGATGGGACAGATCAAGGATTTGTAAGTATGAAAGATGGTGGAAGGGTGCAATCCCCAAGACCAGCTGGACAGGAGTTTCAGGAGGCGGAGTCTACTGTGGGCTTTGTGTTTGATGGTAAGGAGATGAGGAGTCCAGGTGAAAACACACGATCGATTCTGTAGTTGTATATTGCAGTCCCCCAGCTGGTAATTCAACGCTTTCTAGCTAAGGACACTTTATAAAAATCTATAAGGTGGATGCTGGCAACTTTGGGATCACACCTCGGCTTGTGATGTGATGTACAAGTATATAAATTCATTTCTCTGCATTTGGTGGTCATCTATGTTAAACATTCTATGCCAGCTGTTATATCACTGTCGACGAAAAATGACTTATTCCCTGGTTCCTGGGGCTTCCATGTCACCTTTTTCTTGTATTAATCTTGCCACCACATAGAAGAAATGTCCTACACCAAGAAAATGACATGCAAGTACTCCCTCAATTTTCCCACATTTCGGCGTATTTTCCATCAATTTATACGTACTTTTCGTCAATTTTCGTAATTTTATCGATTGTATGTCACTTATGCCCATGCGATCATGACAGCACTTCTCGCCACGTATTCTAAAAACATTTGTAAATGTAGTACCGTTGTCAACACCTGGCGCAAATGCACTGTTTTGCTGGTCGGGCGGTAGCGTATAGTACTGCACTCGATTGCATCCAGTCATTTCCAGCCACATATTCTACACTTGCAATGCATTTGCTCTGTTTTCTGTATATCTTTGCCTGTGTGTGTGTGTGTGTGTGTGTGTGTGTGTGTGTGTGTGTGTATGTGTTTTACAGATGGCTCAGGGAGGAACGCAACGTGGCTTTTGGTTATGAATTTCCTCCTGTAAGTTACTGTGCCATTTTTATAGCTGTGATAGCTCTCTGCCTGTCAGCCTTCTAGCTAATGGAACAGTGCTGTAAGAATGTGATGGGATTTCGAGAGAATTAGCAGGGGTCTGTAACGTGGCGGGGCGGGGGGGGGGGGGGGGGACATCTCTTACTCGTCGAAATCACGTGGATCGAAGACAGGAAGATTCGTGAGAATACGACAGGTAAGTAATACTGTGTCGAAAGGGAAGCACAATTTCTGTCTTTTGTTTTTTCAATAAATAAGAGACAACAATCTTCTGTGAGGATTGCGTGCATATAAATGGATGGACTGACATCTTAACAGGTAGACTAAATTTATATCTATATGCTATCCTATACCACTACTAGTCATTCCCTTTCCTATTCCATTCGCAAGTACAGTGAGGGGAGAAAAATTGGTTAAACGAGGGAGGGGAAAAACGCTTGAAGTTACGCAGTGTACAAAAGCGTTTTCGTTCCGTAAAATCGGAGAGTGACCTGTACAAATGGAAGAATGAATCACATGAAGTAAGAAATATACGCCAAATGGAAACCCGAAACCATCTGAATGAAAAACTGTTCGAAAGATTTAGAACTACTCGTGGGAGGCCATGCACCGTTACCGAAGGTGTTCTACGTGACTGGGCCCTCCGAATTGCATCTGACATGAACATTGCTAATCTCCAGGCTTCGTCGACCTGGCTACGCAGGTTCAAGGAATTGTACAGAATAGGAAGTCGCAAAGTTACCAGTTTTATGTCACGTAAACATTTAGATCAGCTGCCAGTGATAGGCAATGCTACAGCTGACGTAAAGACGAAACTTACTGTTATCCCTGCAACTCCTGTGTATAACGCTGATCAGTCAGGTTTCGTGAAAGAACTGCGTGCACACTGCACCCTTTTCGGGGTGAAGAAAAGACGGAGTCGGTTGCCCAATCAATAAATGCAAAGACACGTTCATATACGATAACGCCAGTGATAAGTATGAGTGGTTTACTGTTTCCGCGTCTGCACATCTGTCTTCAAGAAATGCAAGGCAAATTAAGAAAAAAATGGTTCAAATGGCTCTGAGCACTATGGGACTTAACAGCTATGGTCATCAGTCCCCTAGAACTTAGATCTACTTAAACCTAACTAACCTAAGGACATCACACAACACCCAGCCATCACGAGGCAGAGAAAATCCCTGACCCCGCCGGGAATCGAACCCGGGAACCCGGGCGTGGGAAGCGAGAACGCTACCGCACGACCACGAGATGCGGGCAAGGCAAATTAAGACTAAGACTAAAAATAAAAAATGGAATGTTTAGTTTCAAAAATCCTGTAATCGACGTATCAAAATGTGGAAAAATAGGAAAGAATAGTTTTCAACATTTCGTTCGAAACGTATTCGTACCAGCTGCAGAAAATAATTCATTTCTTTTGTTCAATTCATGGTCTGGACATAACGACGCCTCTGTTTTTGTGGAGGACGACAAAAAGTCTATAGATGTAATGCGGATTCCGCCAGGAATTACTAGCGCGATTCGACCCCCCAATAAAGAATTTTTTCAACAGTGTAAAACATTTTTCCGTAAATTATCAGACAACATTATTTCCGATACCTCTCTCTAATTTCAGGTTTATCAGTGGAACAGTATCCTTAAGCTCTAGTCGTTTGTGCATTACCAGTTTTCTTCGCCACGCATCACGAATTTGATCAAATATTGCTGGTATGCATTGCAATATGCGAAGTGCCTGACTGCATCAATTTTTCCATTGTCCGTTGTGCCTAGTGCAAGGAAAATGTTTGTTTCTGTTATTCAACAGACACTTCGCGTTTTTGTAACAACTACAGAGAACAAACAAAGAACTGTTTCACTGATAATAAAATGTACAACATTCAAACATTATTATAAGGAATGGCCCACAGGAATTGTTATAAAATGTAGTACTGCATTCACATTTCATTTCAACAAATTACAAGTCCTCATTGATGGAAGTCGTTTGTGACATCAGACACTGCCGTGATTTTATTTTCTCTGCTAGCTACTTTTATCAGAATTACATGTGCAAGAATTGAACTGTCTATATGAAGTTAAAAAATGTTTCTATAGTTTAAGCCAGGTTTTTACCAGAGGAAACAAGCTAACAAGTACGAGCAAAAGAGAATTCTGACTGGAGTACCCGGTAGGCCTCTAGCAGGTCTTTCAACTGCACGCCACTGCAGCTACTTACGAATCCCTAACTTTCCCCAGTTACCTAATCGGAAAATGGAGACCTGCAGTTTAATGGTTCCAATGGCTCTGAGCACTATGGGACTTAACATCTCAGATCATCAGTCCCCTAGAACTTAGAACTACTTAAACCTAACTAACCTAACGACATCACACACATCCATGCCCGTGGCAGGATTCGAACCTGCGACCGCAGCGGTCGCGCGGTTCCAGACTGAAGCGCTTAGAACCGCTCGGCCACCAGCGGCCGGCCCTGCAGTCTAATGTGGAATCCGAACCATGTCTTTCGTGGCCCCTCCATCATCTGTGATAAGTGAATACTCCGTTAAAAATCACAGTGAAATAGTTGTTGTCTGCATATGATTTGATCTCGCGCTCTCTGGATCACGAAGTGCGCACTTTGCCACTAGACCATTCTTTTTTCAGAAAAAAAAACGAAAAAGAATATGACCATTAGACCTTACACGCTTTATGGAAACGCTAGCTGTGTCACCTCTTGAGATGATGCTCGACGTCGGTGATTAGTGTTCTGTTTATTAATTTCCCCTCAATGGTCAATGGTATTGAGAAGCCAGGGAAAAATGACAGCCGACATACAAGAAAAAAATTTGGACCAGTGTTAAGGAGAGATTCCGTGTAAAGTGCACAATCTCCACGCATGTCACGCTTACATACAAATTGAGACACTTAAATTATTCTTCCCTGCGCCAAGGACAGTGAGCTCGCCATGCAAAATAATCCTCACTGAAGAGCAAAGTTTCGCATTGTGCCTCTAACAAGATAGAGTTGTATTCTGTATGCCTGATAGTTCCAAAAACTAAAAAATAATAACACAGCGTTCATAGGCAATGTTCGCTACCTCGTGTTCCCTTCCGTTCCTTCTAGTATAAACGATTCTAGCCACATACGTGAATGGTAGTGAATTTTCTGCAAATACGCATTCGTATTTGTTCGCTTCTATTTGCTCCATTGTCAACCAGGCTTTACGTGCTTAAAATTTGTGTCTGTGAATTCCTGATAATTCCGCTACGAGGGTCTGCATGAGTGGTTCACCGAGTCGCGCGCTAGGAGAACAGGGCTGTACAATCGCTGTTATAAGCTGTTCTTCGTGCGGAAGACATGTGTAACTTCAACATTTTTTACAAAATACTTGTAGTGCCACTTCGCAGCTAAATTATGTCATTGCATTTCTTTCATTGTCTTCTTCGGGTGTAAAAAATTTCAGGGTAGGTTTCGACATGTCTTATTGGGTAATTCCCTTGTCAGTAGTGTTCCGCTAAAGGAACATCCTCTTCCCTCCAGGGATTCCCATTCGAGTTCTCGAATCATCTACCCACTAATTTAGCGGGAAGCAATAGCAATGATTCTATAGGGCTGTATTCTGAGGGAAACCTAGGTCTGCAGACTCGTACACGTTTGGGATGTGGCGTTTAGTATACTGGTATGAAAGTTCCTGGCAGATTAAAACTGTATGCCGGAACGAGACTCGAACTCGAGGCCCCGAGTTAGAGTCTCGTTCCGGCACACAGTTTTAATCTGCCACGAAGTTTCATATCAGCGCACACTCCGCTGCAGAGCGAAAACTTCATTCCAGTATACTGGTATTTTGTTGTTTCTCACTGTATCAGCCTTTCTGACTTACTTCCACCAGATACCCGAGAGATAGAACGCAAATAGTGTTGGATGTCTTCAGCTGTTTGAGGACTTACATTTTTGTATCAGAGGAAGTGACTACGTAGCCTGTGGGAAGCATCCAGAGACATCACGGAAGCCTGGCGAGTGTAATCCCACAGCAGAAAAAAAATTACTTACCATGCAAAGGGGTTCTCACGATCAAATTAATATCAATTTGATATCAATGACGTGCCGCTAGGCAGGCGTATGCAAGGCTGAGAGTACGATGGATATGATTCGAGAGTTGGAGCGTCAATCAGGTGTGTTTTCGTTGTGGTGAGACTTTTAACGGAACCCACACAGGGCGAGATGATCATCGTAATAAAATCAGTTATACTATCGAATTTATAAAGTGACACATAGTATGAACCTGATATTTACAACTTCGCTGTCCTGTCACCTTGAGAGACTTAGTATGTGACGAGACGTTTGTTTACTTTAAGAGAGGGTTCGAAAGTGAGGAGGTGTTAACAGGCGTTTATTCAATGCGGTGAGATCTTTGAGCGGATCCCACACAGAGTGAGATGATCAACGTAATGAAATGAGCTATGATGTCGAACTTATAAAGTGATACGTAGTGTAAACCTGGTATCTAAAACTTCTCTGTGCTGTTACCTTAATAGACTTCGTACGTGGCAAACCATTTGGTTGCATTAAGAGAGAGTTCGAAAATGAGGAGGCATCCTGTGACAGAGGTACAGCATGCTCTTGACGCTGCAACATTAGCCAGAAATGAGTTTAATATTCTAATCCTGTGATGCAGGACGTAACATACAAGAGATTTCCCTACCTGATGAGAGAATACTTACAGGAAATATGGCCTCTGCCGTAGCGTTGTACAGGATTTTCACAGCAAGTAACGGTACATCGGCGACGTGAAAAAGCGTGTATGCTCCGATTTCTTCTATCTTCGAAAATAATTCTATAAACTGTAGGAACCTACATTTCATGTAATAAATTCCAGTTTTATTGACAAAAAATCCCGTTTCGGATTTTATAAACTGAGGTATCTGTCAGGGGTGGCGCTGCAGTTAGCCCGGCTCATGCGGGAGCGCTAGGAACGGTTGGAAGTAAAAGACTAGCTTGGCCTGTGGTGTGTGGAAGTTCCACAGCTGGTCAACTCTTCAGGTACCCAATACACCCAGTAGATGGCACTGGAGGTGACAGGTCAGTTTTCTGTTTCATCTTGAGGCACGGCGTTCAGGTAAAATAATGAGCACTACATTCGTAAAAAAATATAGTATGATATATCTCCAATATTTATATTCACTAAAATGTTACTTGCGACTCGTAAATTAAGTGTGTTTCATTCTCAAATGACATTGCTACAGGAGTCCTGTATATAGGGCAGGATTTTTACAAGTGCTGAGGGTCAGTGGATTGCTGTTGTAAATTGTATGTTATTTTCTTCCCAGCAACAGCTATGCCTCTGTATCTCAGTGATAGTTCCCTATATTGTTATTATTCCCCTTTGTAGGGGAAGCAGTGGTTCAAGCAGTGTTAGAATAACACCAAAAATATCCAGTCCACATCCAGTAGTTATTGATGAAACTGGATGCGGATATTGTCTGGTGCTTAATCAATTGCAACTCTATTTTTCAAGTAAATGGTATACCACTTGTCAGTCCTATGTGGAAGCCCAGTACAGAATGAGTCCTTTTCTCACCAACTTCCAGGTGGGGAGGGGAAAAGGATAAGGATACGGAGAAAAGGGAGGGGTGGCAAGGAGCGCCCTCTGATAGTTGTGTTGCGAGCTATCTCTGTTGGTCTCTGAACCTCAAGGTGAAAATACACAAAATTTTATATTCCCACCATTTTTTCCTGGGGCGCCATCTTGGAATGTCGTAGGAGGGGCAGGGAGGGTGCTGAGAGTTCCCTGAGGCGTACTCACGTGCCGCCTGGGGAAATCCCATGATGTCATCAAGGGGTGGGGGATAACTAATTGCTCAATCACTTAATTTGTATAATTAATTTGATATCAATAGTGCGCCAGTGTCAACTTCATCCCACTACTACAATAGTTACTCTTTTCCCACACTGCAGCCATCTGCTTGTGACAGGAGCAAGTATGATGTCAAACAGGACTGAATTTCATTTCTCGTTTTTAGGGTTTGTGGGATACTACTTAAGGTAAAATTCGTTACTTATATTTCATAAGCAAATGCTGGTATTTACTTTCTTTTAGAGAAATGTGCTATCTACTCTTTCTCGTTCTCCATGGTCAATGACATTTAGATTCGAATGAAATATATCAATGCGACTGCTGAGCTAGTCCTTAAACGAATTTTTGGAAGTCAGTGATGCAAATATAACCTACAAATTTTTCCGTAGTTCAGATACTTTATCGTGTTTGGCCACCAGGTAGGAGCACATGGGTATATGGGACACAGGGTGTGGGTTCCTCCCCATCCCCCTCCCCCGCCGTGACCTTGACATGTTGGTGGATATGATGATGTCATGATTCCTGGAATGGCCTTGGAGAAAAGAATGTGCTGATGCTCATGACCTGATACCCATAACTCCCCTCCCTTCCCTTCCTTGCATCCCCATTTTGTCCTTGGCAGGTGGCCATATACTATGATACCTGGGATGGAGATAAGAAAGTGCTAATCTGCTGTCAGCGAACTATGACATGCACACTTGGGTTATTTCGCTGTAGTTGGAGGTGCTGACAGCCACTGAGTCAGCATTTTGGGCCAGGACCTACAGTGCCCTACTAGTGATAATATATCGATGTAGCACTATGCTATGAAGCACTTTCTCATGACTCTGTATTACCAAAGTGTATCGGCCCCCAAGACTTTTAGTTAACATCGAGAACTTTACTCTTATTCTGTATAACTCAACACGACAGAAGAACCTACAGCCATTCTAAGTTATGTACATCTCAATTAGAACCATACCATGGTGATCCTTTACCCTTGGCAAAGTGTAAAGGGTGCCGCCCCCCTCCCTCCCCCCCTCCAGGAAAACTGTCTTTCGCAATCTAATTTTCTACACAGATTTAGGAAAGTATGTAATTTGTAAGGAAGGTTTAATAAAAATGAAGTGATCTTGAAAGGTTTTACTTAAAGTAAGCTACATAGATAAAACAAAACAGATAGTTATGCTGTAGATGCACCTACAATGAAAGAGTGTTTATGAAGAGGCAGACTCCCCCCAAGGTTCCCAAAGAGAGCCAGCAGCCTTCTCAATAGTCGCAAGGGCAACAGTCTGCATGATTGACTGATCAGGTCTTGTAACAGCAGCTAACATGACTTCGCTGGGCTGCTACTGTGAAAGGTTGAAAGCAAGTGGAAGCAACAGCCGCGTCTTTTGCCTACCAAGAGTGTCTTGGTGTACTGTATGGTTAAATGATGACGACATCCCCTCTGGTAAAATATTATAGAGGTAAAGTACTCTTCCCATTCGAGTCTGTGGACGGGAACTACACAAGATGTCATCAGGAAAAACAAAACTGCTATGGCACAGGTTGGAACATGGTATGTTAGAACCCTAGATCAGTTACTGCTGCTACAATGGCAGGTTATCAAGATTTGAGTGAGTTTGAACGTGGTGTTATAGTCAGCACACGAGCAATGGCACACAGCATCTCCGAGGTAACGATGAAGTGGGAATTTTTCCGAACGACCATTTGACGCGTGTACCGTGAATATCTAGAGTCCGGTAAAAGATCACAGCTCCGATATCACTACGGCCGGAAAAAGGTCCTGCAAGAACGGGACCAACAATGACTGAAGAGAATCGTTCAGCATGACAGAAGTGCAATCCTTCCGGAAATTGCTACTGATTTCAATGCTACGCCATCATAAAGTGTCAAGGTGCGAACCGTTCAACGAAACATCATCCAGAGCCGAAGACCCACTCGTGTACCCTTGATGACCGCACGACACAAAGCTTTACGCCTCGCCTGGTTCCGTCATTGGACCGGAAACACGTGGCCTGATAGGACAAGTCCCGTTTCAAATTATATCGAGCAGATGGACGTGTACGGTATGGAGACAACTTCATGAATCCGTGGGCCCTGCATGTCAGCAGGTGACTGTTCAAGCTGGTGGAGGCTCTGTAATGGTGTGGGGCGTGTGCAGTTGGAGTGATATGGAACCCCTGATAAGTCTAGATAAGACTCGGACAGGTGACACGTACGAAAGCATCCTGTTTGATCACCTGCATCCATTCATGCCCACTGTGCATTTCGACGGACTTGGGCAATTCTAGCAGAACAATGCGACACCCCACACGTCCAGAATTGCTACAGAGTGGCTCCAGGAATGCTCTTCTGTGTTTAAACACTTCCGCTGGCCACCAAACATCCCTGATATGAACATTATTAAGCATATCTGGAATGCCTTGCTACGTGCTGTTCAGAAGAGATCTCCACCCCCCACATAATCTTACGTATTTATGGACAGCCCTGCAGGATTCATGGTGCCAGTTCCCTCCAGTACTACTTCAGACATTAGTCCAGTCTGTCACGTCGTGCTGCGGCACTTCTGCGTGCTCGCGGGGGCTCTACACGATATTAGGCAGGTGTACCAGTGTCTTTGGCTCTTCAGTGTATATATTCCTACTAGTTCCGCAGATGATGAAGAGACTGACAGAATTTATGCTGAGATAAAGGAAATTGTTCTAATATATCATGCATGACTGGAATTTGGTAGTGGGAAAAGGAAGGGATGGGAAAATAGTAGAAGAATATGGACTTTAGAAAAGGATTGAAAGAAGAAGCCACCTGGTAGAGTTTTGCACAGAACATAATTGAATCATGGCCAATACTTGGTTTAAAAATCATGTAAGAAGGTTGTAAACGTGGAAGACAGCTATGGACACTAGAAGATTTCAGTCATTATTTAATTGCAAGATAAAGATTTCGAAACCAGATTTTAAACTGTAAGGCATTTTCAGAGGAAGGTGTGGATTGTGGCTTTAATTGATTGCTATTGAACAGCAGAATGACACTGAAGAAACCGCAAAAGGGTAGAAAATTAAAGATGTGGGACTTGTATAAATTGAAGAGCCCACAGGCTGTTGAGAGTTTTGGAGGGATCATTAGGCAACTTTGGACTGAAATAGACGAAAGGAATACAAAAGAAGACCAATGGATAGCTCTTAGAGATGAAATAGTGAATGCAGCAGAGGATAACATGGGTAAAAAAGACAAGACTTGGATAACTAAGGAGATAATGAATCTAATTGACGAAAGGAAAAATGATATAACTCATAAAATGAAGTAGGTGAAAGAGAATACAGACGTCTAAAAAATGAGATTGACAGAGGGAGCAAAACGATTAAGCAGGAAGGGGTAGAGGACAAATGCAAGGTTGTAGAGGCGTTCATAACTAGAGGGAAGATAGATGCTGCCTTTATGAAAGTTAAACAGACCTTTAGAGCAAAGACAAACAAATATATGAATACGAAGAACTCGGACAGCAAGCTAGTGCTATGCAAAGAAGCGAAGGTGGGAGGCATAAATATAGAGCGCCTCTAGAAGAGAAATGCACTTGAAAACAATATTTTAGAAAGGGAAGAAGTAGTATATGATTATTCTACCTGGCGTGCATGATATATGAGACAGGCGAAATACACTAAGACTTCAGGAAGCATTTAATAATTCTAATTCCAAAGAAGGCATGTGTTGACAAGTATAAGTACTACCAAACCATACGTCATGGTTGCAAACTACTGATACGAATTGCCGGCCGAAGTGGCCGTGCGGTTAAAGGCGCTGCAGTCTGGGACCGCAAGACCGCTGCGGTCGCAGGTTCGAATCCTGCCTCGGGCATGGATGTTTGTGATGTCCTTAGGTTAGTTAGGTTTAACTAGTTCTAAGTTCTAGGGGACTAATGACCTCAGCAGTTGAGTCCCATAGTGCTCAGAGCCATTTGAACCATTTTTGATACGAATTATTTACATACGAGTGGAAAAACTGATAGAGGCTGACATCGGGGAAAAACAATTTGGGTTCTGTGGAAACGCAGAAATGCGGGACGCAATACCGTCGCTACGACTTATTTTAGAAGATAGGTTGAAGAAACGTAAACTCACTTTTATAGCATTTATAGATTTAGATAAAGCTTTTGACAACGTGGACTGGACTACTCTTTGAAATCTTAAAGGCAGCAAGGGTAAAATACAGGGACTGGAAAGTTATTTACAACTTACACAAAAAACAGTCGGCAGTTACGAGAATGAAATGTAAGCAGTAGTTGAGAAGGGAATGAGACGTGTGTACCCTATCCCTAATGTTATTCGATCTTTACATTGAGCGAACTGTGAAGAAAAATAAAGGGAATTAAAGCTCAGGAATAATACATAAGAACTTTACGTTGTGCTGATGACTCTGTAATTCCGTCAGAGACGGCTAAGGACTTGGCAGAGCAATTGAACGGATTTTATAGTGCCTTGAAAAGAGATTATGAGATGAACATTAATAAAAGTAAAACAAGAGTAACAGAATGTAGTCGAAGTAAATCAGGCAATGCTGACGGAGTTAGATTACGAAATGATACACTAAAAGTAGTGTTCTGTTATTTGGCCAACAAAATAGCTGATGATAGCCGGAATACGAAACAATAAAATACAGACTAGTAGTAGAATGAAACGCTGTTTCGAAAAACTAGAAATTGTTAGTATGTGATATGAGTTAGGAATGTTTTTCTGAACGTTTTTGTCTGGAATGAAGTCTTATGTGGACGTGAAACGTAAACGAAAAGCAATTCAGACAAGAAGAAGATAAAAGCTTTTGAAATGTCGTGAAATACGACAATGCTGAAAATTATATGGGTAGAAGGAATAAAAATAAATCGAAATGAGAGAAGGAATTTAGGCTCTATTAAACTAAAAAAAGTGATCATTTTAACGGACATTCTGTGACATCAATGAATTATCAGCCTCTTAGTGGAAGTAAGTGTTGGGAAATGAAAATTGTGGAAGGAATCAAGGCTTGAATACAGTAAACAGATCCAAATCAAGGTAAGAAGCAAGACGAACAAAAAGTTTCTTTAGGCCTCACTTTTTTAGATCAGTTACAACCTAAAATATGTTCACTTTTTACATTTTCCAACAAACAAAAGCCACTGATGACGGCGCAGAGGTGCAGAAACATGTTTGGGTAAAAAGAAAAAAACAGTGTTTTTGCATAACGGTGGAACCTATATCCTATAATTTAATTAGAAACACGGAAAGAAAGACAATAGCTGCAGATCCATAAGATGAATATGTGGGAAATTATTTGATAATTGGCAAGATATTTCTCCACCTCATTGTGATATAAACGTTGTGTGACAATCCTACTTCGATATTTGCGGTGGTATGCCGGCAGTAGAGGTGACCAATAAAGACAATCAGACATCTACAAAAAGATACTAAGTTAGTAACTATATTTACATTGTGTACACTTAACAAATGAGATCAGGGTCGTACCGAGGCCATAGAGAGATTGGTCCCGCCAAGGGCGCAGGCACAGAGGGGCGGAAAGTTGGTTCTAAATCCCCCCCGAAAGAAACAAATAAAGGAAAGAAAGACGATTTAAGAATTAACCGGAAGCAGTACGTGAATTTACCCTCCCTGCCTACTAGAAAAAGCTTTTCCCTCAGTTCGAGTTGTAAACGTACGTTGTTGTCACCAGGGCCGGTCCAAGGCCCAAGTGACGCAGGCGAGAGGGGCGCCAGATGCGCCAAAACTGTTGGGTTTCTGTAGAGGCCGTTCAAAATGGTTCAAATGGCTCTGAGCACTATGGGACTTAACATCTGAGGTCATCAGTCCCCTACAACTTAGAACTACTTAAACCTAACTAACCTAAGGCCATCAGTCACACACACCCATCCCCGAGGCAGGATTCGAATCTGCGACCGTAGCGGTCGTGCGGTTCCAGACTGTAGCGCCTAGAACCGCTCGGCCACACCGGCCGGCGTAGAGGTTGTATCACAGTAGCGGCCACATCGGATGGCAAACTGAGAGGGCGCCAAGGGCGGCCCAGTGCAATATTTCTATCCAGTTCGTATCACATTTAGTAGCGAAAACTGGCACGGCTGGAAATGTATGAAGAAAGAGGGTAGTCGGGTGGGAGAGGGTGAGGAAGAGGGGTGAGGGGGAGGAGGGAGAGGGTAGGGGTGGGCGGGGCCTCAAATGTTAAGTGAGTCGCTTATGTTGAGAAATGTTCTAGGACCGGCCCTCGTTGTCACAGTGTCATTTCGTCCAAGTAGCACCATAAAGAAATTACTACTGAACAGGCGTCACATCGGTTTCTTGTCAACAGTGCACCTGGTTTATACAACTGCCTACTACGCAGCTAGTTCATGTTCAACAATGGAATTTGTGCTGCGACTTCGCTATGTAAAAGGTTGAAGCAAATACGCTATTTGACCGAAAGCTGCCGATTTTTTCCGATTTCTGCCAACTAAAGATTGGAGTGAAACTGTTTACGCTGGACTGCTTTAAATTATTTGACAGAATACCGGTAGAAAGTGAAACGAGCAACAGATATCATGTATAACATACCATATCATCTCACTCTAATTTGCTGTTGGCAAAGTCTTAAATAAGGGCTTTGTTCTTTATTCCGAAAAATATGCAGCAGATTTTGGTGTGAAATATAGCACCAACATCCATACAACTGAGGTATTAACGAAATAGCGGCTATCAAATTCTAGCAGAGTCTGATGAAGATCATTGACACAGCTTTCCGTTTGGATATTTTGAAGTTTTGTCAAATTATGGGTTATGAGATGCTCTTCCAAACATCGATATAGCTTTGAGAATAGTTCTGACAATTACAGTGACTACAGTATCCTGTCAACACAGTTTCAGCAAGCTGAAAATGCCAAAAATCGACTTAAGGGCAGACTGTCAAATTTAGTCGCCATAAAGAGACAAAGCTGTTAAATGGGACTTTAGTGCCATAACCAACGAGTTTGCTTCGCTCACTGCAAAGAAATGGAAACCGAAATTATTATAAAAACGTAATTTCTGTAAACAAATATGTTCTCAGAACTTATTTATAACCATTTTCTTTTATTTCCAATTAGTGACTTATGCACTATCAATAAATTATGAGGATTAAATAAAATCTGTTATTTATTATACATTGTACTAAAATCAGTGTGCAGTAACTGATATAAAAAGTAAGACATGGATTTTCTTTTACTTTCAATGTTTTTGGAAAGTTCATACAATTTGCAATTTATTTATAACAATGATGTAGTTAAATAGTTGTCTAAAATATTTTTCACCTGTTCTTGATGTGGTCTTCATTCAAAAACCTAGTTCGATGCAGCTCACCATGCTAGTCTCTTCACCTCTGCGTAACTACCGTAACCTACTGTACTGATAGCTTGCCATCTGCAGACTAATCGATGTAAATGTGAATTTCATCGACAAGTTAACACATCCCTTGATTTTTTAAAAACCTTATTTTGGCGTGGCAGAATATTTTGCTTATATATTTGTTATTACTCACGTTTTTTGTGGCTATTCCATCTTCTTTTACGTTCTGGGGGCACTGCATCTACATCTACATCTACATCTACATTGATACTCCGCAAGCCACCCAACTGTGTGTGGCGGAGGGCACTTTACGCGCCACTGTCATTACCTCCCTTTCCTGTTCCAGTCGCGTATGGTTCGCGGGAAGAACGACTGTCTGAAAGCCTCCGTGCGCGCTCTAATCTCTCTAATTTTACATTCGTGATCTCCTCGGGAGGTATAAGTAGGGGGAAGCAATATATTCGATACCTCATCCAGAAACGCACCCTCTCGAAACCTGGCGAGCAAGCTACACCGCGATGCAGAGCGCCTCTCTTGCAGAGTCTGCCACTTGAGTTTATTAAACATCTCCGTAACGCTATCACGGTTACCAAATAACCCTGTGACGAAACGCGCCGCTCTTCTTTGGATCTTCTCTATCTCCTCCGTCAGACCGATCTGGTACGGATCCCACACTGATGAGCAATACTCAAGTATAGGTCGAACGAGTGTTTTGTAAGCCACCTCCTTTGTTGATGGACTACATTTTCTAAGCACTCTCCCAATGAATCTCAACCTGGTACCCGCCTTACCAACAATTAATTTTATATGATCATTCCACTTCAAATCGTTCCGCACGCATACTCCCAGATATTTTACAGAAGTAACTGCTACCAGTGTTTGTTCCGCTATCATATAATCATACAATAAAGGATCCTTCTTTCTATGTATTCGCAATACATTACATTTGTCTATGTTAAGGGTCAGTTGTCACTCCCTGCACCAAGTGCCTATCCGCTGCAGATCTTCCTGCATTTCGCTACAATTTTCTAATGCTGCAACTTCTCTGTATACTACAGCATCATCCGCGAAAATCCGCATGGAACTTCCGACACTATCTACTAAGTCATTTATATATATTGTGAAAAGCAATGGTCCCATAACACTCCCCTGTGGCACGCCAGAGGTTACTTTAACGTCTGTAGACGTCTCTCCATTGATAACAACATGCTGTGTTCTGTTTGCTAAAAACTCTTCAATCCAGCCACACAGCTGGTCTGATATTCCGTAGGCTCTTACTTTGTTTATCAGGCGACAGTGCGGAACTGTATCGAACGCCTTCCGGAAGTCAAGAAAAATAGCATCTACCTGGGAGCCTGTATCTAATATTTTCTGGGTCTCATGAACAAATAAGGCGAGTTGGGTCTCACACGATCGCTGTTTCCGAAATCCATGTTGATTCCTACATAGTAGATTCTGGGTTTCCAGAAATGACATGATACGCGAGCAAAAAACATGTTCTAAAATTCTACAAGAGATCGACGTAAGAGATATAGGTCTATAGTTTTGCGCATCTGCTCGACGACCCTTCTTGAAGACTGGGACTATCTGTGCTCTTTTCCAATCATTTGGAACTCTCCGTTCCTCTAGAGACTTGCGGTACACGGCTGTTAGAAGGGGGGCAAGTTCTTTCGCGTACTCTGTGTAGAATCGAATTGGTATCCCGTCAGGTCCAGTGGACTTTCCTCTATTGAGTGATTCCAGTTGCTTTTCTATTCCTTGGACACTTATTTCGATGTCTCTCTTTCTGTGTGAGTGAGTGTGTGTGTGTGTGTGTGTGTGTGTGTGTGTGTGTGTGTGTGTGTACGCTCCTTTAGCTGTTTCTGTTGCCTCTTCTGTAAAGTTCCTTTAATGTGTTAAATAATGTGCCTTTACAGAGTGTAGTGTTTTCATTTAAAACTCGTTTGCCTTCTGGTACTGCCTTCAGCGTGTGGAAGTTCTCCTCTATTGGCAGTTCGTGGTATAGGCCGTGCCTGTATTTCAGTATTTTTAAATTTGTTGCTGTTGTAGTTGGGTGGAGGTTATGGGCTATTAAGTGGTCAGCAAATGTGCTATGGCTGCTGTTAGAGCTCTGAGTTGTTCTGAGTGTCCTGTTTACAAGTTCTTGCATTTTTGTCCTATGTATACTGATTGGCAAGTGTTGCATTCATATATTCCTGATCTGTTGAATATATATGTGAGTGTCTCCTCTATTCTGAGTTTTTCTGTGTTGTGCTGTCTGTCCTGTATCCTATTTGAAGTCCCTGTTTCTTCAATATGTTGCCTATTCTGTGGACAATTTTTTTATTGTAGGTGAGTATGTGCCATTTTGTTTTGTGTGTGTGTTATTGCACTGTTGTGTCTTGCATGTTGTCATCATTTGTATATTGTGTTGATCTGTGATGTGTAAGGTTTTATGTGTCTGTTGTGCATTCATTCCTTTTCTGTTTACAAATTTGTTGGTTTAATTTCTCTATCATATGGAGCTTGTAACCATTTTCCTCCGTTACCCCTTTTATTGTGTTTAGTTCCTGTGTGTAACTCTGTTTTGGTAAAGGCGTTCTGTGCAATCTGTGGAGCATGAATCTGATGCTTGCTTGCTTGTGTGCCATCGGGTGGTTCGACGGATTGTGAATGGTGATGCTCATGGTTGGCTGTTTCCTGAATATTGTGAAGTCGTGGGTGTTATTCGTGTTTCGTACGGTAAGATTCAGAAAATTTAGTGTGTTGTTTGTCTCTGTTTCTAATGTGAAGTGAATTTTTGGATGCAAGTTGTTTACTTTATTGTGTAGCTGTTCTATATGTGTGCGCATGTGTGGTTCATCAGTCAGGCGTAATATGTCATCGACGTTACTGTACCAGTGTATGACTTGATACTTTTTGGTCTTATTATGTGTATGAAGGTCCTTTCTCTAAGTTGTTCATGAATATGTTGGCTACGAGGCCACTAATTGGTGATCCCACTGGCAGACCTTCATGTTAGGAACAAAATTCTTTGTTGAACATAAAATAATTTTGTACCGTTATGGTCTCGAGTATGGTTGCTATTTCATTAATGTGCGAGTCTGATGTGTTTCCCTGGTGTTTTAGTCTTTTTACGATGATGTTGATTGTTTCATTTATTGGAATACAAGTGTACATTGATGTCATATCAAATGACATGAGGTCGCGTGGGGTAGCCAAGCGGCCTAGGGCGCCTTACCATGGTTCGCGCGGCTGCCCCCGTCGGAGGTTCGAGTCTTCCCTCGGGCATGGCTGTGTGTGTTGTCCTTAGTGTTAGTTAGTTTAAGTTACATTAAGTAGTGTGTAAGCTTAGGGGCCGATGACCTCAGCAGTTTGGTCCCATAAGACCTTACCACACATTTCCATTTTTTCAAATGAAATAAGCCTTGCTGTGTCTGGTATGTCTATGTTCTTGATTCTCTGTACTAGTTCTATTGAGTTTTCTAGGTTTCTGTTGTTTTCAAAAGTGTACATTTTCTTTAGTAATGTGGTGTATGTTGGGCAAGATGATATGATGGAGCATTTCTAAAATTGATGACCTGCGTTAAAGGAGTATGTTCTTTGCGCACACTTGGTAGGGGTTTTAGTGTGGGTGCCTTTGGATTTGTGTGTCATTCGTTTTATCTGGGTTTTTGAGAATATATTTTTGATGTTTACTAGTGTTTGTTGACTGTTTCAAAATGGTTCAAATGGCTCTGAGCACTATGGGACTTAACATCTATGGTCATCAGTCCCCTACAACTTAGAACTACTTAAACCTAACTAATCTAAGGACATCACACAACACCCAGTCATCACGAGGAAGAGAAAATCCCTGACCCCGCCGGGAATCGAACCCGGGCGCGGGAAGCGAAAACGCTACCGCACGACCACGAGCTGCGGACTGTTGACTGTTTCTCTGATATCTTGCTGTTAGGGTACTAGTCATTTTGGTGCTGTTTCTGTCCTTCAGAAACTCTAATGTTTTATCTATATATTCCTTTTCCTTGATGATCACAGTAGTCCTTGTTAACATGGATTTTTTGTAATTTTTGTTTTAGCTACTTGGCTGGTGTTTTGTCATTAGAGATTAAGGTGGATTTGTGAGTTCTGATTATCTATGCTATTTCTGCAGCAACTAATTCTCTTGTTAAGTTTACATTAAGTTGTTTTATAATGTGTTCAGATTCCGTTATGAGATCTTCTGTTGTTTTATGTGATATGTGTATGTTAATGTTGTGTTCTCGGGATCAAACGAACGCCAACGGGGTTAGGAAACACAACGACACAGTGGTCACTTCATTATGCGAAGTGAAAAGGCGTTAATAAAAAACAAAACTGCACAAAGTACATTAATATGTGCGTACAGTGTCCACAGAACGCAAAGGAAGAAGGATCAGTCACAACAAAATGTGAGTAATAACAGATATATACTAAAAATATTTTGCCACGCCAAAATCACTTTTTTAAAAAGTCAAGGAATGTTATAACTAGCCGATGAAATTCACATTGACATCGTTTGGTTGGCAGATGACAAGTTATCAGTGCAGAGCACCATTCAGATGCTCCTGCAAAACTATATAATGTAAAATCAAGGTAAGAAGCAAAACGAACAAAATCTTTCTTCAGGCCTCACTTCGTTGGATCAGTTACAACCTAAAACATGTTCATTTTTTTACAATTTTCAATAAACAAAACCCACTGATGAAGACACAAAGGTGCCGAAGTCTGTTTCGGTAGAAATAAAAAACATTGTTTTTGCACAAATACGGAATCTATATTCTGTAACTTCCCACCTGTAGACTATAATCACGACACTCATATAGTGTGTTAGAAAATCTAGAACACTATGTTTATGCTCTAATGTAGTAGGTTCTATATCACTGATAATCTGTTTCACAGATCAAAATCTCGGCTCGGTTACTCATCGACAACAACAACATTTCGTCATCAAAGAGCAAGATTTTTTAATTTAAATTTGTATAGCTACAAACTTTTTAAAAATATGAAGGAGCAGATGTATTTATCTATGTTCGCTACAAATAATACGACATATGTTTAATAACTTCTGACTGCAAAATTATCAACTTAACAACACAGTGCTAGCAATTCCCTCTCGTCTCCAGAGAGTCCATTTACTTTATTTAAATCTCGCAGAACGAATGTGGCTTGTCATTGATATTGTGATGACTGCTTATTCGATTGAAAAAAGTTGTTAGCTGCATCACAGAACAAGTGCAATAGGCAGCACGTCTGAGGTCCTTAACTGCTGCGAGTTCGGCCTGTCTGTGCAACTGTAACGCATGTTGGTAGATATATTTGCTAATAGCTGTCCTTTTAAATCCTGGCGTCAGTGCGTGGTGTCTGGTGAGTCGTTACAATGTACAAACACAACTGTCTGCATACTGTGCTTCCTGCATATCATGCAAACTCGTACTAACTACATTAAGCAAATGACCGCTTTTTTTCGCTCATGGTTAATTGATTATATTTCGTAGCAGAAACCAAAATTCATCATTTTCACACTAGAAACCTATTTCCCAAAGTCGCTAATGCAAAATTTATTGAACTGAGCACTTGAGAATACAATAAACTTCAGTAAATAACCCTGAAAATCTCTTTCCTTATCTTTGAGTTTATGTCTTCAAAGGTTTACGTTCCAATAAAGACATATGTAAGTAAGCGACTGATCTGTTGGATGTCCTAAGAAGACCGCATTATACTCAATGTTTCCATGAGCCTCTTCTTTGAACTCGACTCTCAGTTTGGTGTAATACGACACACAAGTCGATTAGGCAGCAGCAAGTCTTAACTTGCTGACAAAACATCTGCAAATTCCAACTTTTCTGGAACTTCTTGAGTCAGTGAAATACGAAATTTATGCATACACGAACCTGAACTCACAGACTACGCATTTTCTTTTTCCAAGCTTCAACTTGCCTGAGAAAATCCACATGCATTTTTATCGAGTCGGTAATGTATGAAACATTGCGAAAGTGCTGATTCACTAGACACCTTTGTTTGTCACAATTTGTCAGCAATTGATGCTTTAGCAGGAAATTATGAATAAATATTAGACAACTACTTGTAGAAATAAGTCATTGGTGCTGCTGCTCCTGTCCGCTGTGTGTGTGTCACCGAATTAGAAAAAATTTAAATCTAATATACACTCCTGGAAATTGAAATAAAAACACCGTGAATTCATTGTCCCAGGAAGGGGAAACTTTATTGACACATTCCTGGGGTCAGATACATCACATGATCACACTGACAGAACCACAGGCACATAGACACAGGCAACAGAGCATGCACAATGTCGGCACTAGTACAGTGTATATCCACCTTTCGCAGCAATGCAGGCTGCTATTCTCCCATGGAGACGATCGTAGAGATGCTGGATGTAGTGCTGTGGAACGGCTTGCCATTCCATTTCCACCTGGCGCCTCAGTTGGACCAGCGTTCGTGCTGGACGTGCAGACCGCGTGAGACGACGCTTCATCCAGTCCCAAACATGCTCAATGGGGGACAGATCCGGAGATCTTGCTGGCCGGGGTAGTTGACTTACACCTTCTAGAGCACGTTGGGTGGCACGGGATACATGCGGACGTGCATTGTCCTGTTGGAACAGCAAGTTCCCTTGCCGGTCTAGGAATGGTAGAACGATGGGTTCGATGACGGTTTGGATGTACCGTGCACTATTCAGTGTCCCCTCGACGATCACCAGTGGTGTACGGCCAGTGTAGGAGATCGCTCCCCACACCATGATGCCGGGTGTTGGCCCTGTGTGCCTCGGTCGTATGCAGTCCTGATTGTGGCGCTCACCTGCACGGCGCCAAACACGCATACGACCATCATTGGCACCAAGGCAGAAGCGACTCTCATCGCTGAAGACGACACGTCTCCATTCGTCCCTCCATTCACGCCTGTCGCGACACCACTGGAGGCGGGCTGCACGATGTTGGGGCGTGAGCGGAAGACGGCCTGACGGTGTGCGGGACCGTAGCCCAGCTTCATGGAGACGGTTGCGAATGGTCCTCGCCAATACCCCAGGAGCAACAGTGTCCCTAATTTGCTGGGAAGTGGCGGTGCGGTCCCCTACGGCACTGCGTAGGATCCTACGGTCTTGGCGTGCATCCGTGCGTCGCTGCGGTCCGGTCCAAGGTCGACGGGCACGTGCACCTTCCGCCGACCACTGGCGACAACATCGATGTACTGTGGAGACCTCACGCCCCACGTGTTGAGCAATTCGGCGGTACGTCCACCCGGCCTCCCGCATGCCCACTATACGCCCTCGCTCAAAGTCCGTCAACTGCACATACGGTTCACGTCCACGCTGTCGCGGCATGCAACCAGTGTTGAAGACTCCGATGGAGCTCCGTATGCCACGGCAAACTGGCTGACACTGACGGCGGCGGTGCACAAATGCTGCGCAGCTAGCGCCATTCGACGGCCAACACCGCGGTTCCTGGTGTGTCCGCTGTGCCGTGCGTGTGATCATTGCTTGTACAGCCCTCTCGCAGTGTCCGGAGCATGTATGGTGGGTCTGACACACCGGTGTCAATGTGTTCTTTTTTCCATTTCCAGGAGTGTATATTGCTACTAATAAAATTCCTGTTCTTGCTAATCTTTTATTTGTTATAATTCAAGAAAATGGTCGTTTTTATGCAGCCTGAGACAGGTCATTGCCATAATTTTTTTACAGAACCATGTACGACGTCCTCTGTTATTGTCAAAGATTCTGCACCACAGACTATCGATTTGTTCCGAAGGCTAGGTGGTTGTCGAAACAGCAGTGTTGCTTGTGGTGGTTTTGCTCTACGGTCGACAACGTCCCACTATGAGTTGGACGGAAGTTCAGCAAAATGGTTAATTGAAAAATCATCACTATCATAGTATGGGCTCAGCTGGTGTGCCTTGGAGACGGTACTGAATGGTATATATGAGGCTATTCCACCAGAGCCGCATATCTTGTTAGCAGAACATTAACTTCTGACACTGTGTGTGCGTGTGTGTGTGTGTGTGTGTGTGTGTGTGTGTGTGTCTGTGTGCGTGCGTGTGTGTGTGTGTGTGTGAGCTATCTAATTTTTATTTTCAGTTTCCCAACAGTTTTCAGATTTATTTATTTATTTATTTATTTATTGTTTCGTGGGACCAAATTAAGGAAAGTCTCCATGGTCATGGAACGAGTCAATACATGAAATTATAACACGATATTAGAAACAGATAAAACGAAATATAAAAAAAACATATTCAGGTGACAAGTCGTAAGTTTAAATGAAGAAAATCAACAATGTAACACTGGAATTTGCTTAATTTTTTAGCTCTTCCAGGAGCTCCTCGACAGAATAGAAGGAGTGAGCCATGAGGAAACTCTTCAGTTTAGACTTAAAAGAGTTTGGGCTACTGCTAAGAGTTTTGAGTTCTTGTGGTAGCTTATTGAAAATGGATGCGGCAGAATACTGCACTCCTTTCTGCACAAGAGCCACGGAAGTGCATTCTACATGCAGATTTGATTTCTGCCTAGTGTTAACTGAGTGAAAGCTGCTAACTCTTGGGAATAGGCTAATATTGCTAACAACAAACGACATTAAAGAAAATATATACTGTGAGGGCAATGTCAGAATTCCCAGATTTTTGAATAGGGGTCGACAAGACGTTCTCGAACTTACACCACATATAGCTCGAACAGCCCGTTTTTGAGCCAAAAATACCCTTTTTGAATTAGAAGAATTACCCCAAAAAATAATACCATACGACATAAGCGTATGAAAATATGCGAAGTAGACTACTTTTCGTGTTGAAGTGTCACTTATTTCAGATGCTGTTCTAATGGTAAATAAAGCAGCATTTAGCTTCTGAACAAGATCCTGGACATGGGCTTTCCACAACAGCTTACTATCTATCCGAACGCCTAGGAACTTTAGAACTGTTCCGTCTAGCTTATAATATGCTTATTCTGTCTGATCAAAATATCGGTTCTTGTTGAATTGTGAGTTAGAAACTGTAAAAACTGACTCTTACTGTAATTTAGCATCAAATTATTTTCCACAAGCCACGAACTTATTTCATGAAGTACATTATTTGTTACTGTTTCAATATTACACACAAGATCCTTTACTATCAAGCTGGTGTCATCAGCAAACAGAAATATTTTTGAATCACCTGTAATACTAGAAGGCATATCATTTATATAAATAAGAAACAGCAGCGGCCCAGCACCGACCCTTGGGGAACGCCCCACTGAACAGTGCTCCATTGGGACTGAACATCACTACCACTCTCAATATTGCGGAGAATTACCCTCTGCTTTCTGTTCTTAAAGTAAGAGGCGAACCAATGGTAAGCTACTCCCCTGACTCCATAATGATCCAACTTCTGCAGTAATATTTTGTGGTCAACACAGTCAAAAGCCTTCGCTAAATCAAAGAAAACACCTAGCGTTCGCAACCTTTTATTTAATCCGTCCAAAACCTCACAGAGAAAAGAGAATATAGCATTTTCTGTTGTTAAACCATTTCTAAAACCAAACTGAACATTTGACAGCAAATTATGTGAATTTAAATGCTCCAGTAACCTTGTATATACAACCTTCTCGATAACTTTAGCAAACACCGATGGCATAGAAATAGGTCTAAAATTGTCAACATTATCAATGTCTCCCTTTTTATAAAGTGGCTTCACTACCGAGTACTTTAATCGGTCAGGAAACTGACCACTCCTAAAGGAAAAGTTACAGATATGGCTGAGAACTGGGCTAACATACATAGAACAATACTTCAGTATTCTGCTAGATACCCCGTCATATCCATGAGAGTTCTTGGTCTTTAGTGATTTAATTATTAACTCAATCTCCCTCTTGTCAGTATCATGGAGGAGCATTTCAGGTAACAGTCTCGGAACACTTTTTTCTAAGAGCGCTATATGATTCCCTGTTGGGACTAGGTTTCTATTTAGTTCACCTGCTATATTCAGAAAGTGATTATTAAATACTGTACATATATGCGACTTATCAGTAACACGGACATTCCCACTACACACTGATTCTATATCCTCGACCTGTCTCTGCAGACCAGCAACTTCCTTTACGACTGACCATATGGTTTTAATTTTATCCTGAGACTTAGCTATTCTGGCCGGCCGCGGTGGTCTAGCGGTTCTGGCGCTGCAGTCCGGAACCGCGGGACTGCTACGGTCGCAGGTTCGAATCCTGCCTCGGGCATGGGTGTGTGTGATGTCCTTAGGTTAGTTAGGTTTAAGTAGTTCTGAGTTCTAGGGGACTTATGACCTAAGATGTTGAGTCCCATAGTGCTCAGAGCCATTTGAACCATTTTTTTGAACTTAGCTATTCTATTTGCATTTCCTGCAATCCATCACCTTGAAGATGTCATACATCCAAGGTCATCAATGACATCATATGTGCATGTGTCAAGATCAAAGATTATTGACCCTGCTTCTGCATATAGGCAATTTGCAATAACACTTGCAGTTTTCAAGATCAAGTGGACGCCATCCTGGAGTGTGACGTCAGTGATTCCACGTATTTCGTTACCGCACTTAAGTGCAACGTGATCCCGATGCTAGATTGTCATACTACTCACGAAAAATCTAAACTTGGATGGCCAGCCGCAGATTTGAGACGTCGTCCTGCTGAATGCAAATCCAGTATGTTAACTCTAGTTAGATGTTGCGTGAGTAATTAATAAGTTGCTTGTCTCTTCTCTAAAAGTTTAGTTTCGAAATTTTTGTAGGGAAATTGTCCGTTATGCACAGCACCTCTCTTCTAACAACCGCCGCTGGAGTTTCGTGAGCATCTCCATAACTCCCATAACTTTCTCGCGCTTACTAAACGAACCTGTGCTGAAACACGCTCTTTTTTATCTTCTCTGCTTTACATATTAAACCTAACCTGCTAAAGCTCCCAAACGGACAAGCAGTGCTAAAAATAGTTCATAGGAGTGCTTTATAAGCCGATTTCTTTCATAGATGAATAACATTTTGCTGTAATTCTTCTAATCAATCTCAGCTTGGCATCTATTTTTCCGAAAACTAGTTTCATGTTGTCATTCCACTTTAGGTCACTCTGGGCGGTTACACTGCCATTCCGTACTCCACTCATCGATACTTTGCAGGAATTGTTGCATATCGATACATCTTTCTGGTGTCGCAACCTTTCTATGTGCACCATTATTATGAAAAGGAAAGTTGCTACTCACCATATAGCAGAGATGCTGAGTCGCAGATAGGCACAACAAAAACACTGTTGTCAACAATAGACACACACACACACACACACACACACACACACACACACAAACGCAACTCACACACGCGAATTTGTGTGTGTGTGTGTCTATTGTTGACGAAGGCCTTACTGGCCGAAAGCTTTACTTGTGACAGGCTTTTTGTTGTGCCTATCTGCGACTCAGCATCTCTGCTATATGGTGAGAAGCACCTTTCCTTTTCATAATATTGTTACATTCCATCCTGGATTTTCCATTGTTCGATTTTTGCCTGACGTCCTTTCTATATGCACAGTATTGTTCGCAAACAGCCTCACGAAACTACTACGTTATATCCTCGATAATTTATACACTGTCCGACAAACAAAGCGAAGCATCCAGGATGTATGGTCGCTCACATACACACCCTTACCTGGTATGTAAATGGCTAGTGTTTCAGTTCTCTGTGACAGGTAGAATGGCCACCAGAATGCATTTGTGTTGTTGGTCTCAAGTGTTGTTACAAGGCCTGATACGAGATGTAACGGTCATTAACAGCGTCACATAATGACTAATCACTGTGAAGAACTTGGAAATATTACAGATCTCAGTGACACAGTGTTATCAGCACCTGACTGATTTTGAAAGTGACTTCATTGTGGATGTCCATTTGGCCAGTTGGTCGAATCATGCAATATCCAGATCTGTGAGGGATTTGTGTGTGTCAGTGGCTCGAAGCTAGACTGCATGAGAACGTGAGGGCAGGCATACTCGTCACCAAGCTTCCTGTCGACCACAGTTCACCACCAAAAGGGAGAATCGCTGCATTGTTCACCGAGCACATTGTAATCTCCTCATACGTGTACCTGCCTACCATCCGAAAACAAGTAATGGCTTCCCTGTAACGTTTTATGTCATCCTGAACATTGGTCAGAGACTAGCTGCAGCTGGCCCGTGTGTAGGCTGCCATTAACAATACAATATAACGGTTTCATTTGGAGTGATTCCGTGACTACAAAGCGTGGACTACTGATATATGGTGTCGTATTGTGTTCAGAGATGATTCACAGTTCTGCACTACACTGGACAGCCGTCTTTGACGAGTATGGTGGCAACCTTGGTAGCTATGAATTCTGGTCATGGTTGGTAATTAAAGAGAAAACTCCTACAGTACATTGGTATGTCACTGACATCGTGTGTCCTCATGTGTTACCTCACGTGTGACAGTACTGAGGTGCCATTTTTCAAGAGCACAATGTTCGTCCACATATTGTGGTTGGCACGTATCAGTATGAACTGTTTGTGTGATATTGAGATACATGCATGCCAGCTAGATCCCCAAATATATCCCATATAGAACAGGTATGCTGATAAGTGAGCTCAGACTGCAAAGTCCTTCGTAAATTTGACTCAGTTTTGTAATCACTGAAATAACATTACATATCCTTTCAACCTGTGAAGTTCCATTTCGCTTCCTCCTCCACTTTTTAGTGTTTCAGAATTTTTTTCAAGCAGTGTATTGTTGCATAGCAGAATAGTACACTTCGTGTAGCCAGAAAAATTTCAAAGTTCCTCTCTGGCAATGGCAGAGGAAGACCAAATTGGGTCAATAGCCAACTACAATTGTAGCAAGGAAGAATCACTGACACTGTAGCAGTGAACATGGAAGCAACATCCAGAATGGACCAAGCTCCCAGGTAAGCTATGTAGTAAAATGGCATTGTGGCAATGAAGGAATGGCTCTGAGGACTATGCGACTTAACTTCTGAGGTCATCAGTCGCCTAGAACTTAGAACTAATTAATCCTAACTAACCTAAGGACATCACACACATACATGCCCGAGGCAGGATTCGAACCTGCGACCGTAGCGGTCGCTCGGCTCCAGACTGTAGCGCCCAGAACCGCACGGCCACTCCGGTCGGCAATGAAGGAATATCATCATAAAGGTGACTGCACAAAGTGCCACAAGAAATCTTAAGTCGAATGCAAGAGTAGCTATTCAGTTTACTCATATGGCAAAGAAGAGTCTCTGGAAGGCAAAGCTGTGAAATTCTGAAGAGACCAAGAGAGTTACCAAATGTGAAAACTGGAACATAGATGTCATTTTCACTTCACCATAGCAGAGTAAAATGAGCTTATCCTGTATAATACTACTTCTGTTCTGGTGGATTTCTGTTCAGTTTGCAGCTATCCTGTCAAAAGAAAAGGCCTATGTCAGTCAACCCTCTGCTTGCCTAGTTACCTTCAATCTTGTATAGAGTAGTAAGTCCTGTCTGCAGGGACTTGGTTGCTATGAACTGCAGCACCAACTACCAAGCGAAGAGTGACAGAGGGCTGTGGCTATCACCATCCAGGAAGCCTTCTGTACCCCTAATCAGCAGGGCCTGGGAGCAGATCATCATCAGTCATCACGTGGGTGAGCCACTGCTGCCCGGTGCCTCTGTTTCTGGACAGACTTCGACAGTGCCATCCTCCCCCTCTCGATGGGAAGCCAAGTACTTCTCAGCAGTACATCACGTACCCCATGCAGAGCTGTTAGACGCCTTCCCAGTGTGCAGTCTATGGCAGGGCTTTGGGTGACCTTACTATGGTCTCCTGAAGCTGTGTGTAGCTGCACTTGGCATGGACCTCGCATCCAGGCGAGGTGACCAGCCTTATGATGTCGAGCCGACACGCCGCTGTCCTCATGCCAAGTGCTGAGTAGTGCTTTCCATGGTGATATGCTACCCCCAGCCCTACCCACGCTGGCTGCTTGAACTTCATAGCATCTACTGTTGTATTTTGTCGTCAATAAATGTTTAATATTGTAATAATGCTTCACTAACGCCTTTAGGTGAAATTATGAAACGACCAAGAGAGCTGATGAAACGAGAAAACCAGAAAAAAGACGTCATTTCTGCCGGGCCGTAGGAGAGCACATGAGCTCGTCCTGGGTAAATACTACTTCAGTTGGAGTCCCATTTAATCTGGTATCATAAGTGTTGCTGTGGAGCGGCATCCGACATCAGGGGTGTGGTCCTTAGAGCCAGGTAGTCCAGTATCGCAACTGCAGCCTCACTTAGCAGTCCAGCGCTACGGGTTGGTGAGTGCATCTGTACTTGGCCTTTTACGAGGGGGAGATGGAAAATAAGTTTCCCCTGTCGACTGTGGGCAGAGTTGTGTGATATGGGCGAAAGACGACACGGCAGGTGAACGTGCACGTGCAAGACACCGATACACCATTGGGTAGAGGTTGGCCGCGATCAAGCAGATGGCGCTGTCGCAGTACCTGCGTAAAGCGGAGGCCAGCCTCTCAGTCTTTTCCCGGAGCTATGGAGAGAAGGTGCGTTTTGAAGTCGTGGTCAAAGGTGGAAGTGAGAGCTGTTATCCGCTATGAATGGGCACGTGGAGTGTCAGGCACAGATATTCATAACCGCCTTGTTGAGGTGTATGGGTCATGTGTGATGTCGTGGCAAATGGTGCGGAGATGGTGCCAGCAATTCAGTGATGGACGTCAGCAAGTGCAGGACACACCGAGACCTAGACCGACGCGCATGGGCACTACAGACGCAAATGTCAGGAAGGTGGATGTCATGATTAAAGCGAACCGGCGTATCACCATCGATGGAGTAGCGGCAGAACTTGGAATCGGGCATGAGCTAGCTCACAAGATCACCCAAGACATTCTTCGATACAGGAAGATGTCAGCACCATGGGTGCCTCGCCAACGAACCCCGACACACACAGAACAACGCATGGCGTTCAGCCTGGAACGGTTCGTGCGTTACCATGAATATGGCAATGACCTTCTGTTTCGGATTGTGACAGGGGATGAAACGTGGGTCCACCATTACACGCCCGAGTCGAAGGCCGCATCCATGAAGTGGAAACATCCGTCATCACCTGTCCGAAAGAAGTTCAAAAGCACTCCGTCTGCAGGTAAAGTGCTACTCACCGTTTTCTGGGACGCCAAAGGAGTTTTGCTGCTGTACCTTCTGGAGGTTGCAACCATCAATGCTGCGCGGCACTGTGCCACTCTGTCGAAATTGAAAGACGTGATTCGGAAATAGTGGATGACAATGCGGGACCACACACAGCGACGGCAACGCAAAACCGTATTGCAAATCTTGGTTTGGAGCGCCTACACCATCCGCCTTACAGTCCGGATCTCGCACCAAGTGACTTCCAGCTGTTTCATGCTTTGGAGAAGACTCTCGGCGGAAGGCGCTTTGGCAGCAATGCTGCCTTCTTCCATGGGCAACGTCCTGATTTTTTCCTGGAATGTTTTCTGAAGCATCTAAAGCGGTATGACAAATGTCTCAATGGAATTACAATGAAATGAACACCGTTAGCTGCTTACAGGCGTTGACATACGTCAACAGGGACAGATGAAAATGTGTGCCCCGACCAGGACTCGAACCCGGGATCTCCTGCTGACATGGCAGACGCTCTATCCATCTGAGCCACCGTGGACACAGAGGACAGCGCGACTGCAGGGATTTATCTCTGGCACGCCTCCCGCGAAACCCACATTCTCAACGTATTGTCCCGCACTACATTCGTAGTGCCTCCGCCCATTATACTCATTACTCGCGGCGCGTTGCCGATTCCCGTAAGAGTTCGGGCTCTGTTTGTGCATTCGCACAGAAGAAGATGGTCAAGTGGCCGGTGAGCCTTAACTATATACATACTAAGATGGTATCTGATCTTTCGGACATGTCCGAAAGAACAGATACCATCTTAGTACGTATAAATGTCTCAATGTACTTGGAAATTTTGTTGAAAAATAAAGATATGCTTTGTCTTTAATGTCTCATTATCTTTCTTTTCCTTTCACACACAACTCTCACTACACTCTACAGGGGAAACCTATTTTCCAACTTCCCCTCGTATTTTCTGTGTTTTTGTAAAACCCTAAGAGCCAGCTGACGTGTTACAGTTCAAGGGCAACTCTATTGAATGGAATTTAGAGCCTGTAAGCTGCCCGTCTTGTAATTTATTTGGACATGATTTGCCACGTACAAAGACAGTGACAGTTGTGGGTGATACCTGCAGAAGAGCTGGCCATCATACACAGCAGTGTACAGAATTTCGTCGAGCATGATACGACGTAAAGATTAGTTTCTAGTGTCTATGGCTGTAAATTTGTAGAAGAAATCTCTCACAATTTGTATAATTGTCAGATGGAGGCTATACAAATGCCGGAAACATGTTCGATGACAATACAAGATGCCAGGAGCTTTGAGAGGACAAGTACCCACATTGTTAGAAAGTTATGATGCGTTACAGAAACAGGTGGATACCTAACAAGCCAGAAGTAGTCAAATACATTTGAGTCCAGTAAATGTAAAAACTTTGTTGCATGTACTTATGTCATCTGTAGATGCTGTAGCAGCTAATCTAGTGATTCCCTTTTCAGGAAAAATAACTGAAGATGTGTCTTGATTTACTAATCGTTTAAAGGCTGCCACAAAATTAGGTCAAGAGACAGATGAAAAGTGCTTGTATATGGCCCAGTTACGGTTGGTTGGTGACGTGAAAACGTATGTCATGTACAGAGTAGAACCAAATAAAGTTCAAACAGTTGAACAGATACCTAATGGACTTCACAAACGGCGCCGTAAACAGAACATTGCGAGGTTTGTTAGGGAACAGCTTAATGGGCTGTCGCAAAAGCGCAGTCAATCAGTAGAAGCATTTCGAAGTAGAATTATAAAAATTAACGCACAAACCTCTGAAATGACATAGCATGCCAAAACAGTGGCAGAAAACAGGGAATCAGACGTGTTTTTGCAGAAACTTTCAGCCGACACATCGAGAAGGGTCAGAATGGAAACCCTAGTCATTTAGCCGCTGCTATCATAGTTGCCACGCAACTTGAGGAAATGGACATTTCTACCCGAGGCCGAAATGACCGAAGCGTGTCGTCCTATGAGGTAATTGTTATAGGTGTGGACGTACAGGCCACGTTAAGAAAAAGTGCCGCCAGCCCCAATTTTACGATTGCAGGGAAGTAGGGCACCGGGCATACGATTATCAGAGTAGGAAACAGGATAAGCAGTGGCGGGACAAGCGTTCGTTAAATGACGCAGAGAATGTCTCAACCGTTAGATAGCACTCCTAGTAAAACGAAATACGAGTGCTGCATACACGTATGCAGAAACGAAATGTTGCCTGTTGGGTACAATGAATGGAACAAAACAAATTTTTGTAGAGACAAGGGCTCGTGTCTCACTCGTTAGTCTGTATCTCCTAGGTGGGAAGAGACTGAAGTGTCCACGTTATAAATTATGTGGGGTAGCTGACAATAACGTGGCTTCGTTAGAGATCAAACTGCTCAGTTTTGGCATTGGAACAAGAACATTTCAGGAGCGTGGAACAATGACTGCTTACATGTCTCTGTGCATAGGTAATTAGTCTAAACGTCTTTAGAATACTTGCTGGAGTGATAGTTAGAGGCTAAAGAATGCCTCTAGATTCTTCACTTAATACTGGTTCCTGAAGTTTTGTAAGGAGGCTTCAGCCAATAATTCGCGCCTGTCTTCATGGCTTTGCGAATTCAAGTTTTTTTCAACATTTCCGTGACACTCTCTTGTTAAACAAACATGTGACCATTCGTAGCGTTCTCCTTTGTATATATTCAGTATCTCCTACAGTTCCATTTGATATGTGTCACACACACTTCATTAGCATCCTGAGAAAGGACGCACAAGTCACTCGGTTCCTTACAGGTGCAGTGCTTGCCTCCTTTGTAGATTGACTACTATCCTGCCAATAAGCCAAAACCTGCCACGTGCCTTACCTAAGACTGAGCCTATATGACCATTCTATTTCTCATCCAACTATTTGTTACACATAGGTATTGTGACTCGTCGCTGTTTTAGTCAAATGGTAGTACGTTTTTCATTTTGTGATGCGCACAATTTTACATTTGTGAACATTTAATACAAGTTGCCAATCTTTGTTCCACTTTGACATCTTACAAAGTCTGACTGGATGTATATGGAACTTTTTCAGATAGTATGTCCTTACTGGTAGGTTCTTCAAAAAATCTGAGGTACTAATAATATTCTCTGCCAGATAATTAATACACAGCATCCATAACAACGGTCCCAATACACTTTCCTGGTGTACTACTGAAATCACTTCTACTTGTGTCGATGACGCGCCATCCGAGATAACATGCTGTGTCGCCTCAGTCAAAAAATTCTCACTCCCGTCGAAAATTTGGTTTGTGGCCCATATAATCGTACTTTTGTTCATAAGCTTCTGTATGACACCGAGTTAAATGTTTTTCGGAAAAGAAGTGATGCTTCCACTTGATTGCCATGATCGATAACTTCCAGTATGTCACGAAAGGGAAGTCCAACACGGGTTTCGCATAATCGACGTCTCCATTTTGGAATTTATAAGAAAGTTACAATATCTTGTTCACCTTCTGTCAGTGTTGGAGCTAAAACCTGTTCAGAGGTTATTACTGTTCCAAACGTTGTCACATTTTCTGAAACCGCCACCCCCCTGGACCACTAAATAAAAGCGTAGGTATATAGCTAGAAATATTGAGTATGATATTTGAGGAGGCGAAGTTCAGCTGACTGCCGGTCCCTGCGTCTGGCCGCGCAGCCGTCATAGCGAGCAGCAGTATTGATCTCCCAGTCCTCGGCCCCCGGGAATACCAATTATGAACAGCGTTTCCACATCTCAACTGTGAAATATCGTGTAGACACTAAAATAAATTGCAGTAATCTTCATATTCGATTGCCTCCGATAGATTGAAAGCTTAGGGTTGTACGTCCCGTCGGCGATAAGGTCATTACAGAACAGCCATAATTTGAAAGAAAGAGGAGGAAGCAGTTAATATTGAACATAGTCGTTGTTGTAGCCACTCTCTGACAGCCAGGTTCAACATTCTTCAGAAATAACCACAACCACACTCTCGTAACGCCTTAACGCAGTGTTACCGCCCATGGAGTAGTATGCATGTCATCACGCCAAACTTCATTCTATACATTTATAAGCCGCACACTCAGACACAAGCGCGCGCTTACGTGTACACATACAAACACACACAAACATTCAGTTCTTCCCAGATAAGTAGTCCACTGTTTCACAGGAATTAGCGAAAGAAAACCGAAGTATGAAATGTATAAAATCAAAATTACGAACAACTTAAGCTGGAAGGAACACATAGAAAATGTTGTGGGGAAGGCTAACCAAAGACTGCATTTTATTGGCAGGACACTTGGAAAATGTAACAGACCTACTAAGAAGACCCTCCACACTACGCTTGTCCGTCCTCTTTTAGAATACTGCTGCGTGATGTGGGATCCTTACCAGATAGGACTGACGGAGTACAGCGAAAAAGTTCAAAGAAGGGCAGCACGTTTTGTATTATCGCGAAATGTGGGAGAGAGTGTCACAGAAATGATACAGGATTTGAGCTGGACATCATTAAAAGGAAGGCGTTTTTCGTTGCGACGGAATCTTCTCACGAAATTCCAATCATCAACTTTCTCCTTCGAACGCGAAAATATTTTGTTGACACCGACCTACATAGGGAGATACGAGCACCACAATAAAATAAGGGGATCAGAATCGTACGGAAAGATATAGGTGTTCTTTCTTTCCGCGCGCTATACGAGATTAGAATAATAGAGATTCGTGAAGGAGGTTCAATGAACCCTCTGCCAGGCACTTAAATGTGATTTGCAGAGTACCCATGTAGCTGTAGATGTAGTAAAGCTTTTCACGTACATATGTGTCGACTTTTCATAAATGAAACGTGCGTCCTATAATCTATGATCAGGTGAGAGGAGAAACAGATTTTCACAGGACAAATGAGTAACTTTTAGCAAAATTATGTTCATGTGAACGGTTTTTCGACTACAGTTGACATAATCGGCTTGAGAGATTCAGCAACTGTATAGATATTTAACCCTCTAGCAGGCGCGCCTATTTATAAAGTGCGCCAACCAAAAATAACATTGTGTTACACCGTTCCAGTGTTGTTTCACAATTGCAAGCCGGTACCTAGCCCTTTATCACTGCTTCAGTTAAAATAGTGATAAGCTGTATTATATGTCCAAGTGAGCAGTAGTAATATAAAAGAAACGGTGAGCTAGGTGAGAAAAAAGTTACGATCAGTGCAAGAAAATAACCCAGATTCCGAACTAGCAGCACAGTCCCACGATGAGGCAATTGTCTACAAGGTAATTAGCAATGAAATACGCGGTTGGCTGGCATCTGATGCAAATGCGCTGTTTAATGCTCCGAGTGGATCATTACTGTGTGGTAATACGCTCACGTGCCAACAGAGTGGTACAATGAACATTTATTTTATTATTGTTGGATGAAACTGTTCTTTAGCTCATGTGGTGTAAGTTTATTTTCCTCGTTTAATTAAACTGAGATTAGACTGTGAGTTTGCTCATACATGTTTACCTTGATAATATAAAGGTTCAAAATGGCTCTGAGCACTATGGGACTCAACTGCTGAGGTCATTAGTCCCCTAGAACTTAGAACTAGTTAAACCTAACTAACCTAAGGACATCACAAACATCCATGCCCGAGGCAGGATTCGAACCTGCGACCGCAGCGGTCTTGCGGTTCCAGACTGCAGCGCCTTTAACCGCACGGCCACTCCGGCCGGCGATAATATAAAGGCAGCTATTCTGTACATGTGTACCAAGAACGCCAAACGCCCGCTGTATTATAAAAATCGGCGAGGCCGCTCGACGGTTAAGATAATTCTCATTTATTGTTCCTTCTCAGTAGCAATATTTTTAATTATATTACACGTTACGATCACTCTGGATCATCTTCAGATCTAAGTAGTTGCGTAAGAACCCGTCTTGTCTACTCTGAACCACTCTGGTTCTGAATAGACAAGAGCTACTTAGATCTG